>NC_092520.1:173231269-173547103 GCF_037038585.1 Patagioenas fasciata | reverse complement strand
AATCTACTGGTCAGATGAAACAAGTACCCTGGAGATGGTGCCAAGTCACAGTTTTCCTGGTGGCTGTGGAAAGATGCTAGCTCTGGAGAAGGCCCCATTTTGACTGGCCAGAGCGAGAAGTTGACTTAATTCACTGTTTTGTATTCTTTTCTACAAGCGATTTTTCATGGAAAGCTCATGTTTGAATTGATGAAGGCACAAACATAGCAATGCTGTGAAATTGATTTGGGATAGTTTCTTATAGTTCCATGAAATTGCTTAACAAGAAAGTTTGGCAGAGTGAGGGCGCCAAATGAGAGCTTGTCACTCCCAACAGTGGGTGGCACTGGAAGTACCCTGTAAGCCAATACAGAGGGTATGTAGTCATTCAGGGGTAAGATTAGCCACAGGGGAGCAGAGAGCTGCTCAGATGAGAGGCATCTACTACCCTCCATTTGGCCTGGGGCTGGTTTGTGCTGCTGCTGGTTGCCTCTTTTTTCACCACCGCTTCTGGATCCTCACAAAGCCCAGAGATGGGATCCTGCCTCTTGGTGCTCAGCTGCAGCAGCTCTGAAACCTTCATTGCAGCCATCCATTGTCAGCGTGGAAACGGGTCCCCGGAGCAGGGCAGTGACAGAAAAGCACTGAAGGAGCATGGGGAGGTGGTGCAGAAGGAGAAGCGCTTGAGGAAATAAAAAGCATCCCTGGGCTTGGTTTTACAGCACTTGCTGTGAAGGGCATGCATGCTACTGCTGAGCTTGGCACACAGCCAGTTCCCCAGGTGGAAGAGCTGCGGGTGGCACTGACCTTTATTCCTCCATGTGGCTTGTAGCTTATTTTTTCAGTTGCCACACATCAGAGCAGCAGTGCTAAAAGCTGGAGAGCTGCATGGATGCTGTGACCTTGGCTGTGGCCATTCTGCTGAAGCTGGGCAGTTGGGACTCCTACACCAGCAAATTCCCATAGCCCTCTGTTGTCATCTGAGAAGTCAAGGGGAAGCAGCCATATAAATTTGTCACATTTGTGACAGAGGCTCATGCTGGAAGATTTTTTAAACCTCAGAAAAGAAAGCTGTGTGCTAGCATGTGGGGGTCTTGTGTGAAGATGTCTGAGTGATAAATGGTCCTTAGTCCACTCTCCTCACCATTACAGAAGGAGATGTGGAGCTGGTTAAGGAGACAAATACTGTTGTGCTTGTGGCTATTTACTTAATTGTTACGCCTCCAGGAGGGTGCTGCAGAAGACCATGAGCCCTCAGCACTCAGTATAGCAGTGTGCTGGTGTGGTACCAAGGATCCACTTTGGTACCACCAGGAAGCTGTGGAAGAAGTTTTTCTGTGGTGGTACATGTTGGCGGCACTGTGAAAGGCAGCGATAAACTGAGGGAAATCTGTTTTACAGGAATGGCCCTCTGGTAACAGCTCATACCTTTATTGAGATAGGCCTATACCAAAAAGTTTATTTTCCTAGTCAAGTTTTTATGTCTCTTAGTTTCGCAATGTCTGCTGTGTATTTCACCACTAAAGATACAGTTTCTTTATGTTCCTTCTTTAGGCCAGGAATCCTTTTATCCTTTTTCCCCTCATCTTGTTAGCAGGCGTGGGAGTGGTGAGCTTGTTCTGGCCAGTGGGTGCAAAAGCAAATTTAAAATATATTCTTCTACAGTATTCAGAATATGTTCTTATGCAGTATGTCTAACCAAGGATGTAAATGGTGCGTAGTCAAGTAGAGGAACAGATGATTGAACAAGTACTTAGATGTTCGAACTAACAATTTTTTAACTTCCTCCTCAAACTACTGATCCTAATGGGTTTCCCACTGTTTGCCTGAGAAAACGCTGAGAGGGGCGGGGAGTGGGACTCTTGTGAGCTTGCCAGATCAACAGTAGTCTTTGCTAATTGACATATTCTCCTTTCTCAACATAATTTTGGGGCAGGTTTCCGGGAATACATTGTGGAAGGACAGAATAGGAAGGTTGCAGGGGGGGCAATAACCAGTAGACAAAGCCCTAATATTGCATTGACGTATCCGTGCCTCCATACTCATGATGACGTGCAAACAGCCAGGGATGAACCCACTGCTCTTGTTACCAGTCATGTCCCCTTTGTGTGTCTCTGTGTCTTTCCCTTGCTCCCACCCTCCATATTTCTCGGCCTTCCCTCGATAGTGATTATTTTCTATAGAATTATTAAATCTTGGTTTAAAACAGAAGAGCCACCCCATTTTCCCCACCCTCTTTCTTTTCTCTTTCATCTTTTCTTCCCATGGAAGTGTTTGAAGTAGCACAAGTTCCTGAGAAAGGCTTTTTTTTTTCTCCCTTTGTGCTTTGGCTATGTGTCCCTTCTTCATTATATCTTCCCTTTGTTATTTTGTTCTGCCTGCCTCGTCTCTGCTTTCTCCCCATCTCTCAGCCCTTCTTCAAGGCTCTTTCTTCATTAATATGTTAATTTCTAGCCCAGGAATGCTTCTTGCGGCTCACTGTTCACCAGGGAGAGCCAAGGGAGAGAGCCAGGAGAGAGGGAGGAAGGGAGAAAGGGAATAATAAAACGGAGGATGTCAGCGAAGGGGGAATCTTGCTCTGACTGGTGTCATGATGCCAGAGAGAAGAGGATTATCAACGTTTTGGACTGGGTTGGTCTTTTGCTATTGTTTGGATATTTTCAACTTCTGAAACGTATTCTTAGTAGAAAAGAAACTTCAAAAATTAAAAAGCCTTGATTTTTTTTTAAGTAGTTCCTTTTTGGCAATTTCAAAATTATTTTTCCCTCTGCACAGAACCCTTTAAACTTCAGCTCCTACTCCCACCCTAATATGATGCCTTTGTTTTGTTTGATGTGAATGTGTTGCCTGCACAGTCTTTACATAAGGCTTAGGACATATCTTGCAGGGTGAATAAAACCTTACCGGAAGTTCTCTGAAGGGAATTTTACCCCAGCCCAAGTTCCCAGAGTTTCTGTGTTCTTAGGTAAGAAGTAAGGGATGGTTCAGCTTCTGGTCGGGTAAACAGGTACGGATAAAGACTGTAAGACCACAGAAGCTATAAAGCAGTGAAAATGTTAGGGAATCTGGGGCTAGAAGGACCATGAGAACTGAAATTAGAGACAGGTGTGATGAGTCAAGGATTTTCTTTCTGCCTCCCACCAGTATGGTTACTGGGTGGAAGGTTGCCAAGGGGCAAGTGATGGAAGCAGGCATCTCTGCAGCATGGACCAGATCTGGGAAGGATGCAGAAAGCCAACACTATTGCAGTTCTGCCCTGAAATTAGGAAGCCTCTAACTGTCGTATTTGCTGCTTTATATCTAACATAGCAAGACCTCTGTTTGTGCTTGGAGTCCTACGATCCTGATCGCCCAAGCAAATAATTAATGATGCACCAATGAAAGTCAGCACAGGGGAGCTGGCTGGGTGGGTGGCTGGAGGTGAGAAAACAGGTCTGAGGAAGGACATGTGGTAAAGGAGGGAGACAGGAAAAGAGAGGCTCTAATACAGTGCTGCAAAACTGGTAGGAGCTGGAAGCAAAATAACTGGGGATGAAAACTCAGGGGGACTGCTGCAATGTTGTGTGAAGTCCAAGACCCCAAGCCAAGACTCTCTCATATATTATGTACACACAACTGTGTCAGACGAATATTATTTAGGTTGCAAAGGCAAGCACTTCAAACGGAAGAAAATGGCAGAATTAAGGCTGCAATCTTAATTTGGCACTTTTGTGCCTATGCATTATAGAGCAGTGGTTTCAAGACCATGTACTGTCTTTCAAGACAGGACCCCTGCTTGCTTCTGTATGCAGGATGGGTGACATTTCCTGACTGAGCAGTGATTCAGTATTTTGTTTACTTCACCCTGTTTAATGTGTAGCCTTAAGCTTCGCATTGTGCGTGTTTTCACGGGCTGCTGAGAAGAGAGGATTCCTTGTCTCAAGGTGTTATCTGTGGCACACATTAGGGCAGGATCTCAGTATGTCATGAAGTTCATGGATTTTCACCCTACTTCTGTCAGATAAGAGGACACAAGCTTCTTTATGTAAATCCATTGTACAGGCGGAGAACTGAGGTGCAGCAAGATTAAGGTCAAAAATGTCTATTAATTTTTCATGGCCCATCTGAGGCACCTAGAATCTCGTTATTCAAAGTACTGATCATTACAGAATGCTTTCTGTGTTCAAAGCAAATTTCTCTTTGACTTCAACTCAGCAATTCCTCGAATTGCCCCCTGCCAAGTCTAAACTAGAACTGAGCACTATTTTTCATTGATTCTTTATTAATGTAGAGATGAAGATTTGGTGACATGCAAGTTATATGAGCTGTGTATTTGTACCCTGTTTAATTGTTTGTTTTGCAGAAATCATCTTGAGCCCAGGAGAAAAACAAAACAGTCTCCAAACTGTTTCCCTTTTTAAATTTTAATTTGAATTATTTCTTTCAATATATTTGAGATGAAATATTTAATTTCTTATTCAAATTAGTTTTTAATTTCAATATGTGTCTTCCTTTTATTTGGAAAAAAGATGTTTGAAAATGTTCAGATTCAGAATAAGGTGTGCTGAACTGTATGTTTTGTTTCAATGAAGCAAAAACTTTATACTTATTCATTTGTCCAAACTGAGCTTCAATACAGCACTTATTTTTGTTTGCAACTGCAACTAGACCAAAAAAGGAGGCAGAAGGTTTGTCCAGCTTTTGTCAAGCATCCAGAAGATAAGGCACACAGATTCAGTGACTGCTTGCAAAGAATCTGGTTTAAGAGATTTTACTGATCTCTTCTCTCTGGTATCCAGTGATAGGACACCTGGGAATGGTTCAAAGCTGAGCCAGGGAAGGTTTAGGCTTGACATTAGGAACCATTTATTCACTGAGAGGTTGGTCAAACACTGCAACAGGCTTCCTAGAGAGGTGGTCGATGCCCCAGGCCTCTCAGTGTTTAAGAGGCATTGGGACAATGCCCTTAACAACATGCTTTAGCGTTTGATCAGCCCTGAAGTGGTCAGGCAGTTGGTGATCATTGTAGGTCCCTTCCAATGGAAATACTATTCTTTCTATTCTATTCTATTCTATTCTATTCTATTCTATTCTATTCTATTCTATTCTATTCTATTCTATTCTATTCTATTCTATTCTATTCTATTCCATTCTATTCCATTCCATTCCATTCCATTCCATTCCATTCCATTCCATTCCATTCCACTCCACTCCACTCCACTCCACTCCACTCCACTCCACCCCACCCCACCCCACCCCACCCCACCCCACCCCACCCCATTCCATCCCATCCTCATCACCATGACTTTTGTGCAGAGGTAGAGACGAATCCAGCCTTGCAGTACAGCTTTCAGTTGGTTTAGCCATATAATTGTCTTGTTTGTCCCAGCCGTTCTCTACCTCTTCCTTGATTACTGCCCACTTTCCAAACAGCTAAGTTTGATTACCAGTTCAATCCATCTGGTGCATTGAATGAGACAGGGGTCCTGCAAGAAAAATTGCCATTGATTATGTCATTCAGGACTGATTCGTAAAGGTTATGCAAAATGGGCTGCATTCACATTGCTTGAACAAATGTAATGCTGACGTTTCCCCATGTTGCAGTGCTTGGCTTTGTGTAATGAATAAGCCCAAACTTTGGCAAAGTACATGGTTAAGTGGTCAGGAACTTTTCAGCTTTTCTGTCTCCCCATTGTTATCTTTTGTCTCCTCCAGCTTGCCTTGTCTCTTCTGCCCTTCTGGCTCCCAGTTCCAGTCCAGTTTTTACCTAGCAAAGCTAGGATCTGCCTTACAGATATCTCATCTGAGTTATCAACCCGGGATCGAGAAAAATGCAGCTTCTACTTCTGGACTCTGTAGCTCTTGTTTTCATCCATTTCCACTTATCTCACATTCTGGTTCCTTGTTCTGTTCATCTTCCCCTCCCCTCAGCCCCAGCAATTTCCAGTGTCTTTGCCCAAATGGTACAGGTGTTACATCTCCCATATAGCATTTCAGCCCCATTCTTCTTCCAATGTCCCAAGTCAGTGTATCCTGATCACCTTCCTGGTCCTTTCATACTACTTTGGAGTTAGCCAGCTGCCTTTTCCAGCAATTCCTGTGTGTGGGGAGCAAGTAGGATTAGGGGAGATGCAGACTCAAGAGGTGCAGACCTCCTTCTCTTGCTTCACAAGTCCAGAGGTAGACCTTCCTTGAGCTCATGTGTAGAGTAAGTCCCCTAGAATACAGAAGACCCAGTGAGGAGAAGATTTTAGAAAGATGGCTGTTGTTTTTTTTTTTTTTTTTTTCCCCTCTCTTTCTTCTTTTTTTTTTTTTTTTAAGTTCTATTAAGTCTCTATTGAACAAGTGTAAATTGCAGTTTTTCCAAAGGCTTATGACCTGTCTACTTTTTCACAAGTACTGCAAAAATCAACATGTGACATGAAAGGAACCTTTTCTTTCCCCTCTCATCAAAATTCAGATCCCTTGAAAGCAGAGAACTTGCTGGAGCTTTTTAGAAAGGTCACAATTATTTTCTTAATGTTGGTAAAATAGCTTCCTTCCTCTTGCTTGTTTTTGGAAATGGACAAACCCTTTTGCCTCTGTTTTCCTCAAATATCAAACCTGGCAAAAGCATATGATACGGAAAATTTCAATCTGAAAGATAAAATCTGGCACAGCTAGAGGAATCTGTAAGGAAGGCTTTATGGTGGGAAGCAGAGGGCAGCCTGAAGAGACAGTGGTACCAGCCTCAGCAATGCAGATTTCACCTCTATGTGGGTTTCCTGGAGCATTTTTAGGAGGTCAAGGGAGGTCTGCTCACTGGCTGAACAGGTCTTTGTAGGGGCTTGAACCTGGGACTCAGTCACCCAGCAGAGAAACGATTTGATTTACTTCAGTTGGAATTAAAAACAAAGTTTCTTAAAAAAAAAAAGTGCCTGCCCCAGGCTTTCAGCACCTTTAATACTAATTTAAAAACGCATGTCACACAATGAAAGAAAATCTGTGCCAGTCCCCAGCGTGGAACTAAAACCAACCAGTCAAGCAGTTAGAACAAACAAATGAAAGAGTGGAAAAAATCCAGTCCTCCACAAGCCATCTTTCTCATCCTTCTCTCTCGTCGTCCTTACTTCAACCATGGGTGTTCAGCTATGGGGCTGTATTTTGCAGTCCTGCCCTCAACAAGGTGCGCCAAACCATGCAGCTGATGAATCATTGCCAAACATAAGAAGCCTTTATGAGAAGAAAACAATGCCAGACTTACTGGTTTTTCTCACTTTTTGTAAAAAAATTCTAGGACCCCAGTGGCATGATGAGGTTACAGGCTCCAGCTGAGAGCTCTGGCTGTGTGCTACAGAGTGTGGCAAACTGGAAGTTTGGGGTCAGGATGCTGAGAGAGATTTGGCAATTTGTTTCAACAGCCTTCTGACACTTGATGCATCCTTCCTTGGCCTCCCCTTGCAGAAAGCCCTGTGGAAAGCATCACTTCTGTGAACTCCAGCACAGGCATTCTCTGCTCTGGGAGGAGATTTAGGAAACAGAAGCCCTGTGGCTCTGGGGAATAGGTGGCACAGCCTTGAACTTCACCACTAGTGTTCACTAAATATTCCTGCCTACTAATGGCAACGTGGTGGGACTTGTGAGATGAACAAGGTATCTCACTTTGGTTCGGAGCTGACATAATCCACCTCCTGAGCCAGTCCCCTCCTCAGACAGTTCCTGTGAGTCGTCTGCAACAGAAGGGGCAGGGACCTGAGCAGGGTTATGAACTGCTTTCTCCTGGCAGGTGAGTGATCCTTTCTGGCTATTGTTCAGCAGACAAGTGAAGGGAACTTCCCTATCTGCTGCCCATTTTATACCTTTCTCAGGGATAAATAACAATCTCCAGGGCTATTATGATGCCTCCTCACACGAGCCTGAAATGGACTGAGTATAGATTGAAGAAAAAGAGGAAACAGGAGAAAACATCAGCATCTCAAATGATGCGCAAGAGGGCTGGTGCCTGTGGCACTGCATGTATTCAATTTCAGCATGCTGTATTTGCTTCTCTTTCCCCTCTCTGAAAAGGCAACCTTCAGGCAGTTCGCTAAATGGATTGAGAGGTTTGTCTGGTTTTAATGATGCTTCTGAAAGAGCCTGTGTGTTATTCCTCCACTCAAATACTTCTGAGAGATTTTGCAATGCCTCTTGGTAAATCAGAACATTATGAATACCTTGGCATTTACTGGGTAGGCAATGTTCTGTTCTGGGACTACTTTGGAAGGAGTGACTGGGGTTAATAAGCTAATGTTTTCTAGGAGAGGGTATCCTGATCTGGGAAAGTATAGGAACAATCAGCGGATTAATTAAGATGTGTGTAATGGAGTGATATGAACATTTAACTATAGCAATCAGAAGAACTGGAAGCACAGTTTCTGTCTCAGGTATGATCCTTTAGGGACTCAGAATCTATTTACCCTGTGAAGTACAATTCCCTGTGTACCTTTATAGCAAACTTCTTTTAGTGGAGACAGACTCAGGCTCAACCCTTAATTATCGTGGTATAAATCTGTAATACCAGAGCGTCCAAAATGAGGAAGACTAAGTGCTGCAGAAGAACTGGGCAGCAGATGAAAACCAAGTGGAGTCATGGAGGTTTACTTGCTGAGATAGAATCTGAGTCTGTGGCTTTAGCAGTGGAAAGTGGAACTCAGTGAGCTGGCATAAGTGAAAGGATGTAGTTCTGGTTCCTCGGCGTGACAGTCATGAACCAGCATCCAGAGAAAAGTGCTGGAGCAGGTTTTTTTTCCCTTACATTGCTGAGTAGCCTGGGCTACCTATCAGTGGAGAAGGATGGAAGATCTTGAGGGAGAAAAGATTGACTTGGTCCTACTGACTGGTATTATTTGTGCACATAAAATGCTTGCATTAGTGGCACATGTATTTCATTATCACTACAGTCAGATCTATCCTTAGCCAGGCTGGGGCTGGCACTGTACCCCATTGTGAGTGTATTTGGATACCACAGACTCAGGCTTCAAAGAAGATCTAAGTATTTTCTTCAAAAAAAAATTGATTCAGAAGAAGGGATTTAGATAAATTCTTCTATATCAGTATATATGACATCTTCAAATTTAGGGGGCCTTCCCGTGGAGACCTTGGTTGACATCCTTGCCTGAACAGTCAGGCATTTAGAACTTGAGGTCTCTGTGCTTTAAGTACTGGGTTTAACTAGTGGGGTGTTTGGAGGGGAAAGGAAGATCTTGGTGACTGACTTGAGGAAGGCAGTGGAGAGGGCAGAGGATGTGTATTCAAAGGCCTGTGAACAATGATGTGGAAAAACAGACGTGAATTGTAAAAGGCTCTGTCTCCACAAAAGCATCACCTTCTCTTGGGCTCTGAAGAGTGTCTGAAGCCACTTTCCGTCTCACACCTTGTAAAACTTGAGACTAGCGTGTGAGCACAAACTTTTAGACGTGACGGGCCAGCAGCTGACCCCAAATTTCTGGTGTGCCAGACAACACCCTGTGGGCATAGAAAAAAAAGCCAGTGGGTCCATTGCCTGATTTTAACTCAAGCAAAAGAGAGTGAGGTAGATAGCAGCAGCTGTGCTATTTCTAAGAGTTATCATGTTAAAGAGCTTGTTAATACCCTCCTACGTCCTTCCCATCCCTTAGGCAACCAGCATGGGCAGCAAGTGTAAAAAAGTAAGGATATGCAAAGGGCGAAATTTCATTCCAGCTCAGGGCATGTTCTGCGATGCAACGAACGAGCAGTTAGAGGGAAGGCAGGGATGCAAATCTGCAGTGCTCCTTCCCAGAGCTCAAGACAGTTGTTAAAGGCAGACAGAGTTGAGGTGTGGATGGAGCTGTGTGGGACTGTGTGAGTGGGAGAAGAAACATGCCTGACCAATTCTGGCAATGGGGGGGTGCCTATTCTGGCAGCAGGTGGGTGAGCATGTGGGCTGCAGTGAGAGTGTGGTGAACGTGCATGACTGAATTATTAGTTCGTTATGCATGTGGCTGGGTCAGGTTGGGGGAGAAAGGTGGTCAGTGGAGCAGATTTCTTCGGTCCTTCTGGTTGTGGTGTGAAGAAAATATTGAGACCAGTATTTTGATAGGGCTATGAGTCTGAAAGGACATCCAGTGAGCAATATCTCAGCACTGAATACGCCTTCTCAGCTCTCTTGGACAATACAGCATCCTAATTTCCTCTGGGACTTTGTGGACCAGTTTCCAGTTATTGAAAATTGCTGCAGGGCAACAAATCCATTTACATCTGGGTAATAGAAAATATAAATTTTGCACCATCTTCCTTGTCTGTCTATCTGTCTTACTTTGCCACCCTTGCTGCTTTGTCTTCGTTAGCTCTCCCTGGCTGTCACTTGAAGCTGAAATGGACTTTCTTGTTTCCCCCATTGATTCTGCCTTTCGAATGTGGTTACCAGTGATCTTGGATTCTGGACCATGTAACACTGTGCGGAGAGGCTGCACTGTGCCTTGGGGACAGCGAAAGGCAGAGCAGGACCAATTTATGATGAGAAACATCTAGAAACTGTTACAAACCAGGCAGAAAGCAGCGGGGGTAGCAGTGGTGACCAGACCCAGAGCTACATGGGCTGGAGACTGGTGATTAGCATCTCTCCCGACCTGAAGAGGGTTCTCATTTTGGCCCTTGTTGTGGGTGAGGTTGCTGTGCTGGAGCATGGGAGCTAGAGCCTGTGCCACCCTCAGTCTCTTGAATCACAGAGGTTGTTGTAGTGGGAGAGCCTCTAAGCACCAAGATAGAGGGGGAAAGCTGGAGGATTAGAGGAGGACTAATGAAGAGAGAGAGATATGGGGAAGATGTAGGTGTTCCCACCCTACATGTGCTTCCCACAAGACCATGGCTGCCCTCCCATTTGCAGTGAGTGGCTGCGTGTTTCCTCAGGAGAGCTGGAGATGGCTGGCATCAGGACAGCTGCCCCAGCTCTGGAGCTGGAGAAGGTGATGATTTCTGGGCTAGGACCAGTCCTGCTATGAGTTAAGCACTCCTCCTGCAGAGATCTTCTCTTTAGTCTGTGTTCTGGATAATATCTGCTCCTCTTTCCAGCTGGAGATGCTCTGGAGCATGAGGGAGTGTGTGTGGTGCATGTTTCTGGTGTGTGTGTGAAGAAAACACCCCAGACAATTGGGCTTCCAAGAACCAAGAGGCTCTAGGGCAGGAAAAGCAGCTGATATTAACCTTGTGCATTCTTTAGCTGTTGGTTTTTTACTGAATGAATATCACATGCCCTTCCTTCATGCATCATCCCCCCTGCCTCCCCCCCTGCTCTGGGCTTTACATCAGCCTCCTTAATAAGAAATGCTCTGTTTTTAGTCCCAAGTGAGTGCCGAGCGCTTCGCTGCAGGGCGTACTGTTGCCTGAAGCTCTCATCTGAAATAGCAAGCTGGCTCTTCAGACATGCTGCACACTCCTGAAGAGCCAGCAAGAGCTGGGGTACCCCACATTATGCATGGGGGCCCATGGCCCTCTCCCAGCCCCACCTCAGCTCCTTTTATTTAACATCAACATCAATGACTGGGAGGTAGGAGTAAAAAGCAAACTCCTCAGGCCTGTGGTTCATAGTAAATTCCTTCTGGTAGTCACCTGCCATAATGATGACTCTAGAGGAACCTCACAAAAATTCATAGGACCATGTTATAAAAGAGAAGGGGCAAGGAGACTCCTCTGCCAAGCCTGGCCCAGAATGTCCGTGGGTACAGCAGGAAAATCTCTCCCTGCCAAGCGGCACTGACCAGAGCATGCACCAGGAGATGCATCCTTTCTTTCACCTGTTTCCCTCCCACCCCATGATGATGCTTTTTGCAAGGCACTCTGAAGTCATTATTTCTTTCATGTGTATTTCCCAGTCCTTCAGCTGAGGCCACATTTATCTTTGAGAGAGCTTGCTTATATTTCTTCCATCTCAGTACTAATTTCTTGAGACTTCCTTGTTTAATCCTCCCATATCTTCTTCAGTATTCCAAGAACAAGTAGTATTTCCTGAGGTTAAGATACAACAAATGTAAAATGTATGAAAGGCAAAAGGCTATAAGGAGAAGACCTAAAAACACAGGGTCTAATTCAAGTATGAAAATAGCTGCTTTAAGGTAATATTATCACAAATAGCTTAAAAAAATACCAGAATGGTTTAGCTAGCTTTCTGAATATGACTGGCCCCAGTGATTACACAGGGCTTGATAGGAGCAATACAGGCTGAAGCATCAATTCTGCAGAGACAGGAATAAGTTCATTTGGGCAGTGATGGGAGGGAGTTGCAGATACTCCTCTCATAGCTCTGTTCAACGGTGGGAATCCTCTGCCACCATTGTCATGGATAATGATGAAATTGATGCACAGGGCAGGGCTGCAAGGTGGAGAACAGGTTCATCTTTAAGTGACTCAGCCTCACCACTCACTCTGGGGCTTTCATTCCTCTTTTCTACTGTGTGTCCTGGTGCAAGGAAGGGAACTGCAGCTGTCCCTCCAATGTCATCATCAGCTTTTTTTCACTCCTTCAGCTGCATACCTGAGCTGTTTCTGCCATGGTCCCTCTGCCTACACCTGTGTTAGCTCCTGACTGAAGTGGTAGCAGAGCAGACACTGTGGTCAGGGACTCCAGTGCGCAGCTGGCACCCACTGAGGCTCTGTGGGAAGGAGACTCGGAGAGCAAGGAGATTCCCTTCAGTATCTAAGACATGGCTACTCAGCTCAACTGTCCATCACTATGGCTATGAAGTGCTGGGCTAGGAAACTCAGAAAAAACTAAACCTTGCTTGTGAGGTTTTTAATGTTTCTCACTACTGCTAATACAGATCCAGAGGTTCCCCTTGCTACAACATTCTGCCTCTCCATCCAACCCTTTCTACAGTCGATTTTTTGCCCTTCTCTTTCCTTTCTTGGTGCAGCCTCCTTCCTCGTCTTTACCCATTGTACCTGACTGCAGGGTGATTTAGTGGTTTTGCTTGTTTAGTTGTTTTTTATTACACTATTTGTTAGAGTAACTGGAAAGACATATTGTTCACACTTGTTCAGACGTGGAGCTAGAAAACTGTGTGTGTGTGTTGTACAGGTGTGTAAGAATGGGTGACTGTGACATGAAGCAATAGGTGACAAGTAAGTTTATGATCACAGTTTGATGTTTGGTTATTTCATTGGAAAACGTATGTGAAAAAATGACCTAAGCTGGCCCTCCTTTGAGTGGAGGGCTATACCAGGTTGCCTCCAGAGGTCCCTTCTAACCTGAATTTCTCTGTAACTCTAAAAGTCTTGTTTGCTGTAGCGATGTTTTCATCCTGAGTGTTGTTTTTATTTGCTTGTGTCACAGTGCATGGTGTGGTGGGACTGGACAGTATCTGGAATCTTGTTGTCTAGGCACAGAAATCGCATCAGGTGTTTCTCCTTTCATGGCCTAAACAAATCTTACTTTACAGGAGAGCACGAAATTACAATTTGAAGAGCTCATCTGTAGAAGTGTTTTGCCAATTAAGGTCTGCAATGCCAAATAGGGTCAAAGTCTTTACAGAGTGAGTGTTTGCTAAATGAGGGCTTACCACTAAAAGGTGGAACTGCAAGGCTGAAACTGGACCCATGTGTGAGTTTTTCAGGATAGTTCCCTCTTTCCCTGTCAAAATGGTTTCCTCTGAGAGTCTCTGCGGACTGCACTTGATCTTCTTAGTCTCTGAACTGCCCTCATAGCACCTCAGCTCCTTCCTAGAAACCCAGCTAGTCTCACATAATTTTTCCTACGTCAGAATAAAATGAACTGGAGAGGAGGGGGCCATGATGGCTTCAGTGTTCCTAATCATTTAATATTTTCCTTCCAAGACACAGTGACAGCCACAATAGCCTTGATTCTGACTTTCTGTAAAGACTCTGGAAAGGATTTTCAGGGATATCAAATAGTGTAATTTTTTCAGACATTAAGAAAGCAGAGTCAAGAAACCCTATTTTGAATGACTGGCTATTTGATGTACCATGGCAAATGACCCTCTGGAGGCACTGCAGGCCTAGCTAGCCTCTGATGTCCCTTCTCAGCTACCCCTGTCAGAGCTGCTCCAGAAGGACTGAGCTTGGGATTGACAGATGACATTTGCAACTTGAGAGGCCAGGGATGCTCAGAACTTTATTCCAGAGCCCAGATCACTGAGCTGCATCCCTGCACAACCTCCACCATGCAAACTTCCTCTTCTTTGGTCACTGGCTATTGGTCTTGGTGGCAATGTCTGTGTGTGGGATATAGGAGCCATGAGGTCCCCATCCCAGCTCTCAGCCGCCCCCCTTCCCAGCAGACCCTAAAGAAACCTGTAGCATTGTCACCCTGGCACAAGCTGTTTTCTAAAACCGCTATCATCCGTGGCTGTTTTGTAGCCAGCTGAGGCAGCATATTTTGGAGTGGGCCAGCCTCCCCTCTTCCACAGGAGCTATTGGAAGAGCTGACTGCAAACAGATTTTCACTGCCCCAATGTGGACTGATGTCAAACAGTGCCCAATGAGAGCTGACAAGCTGACAGACCCGATTCGTCAATGGAGGATGTGGAGGGGGGGAAGAGGATGTCTCTTGCACACGCCTTCAAGAGACAGAGAGCAATTTCACAGATGGGCCAGAAAAGCTCTTGTAAGTGATACAAGTCCATATTAATAGCCTATCCATTTCTGCAGAGGCAGACACAAGTGCAAGGGATACCAGGATAAGAAAATTTCAGTGCCAGGCACAAGGTAGCCCACAGAAGTCGAGCTTCCAGGCACAGGCTTCTGTTTGGTACTGTCTCTGACCAGTAGATAACTGGGGGTGGGCTGGCTCGGAGCCTCCACTGAGCTTAGGAGTAGAATGTCTCTGGAACCAGACTTGGGGCCACAAGAAGTTGTTCTTTCCCCTTTTTACTTGAACATCCTGTGTTGCAGAATACTTCTGAAGAACATAATAATTGTGGTGGTGAGGTCAGAAAGAAAATAATTGAAATTGGCTCCTGTTATTGGTGCATCTTTAGTTGTCGTATGCACAGTGAAGGGCTCTGGGCTGAGAACTGTCCTCTCAAGAAAGCAGTGTTCTTGGGGTGCTGCCCTCACCTTTGATGAAGTTGAAGATTCAGCTTTGCTGGAGAACGGAATTTGGGTCCTTTGGAGAGGGATCACAGTGTTGTCTCAACTATTGGGTCAGAATTAGGGCAGAGAGAGAGCCCTCGCAGCTTTCTGCTGCCTGTGGGGCATGCTACCTTGTCCAGGCTCTGAATCAGACCACATCTCACAACTAGCTATGACCCAAACTTAAACTCATCTGGGCCTACTGCCGTGGCCCACTATCAGCCCTCATATTGGCCTACAGAATGATACCCATCATCTTACTTCAAGTTTTTAAATGAGTCTAGCTGGAATAGAAATATCCCTTGTGAGCTCACCTGTTTGCAACTGGTCCCAACTGAGCAGGTTTACCAAGATCTTCTCAATATAGATCTGGAAATCAGCACTGAGTTGGATTTAACTTATTGGTTGCTGCTCAAGCAAAGTCAATGTGAAAAAAAAAACAAACCCACGCTGACTCTTTTCCACATTGGCCATTTTGGTACTTAAGTCTATAACACGTCATTATTATAATTTGTTTTTTCATCCTTCAAAATACAGACCAGTTCCAAGTCCCACCAACAGTCCAGATAGGAGCCTGCACCAATATTGGCAATTCTCACCTTCATGCTGAGCTCATGAAGGTATCATTATGGTAGCTTTATATCAGACACCTAGGAAGTTACACAGTTCAGAAGAGTCAGCTGCTCTTCCCTCATCAGGAAAGTTGGGAAAAATTCTGCCACTCTTTCCCTTTATCCCAGGTAACATGATTAGCAGTGAGAATATCTCAGAAGTGGTCTGGTGGCCTGAGCTTGGGCTCCAATTGCAGTAATAAGCAGAGAAATGCAGATGAATCAATTGGTGATCCAGCAGAGCTGTGGTTGGGCTCTGTGCATGGAGTACAAGGGTAAGGATTTTCCTTTTACTGTAGCATTGTCAGTGCTTTATTTCATCAGTGCTGATGATTTAGAGAGGGGAATGGTTGGAGTGTGGAACACTTTGGGATCCCCTGCTCTGAAAGATGTGTGGTAAAACCAAGGTGCTGTTGCATTAAATGTTAAGCTGCTTCATTGGTGCTGTGCTAGCAGTAGTAATCCAAACACATAGCTTAAAGGTATACAGTCCAGGCCCTTTCTGTTTGGTCCATGTTTTTTTCCTGTGATAAAGTGGAAACGAGCATCTCCTTGCTTTAGAACTGCCTGATTTGCAGTCTTTCTCTCCCTCTTCCCCCACCCTCACAGCAGCCTGTCCTCATACTACTGATTCATTGTGCAATCAGATGGGTGATAACAGATGCTTCAGGAGAAGGGAATCTTCCTCCACAATTTGCTTAGCCAGTTGTGTGGTTGGAGTAGGAGTCAATTCCTTCCTGCCGTCTGCAGCCGTCTGCAGCCTGAAACGACTCATCCATCCCTTACCATCCTAGGGGTACGACTATAAATACTAGCAAGGGTTCACAGAATTTGCCAGCCCTTTTTAAGCTCTTTCACTAAAATCAGTCTTTGACCACTTCTTATGACAGTAAAAGGCTTCTGATGAAATACAGTGTGTGAAGAGGTGTGAATGACCGATCATTCATTCCACCGAGCTGCCTGCCCTCCAAGTGTTGCAGAAGAGGGTTGGAAGGCAGTATTAACTCATTTTCACAGTGTGCTTCATTTCCCTTAGCAGAACCTCCTCTAATTTTTCACTTGGCCACAACATGGTGGCATCTGTCGTGTCTTTGAGATAGGCTGGGACATTTGCTGTACTGAGTGGGACCGACACAGTCAAAAGGGACGTGGCCCTGTGCAAACATGGACTTGACAACTTTTAGTCAGAGACAACCCTTATTCTTGCCTCAGTAGCTAAGTTTGCAGGGAAGTAACATTTCCATCTCGATTTCAGTGATTAGGAGTGACATCCTCTTTCTACAGCCATCTGGGGTGTGAAAACAAATACATCTGCGTGGTCCAAATCGATCCAGAAAGGTGGAAAGCGAACCAACGGCTATCAGAAAAATTATCCCTCTCTGCCTCACTCCTTCCCGCCCGCCCCGGTTGTTTCGTTTGCTGATCCGTGTTTCCTCCCACTCTTCAGCTGGGCCAAATTTGGCTCTGTCTGGCGGAGGCGAGGCGACCAGGAGTGTCATGGCTGGAGGGGAAGGGGGAGAAGAGCAGGGCTGCGGTTTGCGGGGATGAGGTACCCTCGGGGTTGGCCAGGTGATGGTTCCCACCCCCCAGCCCAGACCCTCCCAAGCCCCCCTCTGAGCCCATTTCTGGGATGCTGACTGACTTTGGCAGTTGGCTGCTGATGCAAGAGGGTTTCCATGGCAATGTACCAGCGCTGCTCTCTCCCTCCTCAGCGCTCTGCCTTCCTTTCCCTCCCTCTCCTCGCCCCCCTCCCCAGCCCTCCTGTTTCTCAAGCCTGTTGCCATGGAAAAGTTAAAATCCCCGAAGAATTTCAGTTCCCCCTCCACCTGTTGGAGAGTTTTTTTGATGTTAAAAGTTTGCTTTTAAGTTTGATGTGGGTAGGGGAGGCTCCATCTGCCTCTTTGAAAACTTGTCCCTGGGCAAGAGGGAAGTCTCTGTCTTGGACTCTGAGGTCCTCCTGGAAGAGAGGGTGGTGGGAAGCTGCAGAGGGGAGCTCCATATGATGGGCATCCTGGCAGGGTATGACTTTGGGAAATGCTTATGTGACACTGGAGGTTTTGTCACATTTTTTTGAAGGGATCATGTCATTTAGAGTCCGGAGTCTGAACCAACGATGTCTAAGTGCCCAAGACATGTTGGGGAAAAAGGAGGAGTGAGAGATTTCTGAAAGGTACCTCCTCTGGATGCTGCTTTTTCTGAAGTGATCATAGTGACTGCTGCCAACAGAAAAGGGTGCAGACAACTCATACGCTGCCTCAATATGTGCACAGCAAGAGCTGCAGAAATGATGTAGCCAAAGGTATTGAATGAGACCAGAACAAGAATCCACATTATCCCACCTGGTGCTCAAGATAATTCCCAAGCTTTCAGGGTATGTCCACACTCTGTCAGGACTTGTGTGTGACATTTATGGGTTACATTCTAGTTTTTTAGCTTATGCACCAATTAAAGGTCAGATCAGTTAAGTTTCTGCTCAGATTAAATAAACTTGCCTAGATATCTCTGAAAAGCATTGGAGTACTCCGATAGTTTTGCTGCTCTGGGTAGCAGAGCTGGTTAAACTGGATGGAGCTGTGATATGGTAAAAGATATGAGAATTGACCCTTTGCTGCACTCTTCATCGAAATATTCTGGTTTCACTCCCAGCACGCTTGCTGTTTCCATCTGTACTGTGTTCAGGCTTCCCGCAGTGGGCACTGTGGCCTGGGATCATCAGATGATGCATATTGGAAAATCTTATTCACAGTATTTCTACATCCAAGGAGTCCTGGAAGTCTCCTGAGAAAATAAATATTCTTGGGAGATTTCCCACTCTGACTGTTCAGAAGGGAGAAGGAAAAGGATTCAGTTAATATATCCCAAATTTGAACATTGTACTTATTTCAGACCTCCTGAGAGTCTTTTATTGGACATGATGTTAGCATCATGCCTGAGGCTTCTTTAAAGTGACCTATTCCCAGAGAAGAAGTAGAGGAGTAATTCAAGATCAAATGCAGCTCTAGTGTAAGATGGCACATTTACTTCACTGGCGACGCACCAACATGGGCTGAAGTTGATTCTTTCCCTTTTCTTGTTCATGAAACATTGAGCCTGCGCATTTTGTTTCTTTTTTTTGTATAGGCAACTACATTCAGATGGTCTGCTGCAGACACCTAACCTACGCGTTGTAGTTACCTCTCCCCATTGTCTCTGTGTTGCAGGCATCTGAGTCACTTGCTGCTTGCCTGGCCTCAGATGCCGTCACAGAGTTTAAATTGGGCATGTGGAGTAGGTGATGGAGTATAATCACAGAATGGTTGAGGTTGGAAGGGACCTCTGGAGATCCTCTAGACCAGCCTGGAGTCTCTTCAGGCTGTTGGAAAAATGATTGATTTACAAAACCACAAAGTCACAGTGCTGGGTCATAGGAGCTCCTCCTTTTCTGCATGAATTTGTGGAAGGTGATGGATTTTCAGCTACCGTAGACTGTGGTCTGTCCCACAGAATGAAAAGAGTCTGATCTGTCAGCAGTGCTCTACCTCTCTGCTTGTTGATATGCCTTTGCTGTGTTCTAGACAAACATAATTTCTTCAGTCCCATGCCCTGGGTTGTTTATCTCCTTCTGCCTTCAACCTTTTTTCTGACACTGCTGAGGAAGAAGCATGAGTAGTTACAATGCCATGTTGGGTACCTGTCAGGTGGACCCCATCTGTATGTTTCACAGAGGCTCCTGAAAATCCAGGAACAGAGAAAAAAAATCTTCAGTTATTACCAATCTGGTCTAGGAGTTGAACTGTTGACCAGAAGGCAAATATTTCCTTCACTTTTGCACCTTTCAGGCCCCAGGGATGGATCCCAGAAAGTTTTGTGAAGCACTGTGTGAGAATGTAGGAGTGCACTGACTATCAGCAGACACAGTCGCCCTCCCTGTGCTTAGCAAGACCTTGTGTAGCCCCAGACATCACTCTTTCTTTTACCAAAAGGAAGAGAGAGAGGGCGTGTAACTTTATTTAACAGAGCCTGGACTACAGATTACATCGCAAAACACTCTACAAAGTTAATAATACAAGGCACAAGTCGGATGTGATATAAATGATGTAAATGTGTGAACTCTGAGTAGGACTTTGGCAGTGTTCCCAGCCGTGTTCAAAATGTACCCATGATATTTCTATCTCCCATATTGGGAACCCACTAGAGACAGGCAGCAAAGACTTAGGTTGAGTTTATTATCCATATTTATAATTCATTTCAGAATAGCATCTTTCTCCCACACTGATCTATCCTCATGGCACTACATATGCACCCAGCTGAGAGCAGGAGGCTTCACACTCTGACTTTCGGGGCAAGAGATGGGGACGGTGAGATATGCTTGAAGCATTCAGTGTCTGTTGGGAAACTCAAAATAGATGGTGAAAGGGAACATGGACCCTGTAAATATGCAGGTTGAGGTAATGAAACGGGTTTGCAAGCTGTCAAGTCATTGGACTTTGGAGCAGAAAGGGGGCATGGATGGCCAAGTGTAGGAACCCAGGTGAAAGACTGCGAGGAGAGTCTTTATATTTATCTCCTTTTTATATTTTCCCAGTGTTTGAAAAAGGGATTAAGTCAGTGGAAGAAAAGCAGAGGGTTTATGGCTGTGACTGAGGTGGGGTTAAGCAAAGGCTGTGGGCCGAGAATTTGCAGAGTAATTTTTGAGTTGAGACCTGTGGTGCAGAGAGCACCTGGATGGCACATCGTGGCTTTCAGAGGCTTGTTGGCCCACAGTGGGAGCACAGAAAGTGGCAGTGGTTGCTCAGTTGAACTGGCTGCAGTGAAGACAGCAGTGCCCCAGCAATGGCCATGCTGGAAGTGCTGATGAAGGTGGTGTCTGGCAATAGAGAGCCAGTGGGGAAGATGACAGAGGTGGCAGTTTAGGAGGAGAAGCAGGGCTAAAGGGAACGGTGCTGGTGGTGAGGAGGGCACTGATTGCAACAAGTGTTACAATAGGGTTTAGAGTGCAAACTGCAAATGAAAACAAAGGTGGCTAATTACAGACGTGATTGTGAAGAGGAAGAGGAGGCAGGCTGAAGGGGGAGTGGTGAGGTCTGAGATTATGGTGCTCTGCAATGAAGAAGCTGCTGCTCAGTGCGGGGCTACAAGGGGTTGAGCTCTGGTGTTAACTGAAGCTGTGTTCCCCACATGTGCCATCTCATGGCTTGCTTCTCCATCTGTCTCACTCTTCACTTTCTTTTCTACCACAGCTCTTTCCCTGTTTGCATGTAGTGCAGAGAGAAATGTGTTAATGGATTTCTGTTGAAAAAAAAAGTAAAAGAAGAAATCTTAAATTAGCCCCTACCCCACTAGTGATGCATCCTCTGCCCCTTGTCAGACAAATGCTAGCTGAAAGGTCTTGAGGTTTTCCTTATACTGAAGGGAAAAAAAATCTCAAGAAAGTTTAAAGGGGAGGTGGAACAACAAACAAAAAAAAAGAACCCTAATTGTTCTGAGACCCTCCTCAGCCCAAGGAAGGGTTAATTCTTTAAATGCAATGTGATTTCAGCGGCACTAAAGAAGGCGTTTCCATGGAAACATCAACCCACGGAGGGAGAGAAAGAGGGAGAGGGAGCAGCAGCTGAGAGTGGATCCTCTGGCAAAAGAGGAGCAGCTCCCAGACCCCTACACAGTTACTGACAGGAGCAATTATTTATTTGCTTGTTTATTTGTTTTAATCAATTTCCCCTTGGAAATGTGATAGGGAAGCAAGTGATAGGGTGCCATCTTGGCCAAACCGCTACAGACCCAGGAAAACCAGTCACCTTTTTGGACGGAGTCTCCTTGCAGGCAATTACTCCTGCGAGCGCTGTGAATTCGCTACCCTTGCAAAGGTGTGAATGCTTTCAACACTTGATAAACTTTGAATAACCCCCAAATCATTTGTGGTTTCTTGGTGGGTCAAAAAAGTTAAGTTAGTCTGCTGTTTCAGAGAATGTAATAAAGGGATTTATTTCAATCTCTCTGGCTAGTTTAGCCTTGTCTGGCTTCTGGCAGCAGTGAGAGGGACCTTTCTGGCAGATTTGAGTGGTTTTCCCCAAGCAAGCAATTCTCAAAGTTGTAGAGGAAAATGGATGTGCTCACCTGCCTTCTGGTCTTGACTCCCAGGACAGAAAGTGGAATGAGATCTGGGTAAATACCGACGTGCCCTGATGGTTGACTCTCAGCAGACCAGCCACCATCAGGAGAGCAAAGGGACTGTTGACATGCACATCTACTTGGCTAGTTGTTTTAAGCTGTGGTCCACAGCCATGTGGCTTCATAGAAGGTTTTGAAGGGAACTACAAAAATGATTAAGAAAAGGAAAGCTTTTGTCGGTGGGATTAAATTCACTGTGTGGGGACAGTAGTTCAACTGGAGTATTTTTTTATGGCTGTTCAAAGTGACAGAGCTTGAAAAACATCTTCCTGGGTGAAAAATGACTGTGGAGGGCCTCATTTTATTTCTGTTCTGTAACCGCTTGTCCTATCAATGTTTGTATGACTGTGACCTAAGACAGATAAACAGCTCTGAAGGACATCACTTAACCTTCCAGTATTTCCCACTTCCTAATGTTATGGCTTCCATCAGTGACCCGTTAGGTGGATGCCAAGACACAACTATGACCCATTGTCAGCTGTTCTGACAAATGTAATTTTCCATGCTCTTACTGCTCCATACAAGGAGATTTTGAGTCATTTCAAATGGGAGAAATACCTTGAAGACTAGTTTTACTTTGGAGAAAAGTGATACGTTATCTGTTCCTAATGAATAAGGAAGGATGGAAAGATGTAGTAATAAAAAAATAATACTTAAAAGAAGTAATTGGCAGGAATTTATTAACTCACTAAAGCTTTGCAGCTTGATCCAATTTTGGACTGAACATTTAGTTTTTATTTTATCCAGTCGCTATACCAATTTTGACCTTAAAGCTATTTTTTTATTAGCTATTTCCTGTTACTTAAAGGTTTGGTGAGTCAATTCAGAAGTATATTTGTTTTTATCAAACCTTTTTGGGTAAAAAAATCTTTCTGAGAATAAACTGATTTCCTATGAGATTTATAGGTATTTCCAGCTTTAACCAGAGTATGCTCTTAAAACACTTTTCCTTGTTTCTGTTTTATTTCCAGTGAGGCCAAAAGGTGTAGAAATATATTCTCAAGCTACTTAAGACTGTGTCATTTTCCTAGCAAAAAATACAATTTTGGAAGAAAAGTTGTAAATCAAATATTTTGGGTTTAAAATTGAATATTTTGACATGGAACTCCTGTTTGCTGTCTCTTGTGATGAGGAGCATGACAATTTTGTATTTCTGTTTCTCTTTCATGAAACTCGGATGGACTAAATAAATCTCCAGTGATGTCCCTTCCCCTGTTGAAGTGATGCTGTTCCTTGTAAGACTCTTCCAGGGTGACACATTACAGATGTGTTTAAATTGGAGCTCTTGTCCATAAAAGAAAGGGCAAGAAGGTGTCACACAACAGGTCAGAATGTGTGGGACCATGATCATGCCAGAAGCTTCATTTTCTTTCCAGTGTCATTACAGTTTTCAGATCTTATAGTTCTCTTTCTTTCTGACAAAATGTTGACCTCCTCATGAGAAAATGTTGTTGCCAAGCTCTTATCCCCATTTCCCATTTAAAAAGTTTGGTAGGTAATTTTTTCTGGCTCAGGCATTTGTGAAAATAGGTCAGTCAGGATGTGTGTAAGAAAAAAATTTGCTTTGATTGGGTTTTCAAGATAATGCTATGACTGACATAGCGGATGGGACAAAATGAAGATTCATCCTGCCCTTTTTTCCATGAACAGGTCACCTCGTCCTAACATATACCTATGTTTCCTACAAGTGACCTGGCTCTCACAGTCTGGCCTTGGTACTGTCAGCAACACCTTCTCAAAGGGAGTGTAAGATGCCACTAGACCTGAGTGGCAGCACCTCTTTCCCCCTTTCTGTCAATGGCAATGACTATATAGGACAAAAAGCAAATGGGAGATCGGGTCCCAGATGGTGTTAGGTACCTGGAAGAAAAAGTTATCGTGGAAACTCTGAAGCTCACTGAAGGAGTTGGACAAGCAGCCTTCCACTTGGGTGTCATTACTGTCAATTCTGCCCCAGGTTGGAGCTGACCCCATGCTCCTCATTAGAGGAGCCTGTGCAATGAATCTCCCCTCTGTCTGCTTCCTCATGGACATCTGTTTATGCTGTAAAACACTGGGCTGTGGTGCTTGGGTTTCCACTTACATTGTCAGGAGGGAGGCTGGGGACTGCACGGACTGTGGAAAGTGGGCTTCATTTCTCGTTCTCAGGAATGGTCCTGTCTCATTAGGATCAAGCAGTGCATATAGAAAAGCAACCTTGCCATTGCTCTGGCTCCCTATATACTCTAAGGATAGATATATTCTCAGTCGCCAGGAGCTGTCAGCTCAGAGTCTTTCTGAAATGACAAATTCATGGTAGATAAATAGAAGAAATGGGAAGTAAAGTGGAAGTCCATTTTTTTGTGAGTAAGAAAGGGAGCGATGGAAAAGATTCATCCTTCCACTCTGTATAGGAACTGTCACTTGTAAGTCTCAGCACACATGTACTTTGTTTTCAAAACAAGTTTGCTGAGTATGATGGAGAAACAGCAAGGACAGATCAGTAGAAATATATCTTCCACCAGAAATGGATATTTCACAGGTCAGGATCAAACACCAAAAAAATTCATCTTCCTAGAGGTGAGGGGCCAGAATCCCAGCAGATCAGAGAGTATCACTCTGTAGATGTCAGCTGAATATAACTGATTTATTCCAGCCTAGTATCTGCCCTCTTCTCTCTTAAAAAGATGTGGACAGCAGGGAGGAACCAAATTAATCTCTTGTATCTCTGTTGTCTTGTAGCCTGAGGGAAATTTCCCAGTCTCAATGATCTCCTAACCTCTTTGCTTAATAAAAAGAATCTTGAGCTCTGGGCATTTCTCTAAGGTCAGGTTGGTTCCCAGTGGTATAAAATGGCTGTAGCCTGGACAGATTTTCTGGTACAAGATACCTGCACAATTTGGAAATTGGTTGGTGTCTTTTCTGCGCTTCCTTGCTTGCAGTCCATCTCCCCAGACTCAGTGGTAACACCGACAGTGCAAGAGAAAGGAGCAAATGAGGAAGAGTGAGATACCCTTCCTTTGAGATTTAATTTTCTTAGTCAATGGTTGCTTCTATTTTTTTTTCCTATCTTGTTTTGGTTTTGTTCTTTGTGATACTAGAAAGAACAGAGTCCATGCCCTTTGTTATGTAAAATCAGCTTCACTCATGCCATTTGCATAGAATCTTTTCCCTGTAAATTGTACCTGACACCAGACAGATGTTACACTGACACAGCCAGATGTGCCCGCCTTTCTGCACTGCACAAGCCACCGGCACCGCAGCAGCTGGAAGCAGCACAGGCGGTGAGCGATGGGAGACCCTCTGAAAGGCTCGGCCAGGGTCAGTAGCAGCTATGGGGAAGTTTGATGGAAGACCCAGGTGGAGCCTGTTCTCACCTTTTTGGGGGTGAGCAATTGGGTTTGGTAATCCATGAAGACTGCCTTATCTCATGCACTCACAGCTAGGTCTGGATGGCTGTTATGCACATATTGGCTGTCCTCTGAGGCAGAGGCAGCCATGGAAATGTTGAGCAGCGGTATGGAGAAAAAAAATATCTGTGTTATTTTAAGCTTTCCTTTGGTTTGGAGAGTGGAGGTTTAAATCAGAAGTTGAAGGGATCAGTTGCAGTTTTCAAGTTAAAAAAAAAAAAGAAATCTACACTATTTCAGTCTCTCAGATGAGAGCAGAAGCTATTAACAGCCTAGCTAGTGCTCTTTAAATCTTTATTTGTCAATCACTTGCCACTTGAAGGTCAGAATTCCCATTCGTAAAGAAATACACTGGCCCTAAACTCCCTTTTCCCTGTCCTTTGAGCCCACCCACCTTTCTGTCTGTCCATCCTTGTCCAGAAGCAGGCATGTACGGTGGGCAGGACCTGCTGCAGGACAGGACAGATGCACTCTGCCAAGGCTGTTTGCATCAGCTCAGGCTGAGTACGTCTTGCTGGTACTGGGCGAAGGAACGTGGTTTGGAGCTGTGGGCACTTGTGCTGATACGCAGTAACATGCTCATCTTTGTTCTTTCTTGGGCTCGAAGGGGGTCTGGGCAGGCAGCTATGCCTGTCGCTGATACCTCTGGGTATTTAATACTGTCCTTAGGGGAAAGAAAAAGGCTATTTCACCATGCAGATTCTGTGAGGTAAAGGCCTTCCACTGCCTTCACCTCACTGCTGTTACATTTGGCCTCAAGTGTTTCATGTTACAGTGCATTTCCAAAGAGGCTGATGGTTGTTTGCCTCCCCATTCCCTCACACTGCATCACACTCCACCTGCTTTTTACCCTGCAAATCCTTTCTGGCAGAGGTATCCCATAGCCTTTTTTTCCCCACCCTCCACCTACATCTTGTTTTTCCCTCATGTGCTGGACTGCTGAGATGACTCCTCAATGCTGACAGTGGAGAGGCTGTTTTATTTATGTGGCCTGTCTTACCCAGGGAAGCGGTCGATGTTAGGATAATCACGCCATTTCAGACGGACTGCTTGTCTCATTGGAACGTAACAAGCACTGACAGGACACAGGGGAGTGCGTGTGTGTGTGGGCACATGTGTGAGGCAGGGAGTGCAGTGCGATGGACTGAACCCAGGTAATTCTCCAAATTTACCCACCCAGTCAGAAGGTTCAGGAGGATCTGATTCCCAGCAGGGCACTGGAGTCGGAAGTAGAGGTGGTTAGTGCTGATTTCAAACACATCTTCTTCAGAGCTGTCTCTGCGGCAGAAAAAATTCACTTAGCACCCTCCACATCTCCCCTCAAGTCCCCTCCACCTGCCACATTTGCCTCTCCAGGCTTTCTCCATCACTAGATGAAACCATTTAAAATGTCATCATCTCTCTTCTGGTCCTAAATTGGCCATCTGATGTGGTTTTAATGCTCTGTTTCCTATGCCAACCAGCCTTTGAAACACTCTCCATTAGCTTTCAGGGCTGACAGCCTCACATCTAGGGCAGGGGTTGTTACCTAATGGTCAGAGCACAGGATGGGGAGTCGGGTCCTCCTGAGTCTGCTTTGCTTTGTGTCCAAGGACATGTCTCTTTCTTCTTTGTTCCTGCCTGCTTGTCTGTGCCATGAGGCTTACAATGTCAGCCTGTTTCCACAGTGTCGTCTGTGTTTTGCTCTCACGTGGCTGAGTTTGGGCATTGCAGCCTTTGCATCTCCACCAGGCTGAGGAAGGGCTTGACCCTTCCATGCTTCCATCGAGCGGCTCCACAAATGCCCACATAAGCAAAATTCTTTGCTGAAAGATGTTTCTGGCAAATTAAATTAAATTGCCTGTGTCTGCCCACCCACACCCCTTTTCTCTTTCTCTCTCTGTCTTGGAGTCCAAAACATCCAGAGAATGATGGATTACACCATTTATAGGCAGTTTCATCTTGGGTTACCTCACCTGCATGCACAGCCTGCTGTCCTCACACTGTGTCCTTGTTGCAGCTGATGGCTCAGTGCAGACATACCAGGGAGTCACCCAGGCTTCTGGTTACCCATCTGGGGACTGGAATCCTTGTAGGCTGTAGGGAGGAAACAAATCTCTCTGGCCAGAGCAGGCAGCAGTAGTGCTGGAATTGCAGGGCAGCGCTGCTACCGAAGCAGGTGGACTTTTGCTGTGGTAGCAGTGATGGAGGGGAGAGCCACTTGAGTGTGGCTGCCTTGCAGCACGCTGCTGACTTGGCCTGCCAGGGAGTCCTTCAAACCCTGATGCTTTGTCATGCAGTGCACCCGAGCAAGCCCCACAGCTCACCATGTGTGCTGCTTCCACCTGTGGAGGTGATGGGACCCAGCAAGCTGCAGAAGTGCAGGGAAAGCTGGGAGTAAGCCGCTGCTTCTGCGCTCCTCCTGAAAACTTCTGTAAACATGTTGCTAATGGGCTTGAGAGAAAAGCCTCTGAAGAGTTATTGTACCGAATTTGGAGACTAATTTCAGTCATTAAGGTGCAAAGGAAGGGATTTTAGTGCCACTTTAAGTGTAAATATCAAGGCAGCTCCAAGGATTTGAGTCGGTGATGATCCCTCCTTGATTATTATTAGTGGTTCTAATCTTTCTAGTGGAAAATGAACAGAAATGACACCCTCTTGTGTCATATCTGTTGCTGATTTCTGTGAACTCTTCTTGTCAGGCTATGCAAGGGAGATTCCCATAGTGGCATCATCCTTGGGTGGGAGGGGAAAGAGGGCTGAGAACTGCTTAATATTGCTGTTTGTTTAATTAGATACTGGCACTGCTTTCTAACTACTGATATATAAAGCTGCAACTCCCTTCAGGCTAGCAGCACCGTCATCTTCTTGGAGCCTTGCTTTGTCTTCTCTCTGATGGCCATGGCAGAAGTAATGAAATGGGTGTAGCTGTAATCTTGGTACGCTGGAGGGTCTTTTCTACCACCAGAGCCTTACATAGGTCTGGTAGGCTGCATATACCTAGCGGTGGTCTGTGCTTGGCATTTCTCAGGACCAAAGCAATGCAAATGGCCGGGAAAGAAATGCCAGAAAAAGGGCACGTGTGATCCTGACATGGCATGTTTTATACCACTACAAACAATCATGTGGCTAAGATTTTCTGTGTGGCTGATGTTCTCTCAGTGTTTGAGTGCTGAATGGGTCCAGCTTTTGGAAAATAACACAGAGTCTCCCTTTGAAAATCATCCTGTTGCAAATGTTACATGCTGGGCTCCCTTATGGCCACGTTTCCTACACTGTGCGTGTCCCTTGAAGGTCACAATGTGGAACAAGTATGGAAGTTCCTTTATAAGTAAATATAATTGCTGATTGCACTAGGTAATGGGGAATTAGTGGATGAGCTTGGTTGATCAATGGAGTTAGGACAAAAAGTTTGGGAAAAGTAATAAGCTAAAATAATGACCTGCTTTTTTAATTTTTTGAAGAGGTTTCCCTGTTACCAATGTTTTCATTAAATTAGCAGGGAGTTCTTTGTGTGCAGGTAGTGGGAAAGTGTGAACCCACTGAAATGAGATTTTTTTTCACTTTTTTTTTTCTGGGAATTGGCTCAAATCAAATTCAGAAGGGACAACGTGAAGCTGAATATCAGAAAATGTTTCCTGGTGTCATGGTGTAACAGAGCAGAAGAACCTCTCATGTCTGTAACAGAAATGTTGCATGTGTAATTTTTAGGAAAACCAAGCAAAGCACAGAAGGGCAGAGTCCTGGGGCTAGGCCTGCAGGTAGCTTGGTCACCTCTGCCTCCCACAATGACATGATGCTGCTGGTGCCAGAGCAGGAGTATAAAGACAAAATCTACTTCATGCAACAGGACTGTGAATTGAAGTGAAATATATGAACAGGGGAAACTGTCAGAGTGCCACAGAGATGTCATATAAGCCACTGAACTGTGAAATGTGTATTTGCCTCCTCCTCTTCCCCACAGTGTCATTCTGGATGGTCTGACAGTTAAGAAAACAATAGACCTGATCCTCATTTACAGCAACACCATTTTAACATGCTCTCACGATGCAGCAAGGCCTTGAAATGAGTGTAGCTGTAATCTCGGTCCACTTAAAGGTCTTCCCCACTGCCACAGCTGAGTGAAGAGGCCTTAGGATAAATAAGATTGAAGCCCAGACTGTTTAATAGTCCATTTGTACAGCTGACATGAGATGCCCCGGAGAGGGGTGCCTTGCACAGAAGTGATGGGCCTTTCCAGACAAAGAGAATCACTAATGTTGGCTGCGGGGATTTGCAGGGCTGATCACCCTTTAGTTTGATCTTGCTGGGTACAAGGCATGACTCTGTCCCTAGGGAAAAGGACTTTCACTGGGCTATCTCAATATCCACTGTCCCTGTTCCTAAGCTGCTTCAGATGATTGCTTTGGGCTGTGCAAGGTGTGCTGCCTCTGATAGCGATGGAGTTTATCACAAATGTGCTGTTCCTCATTCTGCTCTCTGCAGCTTCACTTACTGTTGCCTTGATGTTTGGGCTGGGGAGAGGCTGTCTCCACTGCTTCACCTGTAGGCCACCACTGTCCTCAAATGGCATGTGAAATCCCCTTTGGAGAGTGAGCAAAGTGTAGGCTGTGAAGCATGTTTACACGGCTAATTGCTATGGATCCCTCTGCCCTTTGCGGTAAGGGGAAATCAAGGACTGTAGGCACATGTGTGTGCATGTGACTTATAGGTGGGCTTTCAGGAATTCACTGAGAGACAACATAGGACATTGCTTCCCTATCCCAGTCACGAAACAGGGGCAATTGCCTTGCCTTGCCTGATTGTCTCAGTTCCTGGAGTAATTGTCCTGTTTCTCCCTTTCTCTTCCTCTTAGCTTCTCCATTATTTGCACTGTGCTCCTACCGTCCAGGTGTAGGCTGCAGAGGGAAGACAGGCTCTTGTTTTGGGTTCATTTGCCGAGCACTAACTTTCTACTTGCTCTTTTCTCTCTCCTGCAGGTACCTGATCAATGTCACCTTTGAAGGCAGGAATTTGTCGTTCAGTGAAGACGGATACCAGATGCATCCCAAGCTGGTGATCATCCTTCTGACCAAGGAGAGGAAGTGGGAGAGGGTAGGACATGTTTGATACTTCTCAAACCGCGTCAGGGAGGAGGATGGAGAAAAGCTACAGGAGAATAACTCCCTGCATAGCTTTCTGTACTTCTTACCAAGGCCTGACAATCTCCTCCTTGCATCCTGGACCACTGGCATCTCCAATATCCAGGCTGCTGTCTTCTCTGTGCAGGATACCATTATATTCTTCCATCAACATGCATAAAAAATTCATCAACTTCCCTTCTGTAACATCCAAACATAAGTTTTCCTGCCTATCAGAGAGGAGACTTCCCCTGTGCCATGGGTTTCAATGGCACAGAAAATATTTCTCTGCATGGCTTGGAGGCCACGAAGTTCTGTATGCTAAATGACTGTGATTGAGCTACAGCCACATTCAGTAATATATACCAGTGTTAACTGTGTTTGATATATCTGGACAGCGTCATTTGCAATGGCATGGTGCATTAAGTAGGATGTGTACGTGAGATCATAACAAGTTGTTCAGAGATCCAAATGTGCATATTTCTGAATAATTTGCATGTAACCCAGAGCACCATTTTAGAAATGGTGTGGATTTCTGTGTTAGTGCAAAGCTTTGGTTCATTTCACCTCCCACATGAGTCAGTGGTCCAGGCTCAGAACATGCACTTCCAAAGGGTTTGAGTTAAAGTAGAGGAGGTAGTTCGAGGGCTAAGAAAATAAGATATAAAAAGTGATGGGGGTGAGAAGTCAGAGTGAAAGCAAGGAGAACACTCAATAGGTATGAAGCAGAGCTTATTCTGGATGTGATCACATGAATGGCTTAGAAAAATGCCCCTTTGCCTTACCAGGCACAGAAAGCCTTCTCTCCTCTTCTTGGCTGCTTATTCTCTGCATGGGCTTGCAAGTGGCCTGCATGGCCAAAGACAGGAAGAAATTCATGGGGAAATGAGAATGAAATAGGGAGCTGTCAGGAGAAGGGCATTCAGAAAAGGGCTGGAGGAACAACTTTTGAAGGAGAAAGGAGAGCCGTTGCCTTAGTGCCTGATAGGCACTTAGGTCTCCCAGTATTGCAGGCGTTTGGGGAGATGGTGAAAGGCCCCAGCTTGTGCCTGGTTTCCAGGAAGACCTGTCTACCTCATGGTCTTGGCACTGCAGACCAGAAGAGAGTGTATAGTCTGGGAGAGTCAGCAGAGATCTCAGTGGGAGAGGAGTATGAGGAAGTGTGGCATGGCATCAGCACATGTGAACAACTCTTGGACATGTTTGGAGGCAAGCTGACTGGATATTGCACTGGGGGTGGGCAGGCAAGGCTCAGGCTGCAGAGACCTTGTGTCAGCCTCTGTCCATCACACACCTTCACTAAAGTCTACCAGGCAAAGTCCAGGAGGATTCACTCCTAGCTGGCACCAGATTCTCACAGAGGAAAACTCAATCATCAGAGCAGGAAAATGAGACAGTAGCAGCATGAATCCTACTAGAGATTATGAGCAGGGCTGCCTGTGGGGAATCTGTTGCTGGAATGCTTTGCAGGCACTGGGGATGCACAGCTAAATGCAGACCTGTTTTTATCCTGCTTGTCACATGCTTTACCCTATTGCATCCTCAGTAAGGGCTTGGAGGCTTCTGTGGGTGGTAAAAGGGGTTGTTTGGTCTCTGAGAGCACATCTGTGGCCTCTCAGATGAACCAGACAATTAGTGGAAGGGATGCTGCTGAACTGGAGTGTTGGGGTTAGACCTGGGACCTGCCTGAGCCTTGCTCTCTGTGGGGACTACTTCGTTTCCATTAAATCAGAACAGTTCTTCATTACATAGGAGCTGGGACTGCATCGAAATGAGACTATGATGAACTATGATATTAGTGGTATGAGAAGCCCACAGTGCTTCCTGAACACAAATGTTTTACCTCAAAGTGGGTGTCTCACTCAGTGGGAAGATCGGATTATTATAATGAAACTCTGAGCTGTTTGAATTCTACACTGTCAGGTTCTTCCTGGAAAATGCAGAAGTCATCTCCAACATGCTCTGATCACAGACAAATACCTTTCATTCCTGAAGCCTCATACTCTTTTTCTTAATTTTCTCCATTCAATGGAAATGCAAACATTAAGATATAAGGGTGAAGCAGAGCTCTTTGTGATGAAGATCATAATTGTGTTTTGTGCTTGCAGAGAGTCAGGTAGAGTGCTGTTCCCCAACAGCAGCTCCCAGGCAATGCCACAATTTAAGCCATAAATTATTCATATATTATTAGCACACAATCCCAATACCTTTGTAAGTGCATTGCTTTGCAGTGTAAAATCATCCAAACTCTCAATAATTTTTGCTAAAATAGCAAGGTGCTTTGTCCTGACAACTTCTAGGCAACAAATAGAAGAAACTGCGCAAAGCGCAGGAGAGTTTCGAAGTCAAACACTCAGGCGGTAGGATATGAGAGATGAAAGACTGCATGGGAAACTCTGATTCAGTCCATTTGTATGTGTTCACTATAGCTCAGTCTTTAATTACATCGCTGCACACTTTTATCCATAATCAGATGCTCTGCCTGGAAGGAACAGCAAGAAGTCATTTAGTCCCTCCCCGTGCCCAAGGGAGGGATCAACTAGACTGAAATTATTCCTGACAGATGTTTGTCTCACCTGTTCTGAGAGTCCTTCGATGCTATAAACTCTGTAAAACCTGGAGACAATCTCTTCCATGGCTTTTTCTCCTTAATCTAGAAAGTTTTTCCATTGTCTAACCTAGATATCCCTGACTGCAGTTTAAGCCCATTACTACTTGGCATCTCCCTAATGGACATAGAGAATTGTTTGTTCTCCTCCTGTTTTTATCTTCCCTATGTATGTTTGAAGGCTTCCATCACATTGCCTCCCAGTCGTCTCTGCTGTAGATTAAACAGAAATTTGTTCAGTCTCTCCTGGTAGGTCACGTTTTCTAGTCTTCTGATAATTTTTCTTAGTCTCCTCTGGATTTAGTGACACCATTTGCTGCTCCGTACAGCTTGGGCAAGTTGATTCGTGAAAGATGGCAAATCGATTGTGAGGAGTACGTCTCATGGAGTATATACATATGAAGAAATGTTTTAAAACAGGTGTGCAGCCTTCTATTTTCTGAGCAGCAAAGATTCAGACAATGACTGAACTGTTTCCAGATTTCAGGTCTGTGAACTTTTTTGAGATTTTGATTTTCCGTCCCAACTTGAGAAGAGATTTCTTCAAGATGTTACCAGTTATTTCAGCACAGGAATTTATTTTCCAGAAGAGCTACAGCTGTCCCCAGACTCTGATGATGATAAATCTCCTCCTGCATTCTTCAGACAGCCAGAAGCCTCCTCGGGCTGACTATCATGGAAGAGCATGTAGAGCAGCCACTGTCTGGAAAGGGGAAATAGTCTGAGCTCTTCTGCTCTTGTAGCCTTGAGTAACTATTCCTCTTGTGATAAGCAAGTATGCCGCATTTCATTCACTTCTCTGTTCTCTGCTCCTTAGGGGCAGAAGGCTGCATGCCTTCCCTCAATACCTTTTAATTAGCTAGTTAATAGAGCTCTTTGCTTCACTGGCAAGACAGCCTAGGTGTGTTTTGGGTGCCTACATCTCCCTGTTGTATTTATCATAGAGAGGCAGGTATGCAGATGGAGGTGGTGAAGAAGGTCTGCCCTTATGCCCCATGAAGGACCCTGCCACTATGCAGTGATGAGCTTGGTCCAGAGGTCTTGCAAGGTGAGCCAGAGGATTGGTCCTACACTAGGTTTTGTGTCTGGGTTGTGATGTTTTGTGTTGCAAGAGTTTTCACCCAGGCTTTTTCTTTACTTTATTGATTGCTCTTCTCCTCTGCTCTCCTATAATGCCACATAACGTGAGGACTTTTTTCTGGGTTTGTGATCCCTTTATGAGAGGTGGCAAGTGCTGCTCTCCAGCTCTTTCTCGTATCCACCTTCCCTGCTGAGGCAGAGCCCAGCAGTCCTGTCCCATTAGCTCCCAACTCCTTCTGTCTGCTGCCTCGCTTTCCCCCAGTGAACCTAGGGATGACACAAATGTTGCAATCTCTGAAGCCCTCTTTGGCATTCTTTCTCTTTAATTTCTTTGGTTTCTAGTGAGTTTTGCATCACTTCTGTAATGAGATTGTTCTCAGCCTCTCCTTTTTGCTGATGCTTCTCTACCTCTTCCTTTAGATCTGTCACTGGGGATTCACAGCACTTTTCCATGTGGTTCATGACAGAACCTCTCATGCCACCCCACAGAGCCCTTTGACTATGGTCTCCCTGGGGCATCGCTTACCACACATGCTCCAGTAACTCCTGCGCCAGGCTGGACAAGCAAAGCCTCAAGTGATGGGTTTGGTCAGGGTGTCACTACAAGACATCTTAAAGGGGGACAGATGGGAAACTTATGCCAAAAAATTAATTCTCCCTGCTGCATGTGTTCGTTGTCTGCCCCTATCAACCTTCACCCCCCTCAGCAGATAAAAGGTTTGCCTGCTGCTGCTCCTATAATTATCAGTATTTGACTTTTGAACTCTTGAAAAATCAATTAGCAGCATCTGTTCTGCCTCCTCTAGCCATTGGTGTGACTGTGATTACAAACTCGTGGACAGGCTGCTCGTAACCTGCTCTCCTGCACCAGGGAAGCTACATTTATACAGACCAAAAATTACATTTGGCTCTTTGAAAGCAACTGCAAGGCTGATGAGGCCCCTGGTGAAAATGAGTTTGACACCCCTGCCACCATTGCATTCATTAGTCCTCCCTGGGAATGGGGCCATTTGTTGTGACATGCTGTCAGCTGTCGCAGTGACTGTTGACTTCCAGTGCTCCCAAGTGCTGAAATAGGGTCAAAAATGGTCCCACTACTCTCTGCCACATGGGGTTTCCAGAGATGTGTTCAACCTGGATCACAGTCCACATCAGGTGAGTTAGTGAATTTATGTGATACTGTCCCCTGCTTGGTACAGAGCAGTGTCATGCCCATTTCTACTTGGGAGAGGTTCCCTCAGGATGTGGGAAACAGCTACAGATAGGAAGGAAGGATTTAGAAAAGAAAAACGTAAAAAAAAAGAGGAAGGGGAACAAGATAAGTTTTTGGACATCTAAATCAGTTTTGAAAAAGGGACATTATGGTCAGTTCCTTTTTGTATTCACAGTAAGCAGGAAGAAGAAGAAATCTTGCTAAATTTTCAAGCAGAAAGCTTTTGGTTAGATATGTAGGGAACTGTCTAATTGTTAGCATGGTGAGGCTCATTTGCTGGTGAGGTTCATTTGCTGGAGGACACATAGAAAAATACCCAACAGCGCTGGGTCTAAATCTGTCTTGTCCTGCCTCAGAGCTGGTGGATTCAGCAAGTGATCTTCTTGTGGCTTTCTGCCAGCCCACATTTTTGTGATAAGACGAACAACATGAATCTGAAGAGTGGCTCACAAGAGACCACTTATTTGATAGGAAAGAAAAACTGGGTTATGGACAAGCTGATCAGCAAAACCTTCAAGCCTGATCCAGTGAGGAGATCACTTCTGCAGGCTTCTACCAGGTACCTTTTGTATGAGCAGGCAGTTGGCGCATGAAGGCTATCGTGGATGGCTGCAAACAAAAGCTCTTACGGAGGCACTTGTCACCTCTTTCAGTCTTCAGCTTTGGAGGGCTGATGAACACTACAGAGACACTGAAGGGGCTGTAGCTTTTGATAGCGATGCAGCCTTCAGGCCTGGTCTCAAGTCTTCTTGTGCATTAAAATAGACATTCACTGTCATTTCTTTGTGTGCTTCAATATCCCAGTGGCAGAAATAACAGAGGAGGGGAGAAGAGGACTGAAAACGCTAACAGTATTCTTGGCTTTCAGTAAGGGTCTGTGTGGTACTGGGCAGTCCATGAAGAACCAATATGAATCATGTACTTGTTATGTTTCCCAGCAGAAGGAAGAATTTAGATTTATTTAGTTATTTAATTTTTTGAAAAAGGCTTTTTAAAAATATGAGAGAAACAAGAACGTAGCATTGTAAGGTGAAACCTGCAGCTGTACAAACCTTAGCATCTTCTCTGAAGGCCCTCCCCTGCTGTTGGAAAGATGACTAGATCATTTAAGACAGTTTCCTCCCTGTGTTGTCTGGTGCCCACCTGAGCAAGTCTTTCTGATCACTTACACATGCATGCACAGGTATGCTTTCCTCCCTGAGGTGGAAGTTATTTGTTTTGGTCAGGTTTTGCACTGTGTGAGGAGCTTTGGTACCTTGACAACATGTCCATGGACTTCAGAAAGAAAATGTTTTTTTATCTCACCGACTCCTTTTATGGTGAGACAAGATTGGATTGTTTTTGCCAATCAGTCTTGTTTTGCTAATTTCCCTGAGTACATGGGGATTTATGAGTCATTGTCCCTGAGGAGAAATGGCATAGGAGTTTGTTTAAACCTACTCAGAGTTAGCGACTGATTCTGTTCCCATAGAACCAGTTTTCAGAAGGATGCAGCTTCACTTAGGGCAGACGAACTGTTCTGGATTTAAACACATATGGCTGAAATTAGAATGGGAGTCTGTAAATGCATTTCCCCTCTTATTTGTAAAGTTTTCTTTCTGGACATTTCTCTAAGAGACTGCAATTTCCTGAATCCCTTGCTTCTCATTAAACGGCAGACTTGCATCAAAGAATACATATTTTATGGATACACTGCTCCCAAAAGAGTGTCCCTTAGATACCTGATCTAGGTCACATCTGATGGCTTTCTTGATGACCCTGATTCAGTCAGACAACCAGATGGCTTTATTTGTGCACCTATGCTGCATCCACTGTCAGGATTTGGCCTGGCTTCTCGCCGTTGTCAAGGGTGTAACTATGTATTTGTGGCTAATTATGGCCATGTTAATCATACACTGACTCCTAAGGAGAAGGGCAGATGCAAGTGCCACACAAAGCTTTCCTTATCAGACAATAAGTGGAATAATCTTTCTTAAAAAGCCTCCTATGTAAATCTTGTGGACATGCTGATCAAACGGTATCTTTGCTGACTGATCATATCAGACCATTAGATTAGATTACTGCATCCTGCAATAATTAGCTAGTCCATCTCTTTGACCGAAGGGAACACTAACTGGGTGTCTCCTCCTAACCATCACCTATTATGTCAGTATAAACCGTTTGCTCTCTTTTCGTCTTGCTAAAGTGGTTCCTGACTATTGTTTGCTTGAATTTTGGAGTGTATTTGTATGATTCATGAGCCTGCAGAAAAATATTCTGGCTCTTCTCCACCAGGCCCTACTCCTTGGCTACCGGAGGGAATTCTTACATTGAAACAATGACAGCTTCTTGGAGAGACCTTGTCCTCTAATGTGAATCAGATATTGTAAAATCTGGAGATCTTTATTAAGCCCAGGCCATAGTTAGAATGCCACTTACTATTTCTGTGCTGATGTAGCTGATCAGGGTGATAGCAGCCATTTGACCTTTACTGGGGTTGCCAACCTGACTCCTTGGACAGGGCAACCCTGAGGACCATGTCCAGTGTACTAATGTCATAACACCATCCAGCCACGAGAGAAGACTGCTCTTGCCTTTGTTGCATTCTGGATGAGAGCTATAGTCTAGGGCTTTCTTCCAGCTGACTTGCCCATGCCATGCAGGGAGTGGGGGGTCAGTATTCCCCCTTGCCACACCTGCATTCCATCACCTCTTATGTATTGTCATTGCTGTCCCCAGCACCCACTTATGGACTTGGGACACTGCTCTGCAGGGAGCTGCGTGAATGTTAATCAGAAAGGTGGCTCCTACCCCAACGTGGTTGCATTTTAATTAGAAGACAAAAGGCAGCAGATGGGTACAGATGGACCAACGGGGGAGTACAAGGGAACAATCAGACAACATTAGTCAGCATGGTAGGCAGCAGGCTTTACACACCAACTGCCTAACTCTTGTGAAGGCTTTGATAGGCAGCGGAGAATTATAACCAGCTTTGTGCAAGCTTGTGAGGTCCTCATCAAGAGTGTGATGGGCAGATGGGAAAAAGCAGTAAAGGTGCTCTTGCGTGTTTGGAGAGCTGCGTCTGAGAAGGTGCAACAATTCAAAAATACCTAGTGCTGCTGGAAAATTTCCAGTCTTTTTAACATCCACAGGGATAATCCTAACTTTACAGAGAACAAGAAAAACCTATGGTAAGGCTGTGTCTTCCAATGCAACACAACTTCTCAGTGCAGACCTGGTGAGCTACTGCCAAAGCCACATTGCTTCTGGTTGAAAACCCTCCTCCTTGCCACCAGCTTGGAGGCTTCTGTCACATGTTAGATGTTGCTGTGTACCTGTGTCCCTTCCACTGTGAGCATTTCATTGGTTGGGGGGATGTGTTATCCCAGCATGTCAGCAATGAACATCCATATCTTAATTCAGGTGGGAGCTGAGCTGCTGCAGGATATTCCTGTCGTAACGCAGTGTCAAGGATCCATCCTATCATCCATGATCAGTCCACAACATCCTCAAAAAAACATGAAGGGGGGTTTTTATTAGAAATGAAAGAAAGAAACATAGCTGTTGTTTTGTGTTTTTTTGACAAATGAAAACAAATTCATATTTATTTTTGAGTCCACACAAAATGTTTTTCTGACTTGAAGAAAAAGATCAGGTCATTTAAATGCAGCAGACCAGTTTTGATAGAATAATGTCATGTGAAAATTAAATTTTCTAAAGCTTTCATTCTGTGCATTGCCATTTTTAAGCATAGCATGTCATTGTGAAAAGTCTAAGTGAAATATGATGACATTCTAAGAATCCCTCCCTTCTTCTCTCTTCAGGCCAAAACTCTTCTCTAATTTCAGTCTGAAATGACTTCTTCCTCAAACTCCCACTTAAGAGTGAACTATTTATTAGCCCAACAGTAATTGCTCCAGCTGTACTCCAGTCAGGCGTGACAGGGCAGGTTGTGTGTCCTACAACACCAGGCAGATACACAACACAGCAAACTTCACTTTCACCTGCTTTGTCTCCAGCCACATACTGGAAATCACTTTAGGGGGTCTGTAGCAGCCAGAAACCACAGGGATTTCCCCAGTGACATTGGAAGAGGCAGTTCATTTCCCGTTACTTTTGGTGGCCAGACTACGCAATGAAAAGACAGCTGAGGAAAGCGCGGGAATTTTGGTGGCTTTAAGATTTGAAATTAGTGAAGAGATCAGGGCAGAGAAGAAGCAGCCAGCCATCGAATCATTTTGGTTGGAGGAGACCCTTAAAATCATCGAGTCCAACCATAACCTTAATTTAGCACTAAACCATGTCCCTAAGAGCCTCATTTGTATGTCTTTTAAACCCCTCCAGGGATAGTGACTCATCCACTTCCCTGGGCAGCCTGTTCCAGTGCTTCACAACCCTTGAAGGGAATACATTTTTCCTACTATCCAACCTGAACCTTCCCTGGCACAACTTGAGGATGTTTCTTCTTGTCCTATCACTTGCTACTTGGGAGAAGAGACCAACACCCTCCATCCTACAACCTCCTTTCAGGTAGTTGTAGACAGCGATAAGGTCTCCACTCAACCTCCTTTTCTCCAGGCTAAACAGTCCCAATTCCCTCAGCCGCTCCCCATAAGACTCCAAACTGAGTCTGGAGAAAGTGGTAGCATAGTTTCTGCTGTAGGAGGCTCACAGCGAGTGAATGTGCCCCCAGTACCTGAGGGTGTATTTTCGTCTGTTCAGTTGCATTTGCTTGAGACTCTGTCTCGTATTGATGATGTCTTTGCTTGGCCTGTGAACTCTTTCCTTTTTCTTTATTTACATTTCCTGAATGTTATTGACTGGAGGCTCTGTTTTCCTTCCATGGGGCTTGAGAAAAGGGAGGTACTGCTGTGTCCTCATCTGTGTATTCATAGGAACCTGCATTTTTCTTTCTTTTCACTTTTTCTTCTGGTTTTGTTTTTCTTTCTCTTCCTCCTCTTCCCCTTTTTTTTAATCTCCTAGAGCTTTGCCAGTTTGCTTTTCCTGGAGTAGAAGTCTGTCCACATTTGCTTCTGAATGCATTTGAAATAAATTTTTCTTCATATAAAATCGCTCAGACTTTTTTTTCAGTAAGGAACAGCTCGTTTGTTGTGTCTTGGGCTCGGTTTCCTGTCCTCTGGTGTTGGCTCTGGCCAGTGTTTCTGTGCTTGGTTCTCACACGCTCCTTGCTTTGGGTTTGAATCCTGATTGTGCGTGGTTGACTTGGCTTGGTGCTGGCCTGCATCTTAGCAGTGTTTTTTTATTAAACCAGGACAGTCTTTTCCCCTGTGGTTTCCTCCGCACTGTTACGTATTAACTTCTCTGCTGCTTTTCAAAGGTTTCTCAGTGTTAAAACTGTGGTTATCACTGGAGCTGCTGTGTGCTTGAGTTACTCTCGCTGCTCATGAACTCTGGCATGCATTTAGTGTCATTGATTTGAGCATACAATATGTTCAGCGTCATTTGTTTTCCCTCTGCCTGAACTGTGTTTTCCCCGAGTCTGTAATTTTTCAGACTGCCTTCGGTAATGTTAGATCCCAGTACTCACTCTTTCATTGCCTCGTAGTGGGAGCTGAGTTTCTGCCACTATCCTTTGGCCTTTCTTCCTTGTGAAAGGCTTTGGCATTTACTGACTTGGGTTTATTTCTGAAATGTGCTGGGGATTGTACTGTCTTCTGCTGAGTCAGCACTTTCCCCGGGCTTATTTAATTTCCTTCTGCTGGGCTAGCTGCATTCTGCAACGTCTACCACCATGCCAAGCCTGGAAGATTGTTTGACAGCCTTTTTCTTGTTCCTGTTTAAGCTTTTGACTTGGTCTGCATTTTGTGTGGTAGTTTCTGGTACTTGTTTCCCTTAGGTTTGTTTCCTCGGTTCCTGTACCTGATAATGACTTACATTTCTATTGTTCCTTTCTTTGAGAAGGATTCTAAGTACTTTGCAATATTAACATACAGGCAACATTTCCCTATGAATAACGTTCAGCTACTTGTGCAGTGGAATGGGGTTAGGCTGTTTAATGACGCAAAACAGCATTGCACAACCATGTAGGGTAAGAAAGTCTCAAATGGAAGGAGGTGAGAAATTTTTAATTGAACTGTGACCAATTTTGTCCCCAAAACAATTTTTGGGGAAAATTATGTGAATCATTAAAGACCAGGAGTGTGTCCTTCCCTGTGTCCTTCTAGAAAGATGATAATGCCCAAGTCTCAGAAATATGGTGAGACAAACAAATGAGTCTGCAAAAAAACATGGTTCAGGATCAACAAAAATATCAATTAATTTTGGTCAGATATGGAGGATTTGTTTTGGAAGTTTTATTGCTGTAAATGAAAACTGACATTGTGGTGTTTTCATGTAGACTCGCAAAAGCCTTTAGATACCAGCACAGAGGCGACATGGAGGAGGAGATGGCAGCATCTTCCCCCAGATCCCAGAGCCTCGTTAGCCAGACGGTGAGGACAAATTCCTCAGCAATTGGAAAACTGCATTCAAATCCCTCCTGCCTGACTCAGAAAGGAGATTCGAACTGTGGTCTCTTCCCCCTCTCAGGAGAGAGATCTAGTCTTTGGGTCTGGGATTTTTTTTTTTTCTTTTTTAGCTGAAACATCTTTGCATGCTCAAAGTGTGTTTGCAGATGTTTGTTTGAATCCAAATTTCTATCACTTTTATTAATCACATCTGATGAAGAGCATGATTTTTGTGTGTGTGTCGAATGGATGAGTCTGATTAGTGGAAAATTCAAAAAAGCAAACAAACCTGGGTTTAGGTTGAAGCAATACTTTTTAAATTTAATTTAATTTTATTTTATTTTTTTTCTGTATTGTTCAGACCTTTATTTGCAAAAATCATTTTTTGTACAGCTTAATCAGAACACCATTTTGATCAACGTTGGATCATGCAAGGCCGGCCCTTGTGAGACTGAGGAAACTGTGCAGCAGGGCAGCTTGCCGCCTGCCACGTAACACGGGTGCACACTGCAATGTGCTGAGGACTTGTCAATTGGTATAGCTTGTACTGGTAAATTGTCCCCTGAAGGCTAATATGTACTGTAGATGCTTTTGTTTTCCCAGTAGATCCACACTGGTATGATGTAGTCCTGTGTTTTCTGACAAGAAATGGTGTTTGCTGATAAATCAACTTATATTGGGTGCAGCACTGGACAGCAGAGCTGTGCTGCAAGTTTTACAGCCTGAGCAGTGTCAAACCCACCTGGACACATTCCTGTGTAACCGCATGTAGGTGTTCCTGCTCCGGCAGGAGGATTGGACTAGGTGATCTTTCAAGGTCCCTTCCAGTCCCTAACATTCTGTGATTCTGTGATTCGACAGTCTTGCCATCCAAGCTGGGATATCTGGCAATAATGGAAAGAGTCCCTTCTTCTGCAGTTTGCTGCCTGAGATCAGCTCCTGCACACTGAGTTTAACTGTTTGCTCGAAGTGTCATCTGGGTGCTTCAATAATTCAGGATTGCTCAGGTCACTTCTTTCAGGCCAGAGCTTTACTTTTGTTCTTTTTTAGAAGTGGGAGCTATTTGCTTTCCTTCTTAGATGTGTGCTCATTTTCACTGAGGCCAGAGTTCTTTGTACCACTGCATTTAATTATGTTTGCTTTGTAAATACTGCTGGGATTACAGCAGCATCTCATTTCTGTAGCTTTTCTGCCTCTGACAGGCACAGACCTGTGGACAACTGCTTTCTTTGAGCTGCTCCTGTGCATAGATCATCCTGCATTTGTAGTTTCCACCAGCTTCATGCCTTGTCCCTTTTCTTACAGGTGGCTGCTATTTGAGATCTCAGCTTTCAGGGTGGCTGAGAAACAGACCCATTGAGAGATATGTGTGTGTCTGTATTTGAACAGTTGTTCTCATCCGTGCTCCATCCCCCGTGTTTGGTCCCAGAATAAGTCCTCTGTGTGTGTATATTTTCCTGTTCATTGCCCAGACACCTTGCTACAGCCTGGGATTAATAGAGACACTGTCTTACAAATAAAGATTAAAAGAGTACAGTCTAGTGAAATCTGCACTACGGACTTTCTCCATTAAGAAGTCCCCTGTCTCAAATAAACACTCTGAAGTATTCCCAGGGTTTACTGTACAGTGTTTCCTGAACTTTAGTTAAAACCTGCTTTCTCTGAGTAGCCTGTGTCTTACTGGACCCTTGCCTGGTTGCTGAGGATAGATTTTTCCAAAATATGTGTTTTTGCCAGATAGGGAGTATGATAATTTTCTGCAAGTGTTTGAAGGGAGTAATCAATAAGGAAAGAAAGGACTTCTTTAGGACAATCCAAGTGAGTGTAATTAAAGAGCAATATGGAGGCCCGAGGTAGAGCAAAAGTGCATTTAGATTGAGTATCAGGGATCAGTTGGTTCTTTTAGAAGATGCAAACCAGTTGTCTGATGAACATGCTGGGAGCCTGGTGGCTGTGACTGTTGACTATGGGACAGGACAGACCAGCTGGGAGGGATGTGGAGTGGAACTGACTGGAGAGACATCCACCGAAGTTTTATTTTCCTTGCTCTCTGTCTGACTGTGTGTTGCTCTGGAGGGTGAGCAGCACAGCCCCCTCGGGGGAAATCCTCCCTCTCCCAGATACTTTCTCCCCCCATCTGCCCTGTCTGCTCTCCTGCGAGCAGGAGCATGGAAGAAATTTCACTTGCCTTCTGCTGGAGGGGAGGGGGCCCAGTTTGTGCTGTGACAGCGGGAGAGGACTGAGAAGCTCCCCATACCCTGAGGAGCCCGGCGGGTCTCTGTGCTGCCCGTCCTGTGCCTGTGCGGGTGGAATTTTCCAGGAGCGTCCCCCTCCGCCATCACCATCACTTTGCAAACTCCAAGAAACGCAACTCATGAAAATGCATTCTTAGCACACAGCTGACATGGTCAACATCTGGTTTCCAAAGAGAGTGCTGTGAGAGATTTGAAATTGCTGCACTGTGGAAAAAATGACTTGAGGTAATTATAGATACCTAACAATACTATTTAATTTCTTCTGCCATGTCTTTCCTACATAGTGTATCTGGTAATGCTTCAGAGAGCTGAATAATTCTGACAGAGAGCAGTGAGAGGGGTAGGTAAGGGAGAAAAAAAGTAACCCGTGATTTCAGTTAGGATCTGAAATGAAGGAAATTTGAGTGGATGATTGGAGGTTTCAAGTCATGCTCCAGAAAGGGAGACCTTTGCCTTTTTTATGCATTGACCATGAGAGGAAGAGGAGGAGGAGGGAAGCTGAGGAAGACAGGACCTCCAAGCGCAGACTCACAGGACAGGGGAAGCTCAGCACAAAGCCTCACTGGCAGCTGGGGTGCTTCTTGGCCCCACTTCTGCTGAGCAGGCTCAGAGCTCAAAACCACAGGGAAAAGAAAGGCAAAATGTATAAGATTGGGCCTGTGACCCGTGGCTAGACTGACTGCCCTAGGAGGCAATTTATCGTGGCTGAAAGTCAGACCCCTGCTCAAAAGCACCTTCACTTCCTCTGACACAGAGGGAACCTGTGAAGACCAACCTCAGCAGGCTCAAGTGAGGACAAGCCTGGATCACAGCAAGGTCTCCTCTCTGCTTCAGAAGTGCTGTCGTGCTGTTGGCACCGCAGTCCAGAAGTCTTGTGTAGGTTGTGTATGTCCACAGCCAAGACTCCTCCTGGCAGCACAGAACCAGCTGGAGCAATGACCTGTCCCACATGAAGCAAGGACATTCCCTGGGGACCACTGCAGTGGAGAAGGCACTGCAGGGGGGGGCCTTAAGAAGATGCTCAAGGGCCAAGCAGGAGGACCCATTAGTGGTCAAAACATGATTTAGGATAAAGCCCTCAGAGACTAAGTGGCACATGTGGAGGGGCACAGTGAGAACCACAACAGCAGAACTGGGGAGCAGTGGGCAAAAATAGAATTTGGGGATATCAGATGTCAGTTCTAGTGTCAGGGTGGAGGCACCCAGGAACGGGAGCCTTGGGGACTATTGAACCTTTCTTCAGAGGCCAACAGCAAGAAGGATGTTACGGGGGGTTGCTGTTTGATTTGGCCTGCAATGCAGCCAGGGTCGCAGTGGGTGGACAAAGATGCAAGGTGAAGACGAAGCCCATGTCTCAAGACCCTGAGATGCTGTATGCTACCTTTCTGTCCTTGTGCCCCTTGTGCCATATCCCACCTCAGTTGCCAGTTCCAAGACAATTACAGCTGAGAAGTGATACAGATATCACCGTGAAGTGATACAAATACAGAAGTGAAGCGAGAGGCAGTGAAGGTTTTATAAAGGGATGATGGAAGGTCAGCAAGAGACTTCAAGCTGAGGACTTGTCAATTGGTATAGCTTGTACTGGTAAATTGTCCCCTGAAGGCAAGTTCTTACTATCATTTAATTTAGAGAAATGCACTAAAAGGGATATAATGAAGATATTTGTATTATGAAAGTGTGACTGTTATCCTGGAAGAAGCACTGGTTAAGACTCAGTTTTCTACCATGCTCATGAGGGTTTGTCTTAGTGATATGTAATGTGAAGAGCTGTTGATGCTGAATGTGTTACAATAGTTAAATGTAGGCCTTGAGAAAGAGACCTACATATGCAAATGTGTCTATTTAAGTGACTCTGCCCAAAAGCAACTTGTATCGAGATAACTTGCAGAAAAACCTCTGAAAGGTTTTTTGGTGGAAAATTATTACTTCATTTTTCATATGAGGCACTCGTTTTCCTTGAGACACTGCAACTTCTCGTGAGAGGGTTGTGAAGTTTGAAAAGAGATACTCCAGGGCCTCTTCTTGCTACAAACTGGTACAAATTGATTTTGTTTTTTTGTTCTCAAATTTTTGAACCCTACTTTGAAATTTTCAGCAAAAGAAGCAATGTCAGGCACCTCCTCTCATTTATATTCAAATGGATATTTCTGTGTGTTTCAGGAAGCCAGAAACACGAACCAGATGATTCTGGTATTAAAAAAAGAACATGCTCTTAGCCAGTGTACCTCCTTCAGAGGAAATTACCATCTCTCTCTGCTCCAGAAGGTTCTGCAATGATAAATGCAAAGCTGTGCAGATGCTGAGGGAATAACCGAACCTTGATCTCTGAGGAAAGAGCTAGGGATGGATAACAGTTCAAGGTCAAGATCCTGAAGCTGTGATCTGTTCCCTGTTGAGGGCTTGTGAAAATGTATGGTGAGCATGGGTACAGCTGTGTGCCAGTAAAAATGCAGAAATTATTGGAACAAGGTATAAGAATCACTGATAAATATTTAGACAGCATCACCACTTTGGAAGATGATTTCTAAAAATTCAAGCAAAAAAGAGGTGTTCTGTTCTTGAAAGGCCTCTCTCACAGGCCACCTAGACACCACCCTCTATAGTATCATGCAAGGCTTGTGTCTTTTCCTTACTGCCTTTCACCCTCTCCCACTTCCTTATTGCAGAAGCTGCTCTGTTGCTGCAAATGAGACGATTCTGAGTTACGGTGATGCTGTAAAATTGGTACTGCAGTTCCTGGCGCAACCCCTCTTTCTGGGGCCCAAGCACTCTGGTGGATTGGAACTGCAGTCCTTGCCTGGTTCTTCATGCGAGGTGTGCATGCCCAGGAAGTCTTTCCATGCTCTCCCAACATTGTCCTTCCATACAGTGCTGACAGGATAGTGGTGCCAAGCTCAGCAAATCCAGAACACGAAGATAGCCAAGAAAAGGTAGAAAGGACTGGAGGGGAAGGGTTAAAATGAATAACTCTGATGAGATCCATGTTGCAAACAGATTGACTGCATTCTTGATTACAAACTTGTATTTTAGGGAAGAGAATAAACCAAGGTTATTTCTGCTTAGAATTTTGCTGTTACTGGTCATCCATTTCTGCAGCACTTTGCAGAGCAGTGAACCGAATACTGCCACGTGGCCAGTCAACTATCTACCTGCAGCATAATAGTGACAGCGCTGGAAACTGGAACTGGTTCCAAGGATTTTCTGACATTATCCTGACCTCTGTAGAAAGAGGAGGAGGCAGGTTACCAGCCTTCTGTGAGCAACTCTAAGAGATACTGCAAACAGTTATCTTTCAAAGTAGGTGAGTTTTCCCTTTATCTGGTGACCTGCCAGAGAGCTTCCTTGCAGGGGAAAGTGGTTGCTGAGTCGCCTGTGCAGAAGCAGATCTGAAGACCTCTGATTTTGTTCACCTGTTTCGGCCTAGGTTTGGGAACAGGGAAGCTGTGAAGGTTGTAGTAACCAGGGTTCAGTTGCTGTGTCAGACACACATTTTCTATTAACACCTCTGCTGTTCTTCCTCCAGCTACAGGGCTGTTTGAGGTAATTGCTTATCTACACGAGGGCTTTTGATCTGGAGAGTAAGACCTCTGTGTGAGTGTGAGTGGCATCTTTTTGGTGGTTTTGAAGGCTGAGGCTTGGGTGGAAGAGGCCAGAAGGGCTCAGAAAAGCACTGGACAATGTTCCTTCTTGCCTGTGAAAGGAACGTGGATGGCTGACCTCCAGCTATCTGCTTGTCCAATCTATTTTGTGTTGGATATACAGACAAGAACAGCACCCTAGCTGTTTAAAAACATCTTTGTTTTTATTTTTACTTTTTGTGGTTTTTGCCTTTCTTGCTACAGTCGTTATCTCTCTTGCTACTGGCTACCACAGAGCACTGTATGGAGCCTGTGCTGAAGTCATAGTGAGGTTGAGCCGTTTCATTGAGTAATGCTCGTGCACCGACCCTACAGTACATCTCTTTTTTAGCAGTGGGCCTACCTTCTTTTCTGTTTCTGGTGCAGCTGAAGGTACTTGGATTTTTTCTCCAGCACTCTCTGTGGCTTTGCATCCTGAGTATTTTGTAGCTTTATGCTTCAGCCTGGGTTGAAGTTAGCTAGGCTAATTGAGCTAAAAATCTGTAGATTTCTACATGTAGCTTACCAGTGGTGTGATTTTGGCACAGGGTGCTAGATACTGATATTTTCTTCCGTGCCCCTGGTAAAATGCAAACTAAGTTTGCTGACCTTTAAGACAAGTTGTGCTGTCTGACTGTTTGCTGAACCTGTTTCTGAGGAGAATGGTAGGATAGGGAGGTGTTGGTTGTATTTCTTCTTTATGGGCTGTGGAGGTCTCTAATGTCATTTTCTGACCTTGTGTTAATTGGAAGCATTTCCACTGATGTTTTTCAATTTTATTCCTATTGCACTTGCAGAGATTGAAATAATATACAACGCGGAATGGGAAATAAATAAAACCAATAATCTTATGAGGTTTGGCAAATCTTATGTCTGTGGTACCTGGAGCCTCCTTGTTGGCCAATAAACTATTTGTCCTTCTTTCTCTGGCTTTTCTTATGGAGAATGTGTTCTCACAGGATCTCTCTTACACATTGCGAGCACCAGAAATGCTAAGGAATGGGAGGCAGGGCAGTGAACAGAGGAGACACACTTCAACTGGTGGAGATGCAGGGATGTAGGGAACAATGAAAAGTGGAATGTATAAAGTGAGAGATCAAAGTCAAGGGATTTGTTGACTCCTTTGTTAATTAAGAAGTCAAAAGAGGGGAGATAATCAGAAAAAGTGACCTTCATCTGGGTTAGGGCAATGCCTCGGATTTCCTTTGCACAGTGACTGATGGGCTGTGGACAGCTTGTTCCAGGAAAAGTCCCAGAAAATGGGACTTGATGGATAAGGGAGGAGCAGCACAGCAACCTGAAGAGCTCCTCAAGCCCTTGCACTGCAGCAATGCACGAGGTCAGGTTTCCTGTTTCTGCTGGTGCAGCTGCAGAAGAAAAATCTTCTGGCTTGTGGACAGACAAATCTACACAGACTGCTTTTATCAACACTTGTTGTTGAAAGGCATGCTTCATACTGTGGAGACAACACTTTCCTTCCTATTTATATCATGGTCATCTGGAGACACTTGCAGTTGTGTAGCCATAGCTATGGAAGAAGAGTTCAGACCAAAGCTCACAGTGACATCCCTTACCTCTTGCAGTTTGCCCATCCAGAGGAAATCCCTAAACTGTTTTGATACAGTTCACTAAAACTTTTTTTGATGGTCCATTTCCTAAATCCACCTGAAGGAGACAAAATTTTATGTCATTTGATTACCATCTTGAGTCTTCTGACAATGTAGTTTATGACGAGGCATGTTATTAGGATAAATCAGTTCAAGATTTATTGTTCAAGAATGAAAATTTCCTCTGTACCCCCATTCTCAGCAAATTTACTTACTTGACAAAAGGAATGCCTTGACATTTTGTAATCTTTTGCCCTGAAGCATTGCTGAGTATCAGTGATCTTCTGACCTGTGGCCTTGGGCAAGTGTCCTTTGCTTATTATGTGTTTTGCAACTGCATTTTTTAGTGCAGCATTGTGAGGTGCAGCTGCCTCTGCAAAGGTGATGCTCAATTGCCATAGATCTTTCTGGTAGTACCTCTGCAGACTGTGATGGGTGGCATGTGGTGTGGACCAATTCACTCGTCCTTAATCTTTAATCTGTGCACTAACTCCCCATGAGAAGCTAAAAGAGGAGAGGTGGAGCTGTCCTTGAGACAATTTCCCCTCTCTCCCCTTCTCACCGGTCCCAGAAGCCAACTTTCCTGGCCGCTGAGGAACAGGCATTTGGAGAAATGGCAACAGAAAGTGGTGAGAGAAGTGCTTTTTGAAAGACCACGTTAAATCCTAAAGATCTCCTTCAGTCCGATGCCTCTGTCACTTAACTCCATGGTGAACACAGATTAGGGTGCTTTCACTGGTGATCAGAAATAGTGGGGTTTTTTTCTGCAGCACTATGCTATAGGCTATACTGTCCATGGCTAGGCACATAGCATCTCCGCTGCAGGTTATAAGTTCATTGTGTTTTAATATTGGCAGTAAATAATGTGGGAGACTTCAGAGTGGTTCAAGACTTAATGTCCCGTTTCCCCAGTAACAAAGCAGGGCTGCTTTTGCTCATGCTCTCTGGAGAGCAAAGTGAATTTGATGTCCAGGCTGTCATTTCATCCTCCTCCACAGATGCTGGGAACAGTTAAAAATGCCGATGGAGTTATTTAAGTGTCCAGTGTTTTGGACTCAGAGGACAAGGCCTTGTCCCTTGGATATTTTAAGTGTGTGGTCCTCTGGGACTCAGGGAAAGAAAGAAAGAAAACTTCGTATTAGAGACAAGCATTTTTCTGAGAGTATTTTGTGTTGAAAGCTCTGTTCTTTCAGAGTTTCCCTTAGGCCAGGACAGTCAGCAGAAGCAGATTTACTTGCGGAATGGCTTAAACATAATTATATGGGCTATCCTTCCCATCAGTGTTACATCTTTAGGGAAAATAGCCCAAGTTTTTAGTTTTGGGCTCATGTTTTTTTCCACCCTTTTTACCATCTTGTTTTGGTTGTTGTCTGGGACTTCTGTTCAATGGCCAAAGATCTTAGCACTTAGAATTTGACCTTACTATTTATTTTTCAAGTTATATAATATATATTTACATATATATATATGTATAAAAATATATGAACTACCTCTTTTTAATAAAGCCCACACTTTTTAGTGTTAGGATGATTCTTTGATTGGTTGAATTTTAGCTTCATATTTGTTCAATGACATAAGTGACTTTTTATATCCGAGGAAATCTAGTTCACAAATAGAAGGTTCTGAGTGGTAGCGAGTGAATGTTCCTTGAGATTGCAGCTGTTCCTTGAGATTTCTTCTCATTTTCTCACTTTGAATGCACATCAGCTGTGGATCTCCTGGGAGAGCTGCACCTAGACGTGATTTTCTGGAGAGTTGTGCTTCATTTGCAGAGCAATAATGAAGATTAAATGGTGGCTATGGCCAACATGCATAGCAAATTGCAGCAAATGCATGGGCTCGTTCTGTTCAGGAGACAATCTTCTGTTGCAGATCAAAGTGAAGATGTGTGTTGATAGGTGGGAGTTTGAATGTTGGCAGCTGATTTGGGGTAGGAGCTGTCTTTTTCCCCAGATGGGAGATGACACAAAAGTGCCTAGGCTGTTTCGTAGCCCATTGAACTGGGTAAACATGGCAGCTTTTAGCAAAGCTGTACAGTCCATCGAGGTCTGGCGCAGTCAAATGGTCAGGATGTGGTAATAGTGCTGCTTGTTCTTGCCTTGACCTGACTCCAATCCAGGGTCTTATCTGTAGTGCAGGAGATGGCCTCATGGAGTGTAGGCTGCAACCTGAGGAAAAAAGGAGATGATGTTTTCATCCCAGAAAGTAGGAAGGAAGAGGGTGATACTGCAGGAATGATAGTACAAGGCAGCAAGGAGGCCTTTCCTATACCACGCATGATTTCCCTTGGCAAGGGGAAGGCTCTCTCCTTATTTTCTGCTCTCTCTTTTTTTTTTTTTTTATTTCCTGCCCCCCCTGCCCCCCACCTCTTTCTCTTCCCTTCTCACTGACTGGGTTTCTAAGAGCAGCTCAGCTGGGTTTGAGGTAGAGCTGCAGATTGGCCTCTTGTGCACTTTCCTAAATGCCTTTTCAAGCAAACTCAATAATTGATGAGCACCTGGGTCCTTGTCTGCACTGAAGAGTACATATAGTATTTAGTACATGAAAAAGCTATTTTGCCCATCATAGCTCATCCCCGGAACAGCACCGTTTCCCCAGGATACCAGTTAATTGTTCTTTCGGTAGTTATAAAGGAACTTCCTTTCTCCTATGGTCTCAGCTACTTGACTTCTTCCAGCCTAGAACTTGTGCCAACTCCCAGCACATATTTGTCGTCTTCCATTTGGCACACCAAGCACAATTGACTCTTTCTTCCTTGAGCGGGTTGCTCCATGACCATTACTGTGCAGCCTGTCCTCTGCGACAAGTGAAATAAGTGCGGCAGGCCTCAAGTCATCTCTTGGGTTTCCATGGCCCAGATCATCACTCTGAAACATTGCACAACTTGTTGCTTGTCTGGTATTAACTGCTCTTTATTGATGTGGAAGATGCACTGACCCAGGTGCAGGATTGAGTGGGAAGTCAGGATTGAAACATCTCAGAGGAGGAAGAGTGGGTGAGAACTGTCATGTCAGGGAAGGTTCAGGACATCAGCTTAACATCTGTCCTGCTGAGCACACGTGTAGGATAGGGCAAGCAGGACTGAGCAGCTGGGGATGCTGCTGAGCAGGACAGAGGCATATTGACAAAGTAAGTGTGAGGTAGGAGGAAGGACTAAAATAGTTGAGGTGCTGCTGATGGGGTCTAAGGTGCACTGGCTGGACTGCTTATTGCTGTCAAGAGCTGAAAAGGCAGCATGTGCCACAGGCCAGGGCTGTAGGACGAGAGGTCTGGTGCATGTTAATACCAGTCTCTATTCTGCTGTCAGCATGACAAGCGAGACTTGCAAAAGGGTAAGGGTGCATGTTTGCCACGACAAGGTAGCAATCTCCTTTCTCCTGTTGCAGTAACACTTTACATGCCCAACCTGCCTGTTTTCCAAAGAAAAATTACAGAAAGGCTTTTCTGTGAAGGCATTGCATTGGATCTGCACCTGTAAAACTGACCAGGTAGCATCTGTCAGATACTGGAGAAACATGAATGCCTGTATTTAAAAGAGAGTGAGGGAGGAGGGCAGAGAGGAAAGGAGCTTGGGAATTGCAGATTTATGGAATCACTGTTTTTTAACCCTGATCCTCAGAAAAAAATGAAATGAATTATCAACCAAACTCCTTGTCAGCACCTGGACAATAACAAGGAGATGTGTAAAAGTCCACTAGGATTTGTTGGGAACAAGTCATGTCAGACCAATCTAATATCTTTCTGTGACAGGCTAACAAGCATTGTGGACAGAGGTGAAAATGAAGGCGTCATCTGCTTTGACTTCAGTAAGGTTTTTACCATTTCTCTCATCACACTTTTTTAGCAATCTAGAGGAGCAAGGTCTTGAGGAGAGCTAATAACAAATGCATACAGAATGAATAAGAGTGTCAAAATGGAAAGGAGCAAGGACTGGGGTTCTGTGAGGGTCTGTCCTGTGGTCAGTTCAGTTCAATGTTTTCTTTAGCAGCCTTGTTGATGGATGGAGAATTTGCATATCAAATTTGAAGATGACAGTAAGCTAGGGGGACTGTGAAATTGTTGGAGAACAGGGCTAGAATTCATAATGATCTTGGCAAATCGGAGATACACTCTAAAAAAGCGGGATGTAATTCGACAGAAACAAGCACAAACTATTGTTCCTTGGCAGGAATAATGGACTACATAAATACAGTGCAGAGAAAGATCAACTAGATCACAGTTCTGCAGAAAAGGATTGGGGGGAGGATAAAAGAGGATCACAAGCTGAACATGAGTTTGTGTTGTTGAGAAACAGGCAAATGCTGTACTTGGATGTATAAATAGGAGTTTAGCCTGCAAAGTGCATGATGTAATCTCTGTGCTTGGCGGGGTGATGGTAAGGCTGAAAAAAACAGTGCAGTTCTGTGGATAGCACTCCAAGAAAGATCTGGACAAACTGGAATGAGCCCAGGAGAAGCAGTGAGAAAAATCAGGGGTGTAGAAAATAAGACATATAAGCAATGATTTAACAAATTGGGATTGCTTAGTAAATTGAGAGATCTGAAGAGTGAGAGACTAGACAACAGGCAATGAACTGTGAATCTCAGAGCTTCCTCATTTGCAGCAATCCCTTTGACAGCACTAAGTGACAGTGTCAGTGACTGTACCGGTGCTCTTACCTGGTCTCTGTTGGAGGAAGGATTTTTGTGATAGAGTTTGTGTGGCAGGAAGGTCAGGTGGTTCCTGTCTGTTTTAGCAGTTCCTTTGGACCATAGTCAGCACAATGGCACTGGAGGCTGTCACAGGCAAGAAGGGGGAAAGAGATGGGTGGGCAGGGCTCATGAGGAATCTCTCCCACTTGAAACAAGTGGATGCACGTAGGCCAAGGTACTGCTTGAGCCCAGGACTTGTTAAAATCACTCACAATATGTGCTGTATGCCAGCTGAGATCTTCAAGGTGAGGGTGGAAAGCAGGCAAGCCATCTTCTGCACAGCGTCTGCAACACTGGAAGAGGGATAAAGGCTTTGTATTATCTCTTCTAGTACTTTATTTAAACCAGGCTTTGCTCATTATTTCCTTACTTGGCCTTATCATTGACTTTGCCTTTTCGTTTTATCTGCATCTTCTTTATGTATCTGTCTGCCTACGTCTGTCTGTGCATGTCTTCCTATCTGTCACCAGTGCACATCCACAGTGATTTAGCTTGTCTGTCTGTGATACCGTCCCAACTTCCACTCTCCTGGACTACTTGTACATGTCTTCTGTCCTCTTCCATCTCGGCTACTGTAATTCTCTTGGACTCCCAGATCTCAACTCTCTCATGTTTCATGTTAGTATTATGGCATGTTGTACTGGGCACCACAAAAACACCTTCCAGAGGGCAGTCTCTCAAAGTGTTTAAAGGAGATGTTGCACGCTATGAGTAGATAAACTAAACATGCATATGGAGAGAGTGGAAGATCCTGGGGGCAATGAGGAAGTGAAATACCTGTATTATTGCATAATGAATGGTGCTTGTAACTTGCTGTCTGACTAGCTGTTGTAAACTCGGTTGGCAAGTCTTGCAGACATCATGGCTAAAGAGAGTTTGAAGGCTGAATCTCATGGTGTTTAAAATTATGTCTAGATTTAATTGGACACCAGAATGCCAGGTTCTGCCTTTTCTAAGGAACTGGGAAACAAATTTATCCTTCCATACCTGAAACCATATGCCATTCATTCCTAATTTTGTAATTCCAAATGTATTCACCACGTAATGCCTCGACATCCACTTTTTTGGTTGGGTATATTCATAGCCTGTTGTCATCTGCAGTACTTTAAAAATATATTATGAGTCTGAGGCCTTGTGAACTCTTTGACTAACCCTGTCTAGTAATACTTAGGAGCTATATAAAACAGCCTTGAAATGTGGAGGCAATATTTGGGCATGGAAGGACAGGTGTTTGTTTTTACTCATTCAGGAAGATATGAAGTCTGTAGTTGGCAGTAAAGGGGGCAGGCAAGAAAACTCCTAGGAAGGCAGAAAACAGAAACGCAGCATTTTTATGGATGAATGAGCTTTTATGCAGTTGCTTTTAAAAGGCGAAATTATATGGCCATTTGCACTGCCTCTTGATTGCTCAGTGCACCAGCTATTCTTTATGCCGCATGCCATTTTCTGTCTTGTATTTAACTTTGCAAAATATTCTGGGATGCAGTTTGCATGAAGGCGCCTGTATTAACATATCTGTACTGTTTCGTACTGTTAGATAAGGGTACGATTGCCTCCAGGGGTGCTCATTAACTTCCAGTATTTCTTGCCCTTATTTTATGCCATCCTGGGTTAGCTGAGCTCTAGATTTGAGTATGACAGGTGGCTATTCTGTTGCAGCCTTTTTTTGTCCCTTTTTGTCCCTCTCTCATGCTATGACCGCAACATATGCTTTGAAAGGTCATTATCTAAATCATTGCATAGAAAAGTCCTTTGGGAGCCAAATTAACCTCTGGCATAAGTGGCTGCAATTCCATTGACTTCAGAGTAGGTTCACTACTTGACGTCAGGGGTAAATTTTTGCAATGTACATATCAAAATGAACAGTGCTATGGCATAATGGAGTGGTTTCTGTCCCAAAAATAAGCCGTTCTTGGGCTTGGTTTGGCTTGTTGACAGTGCTGCACTCTATCCTTGCATATTAAGAGCCCCCTTTTCCGTTTACTTCTGTCCTGGGGCCTTCTTTTCTCCTCCCGGTTTTCTTCCTTCTAAATCCCTTTAGATCTGCTTGTCTGCAATCACACGCTCCCTTGAGCTGCATGTTCCCCATCCTTTGCTCCCTCTTTGCAGCAAGTTGCACTGTGAGTCCTTGCAGCAGGCATTGACGAGACAAAGCTAAAACAGCTATCCCAGGATGGTTGCTGCCACTAGGTCTTAGAAGGTTGTGGAAGATGTAGACCAAAGTCCAAAAATGCTCTCTCACAGCTATTGCAGTCCAGGACTCTCATATCCCACTTATACTAGGGAGTGGAAACAGGGAGGACCCATGGAAGCCTGGTTTACATTAATATTACAAACCTAATGTGTTTTCAGCAACTAATGCACAACTCCAGGCTGTATTTAGATCCTCACAACCCTTCAGGAAGGGATAAATTGTGTCAGCAACCCCTGGGATGTGGGGCGGACACAGTAGAAGTGCAGGCTGGCAAAGCCTGAACCAATTGACTCTTATTGGCAAGGAACTATTTTTGGGAGCCAATGATGAGAACACCCTGTACTGTTGCAAGTTTGGCTCTGCCTTGCAAGGTTATTATCTGGGAGTTTAATCAGAGTCTGTCAAATGCGTGGAGTGAGCAGCTAGCGTCTTAAAGGGTGTATTTTGTGCTGGGATGGGGGAAGGAGGGATAGGGAGGCATTTGAGGTATAAATGGAAGATAACAGAAATCATTTATTGAGTTTCTGCCATTGTTTCCTTTGTGATTAAATGTATTTAAATGCTTTATATAAATCCAATATAGAGTTTCCACATCTCTGTGATGGTGCAGTGGCCAGGCAGAGGCAAGTCTGTCACACTGCAGACCTCCTATTTATTTTCTCTTAGCCTAGGGGGTTCCTCAGTTCTCTGTGAATGAGATCTGTTCACAGAAATCACTTTGCCCTCTGTAAGATGCAGCCATACCTCCTTGGGATGGTACCTCCTTGGGATGAGATGTGACAGCACAAAACCATTCTAACTGACAGTTTAGGAAACAGGTGAAAATGAAGGGGTAATTATAGAGACAAAGTCTGTAATGAATAGCACTCAGGCTGCAATATGGCTATCATTCTCTGTCTTGCAAAAAAACCAGCCCTGGTTAGTTTGATTCATGAACTGTGCAGAACAAGCTTATGGTTATTTTGATTATTTGTATTATTGTAGTCTCTGAAAAGGCCTGGCATTAACCAGTGCCCCATTGTGCTGGAAGCTGCACAGAGAGACAAGATGATGGCTGTGGCCACTAAACAGTGTGAAAGTGTCAGCTGAGAAAACATGGTCACGTAGACAGATGAGAGAGTCAATACACAGGGAATGCAGGCAAATTAAGAAGAACAGTAAATATCCAGGATTTCCTTGCTGTGCCTACTTTAGGGAAAGTTTGCAAAGAGGTGCTGTATTTTATCCACCGATGGCAGTGAACATTTTTGCATTGATTTGCTAGGGGCATACAAGACGAAAATGGGTGAAGATTTGTAAATTTTGTGGATTATAAACTTAGCATATGAGCAGCCTGATTGTTGCAAATCATCTTCAGCTATCTGGGCAAAAGAGAGACTTAGGATACGGTATGAAAAAAAGCAATGACAAAACTTCACTGGTATTCATGGGACCTCCGTCAAGAAGAAGAACAAAATTGAAGAAAGCTACGTGGGTCTCTGAAAAGCTACTGAAGAAAGTGGAGCAGTTCAGCATTCATGTCTCGTTACTGACTGGGGGATTAGAGATTTGAAGTGGCTTGGAAAAGAGGCACTTGATGCAGCTGAGAAGGGAGGCAAAGGAATACAGAAAAAAAAGGGGAAAAATTATATCAGGCAAATGATCTCTGAAACAGCCTTTTGAATGAATGTGCAGGGGGTGGGGGGCTGAGAGGCATTTGTCAAAGCCAAAGTGAAAAGATGTTAAAGAAGAGAGGAGGGCCATGATAGCCTGTGAAGGTCAACAGACCTGGGTCCTAATCCCATACCTCAGGGATGCATTGTTGTTGACAAAGTGGAATCAGGAAACTGGTTATGTTCCCCTCCAAAAAGCCAGTCTGTCCAGTGGCAGGATTTGCTTTCCTGCACCCAGGAGTTGGAGCACGGAGCTCTCCTTCCCTCAGCCCTGCTGCACTGCTTGCTGTACGTCATTGGACTTCTGTTTTTTGGAGATATATCATCCAGCTCTCATATGAGACCTGACTTTTTCTTGACCTATAAGATCATGGTCACCTATGATGACAGCTTTACAATGTCACAGTTGCAGAAGTGCAATAACCTCCTGCAGGAAGGAGAAAAAAGTTCTTAGATGCAAGTAATTTAATGCATAGTGAGTGGAGCAGGTGAACCTGTCAAAAATTCCTGTTTGTTCTCTATATTAGTGTCTGCTCTGATCAGAGAGTGTGTTTTTTAGGAGAGAGAGCTCTGTAAAGTGAGAAGTGAGAGACCTGGAAATATACACATATTTACTGCAGTGCTGACAGGCAGTAGTAATCACAAACAGGGAGAAGGTGATGGGTGGAAAGGGCTTGATGCCATAGAGAAAGCAAATTGCAAGGAGCCTGACAATGCAGCAACCACTTTGGGGAATCATCAGCTGTGATGGCTGTGTGGGGTGAAAAACCCCAAGGGATCCCAACTGCACAAATGCAGTTATGCTTTGACATCTGGATGACTATTTGTGGGAAGAGTGTTTTCATTTTCCACTCTGCCTACAGTGAAGTGGGAACGGATAGAACGAATGGGCCGGTCTCTCATCCTCAGTGGTACACACCACACTGACAGGGCACCTTCACCTACTGCTCTGGTGGGTACTGCTGCCTCTTCTCACTCTTAATGTTTCTGAGAGAAGGACGCTTCTCCCTGCAATGCAAGAACTCTGCCTAGGGGAGGAGGTACATTTCTTTATACTTATTGCACAGAGTTCAGGTGAGAAACCATCCTCTCTCTCGTTCTTGTTGAGCACACTTGTTCGCATATGTGCAAAGGCTGTTTTTTTGATGTCTATACACAGAGTGGGTATGTTGTTTTCTCGTTATCATAGGAAATTTTTCCCCAAAGTGTCTCCCTTCCCCAAAGGGCACTGATGCGAAGCAGGGTGAAATGGTGATAAAAACACCCTGCTGAGGCAGAAGAAAACCTTCGGAAATTGCTAAACCAGAGGAAATAAGTGGCTTTGGCGGTCTGTATTCACTTTGGAGCCGAAACTCCCATTGATGGCTTGCTTCCTACCACAATTCAAATAGCCACCAAAATCTTGGTACCTACAGGAGAAAATAAAACTAGTGAACCTGAAGGGGGGTCTTCCTTGGCCTTTTCATCTCCCTGGGAAATTGAAAAATCTGGGTCATACTTTTGAAGGAAAGATCTCCAAATCTCTCTGAAGCATCACCCTCTGACGGCTGCATGCCAGTGCACAAAAATGTCCTCTCTGACCACACAAGTGGTCCTTCAAGTCTGCTGGTGCCTGCTGTGATCTCTGTGGGTATGTCAGAGTGTGCTCCCACAACTCTGCAAGAAACTGGCTCTTGACTCGATTTTCTGGGGGCTTGTTAGCTCTTCTGGGTATGTTGAGAAGCATACAAATAGTGTGTGATTTCCTGCGGTATGGCTCATTTTGTATGGCTATTACCCCTTAAACTACCATCTTACATGAGTGACGTAACTGGACAGTTTTATACCCTATTCTCTATAATACCCAGTTTCTCACCAGTGGTTCTCTTGTAGTCCAGAAAATATTCAAACTTTATTCTTTGATATCTCATAGAGACTTGTGAAATTTGTAGTGCTGTGGGCATAGACACAAATAATTCTGCATGGGTATAGGATGCACAAGCTGGTGAGCCTAGGAGGAGCCGTTGATATGATAACAGCCTCTGCCGTAGCAGGGATGAGGGTGGGTGAGTAGCTGCAGCGTTTTGGAGGGTGACCAGCTGTCCCTCCCAGTACCCAGCTTGGAGGGCAAAGGAGCAACCAGGACTGGGGCTCAGGCCTGGACTCTGTGTGTGACAGACCCAAACGGTCCCCAGAAAACAGCCTCCAACATGCTCCTGGGCATTTGAAGCCTCTTTCTGGAGTGTGTCAACAAACTAGGAGAACAATGGATCAGCTAAAATAAGAAAAGGACCCAGCATTGTAAGTGCAGTTATTTAGCTGTGTCTTTGGTGTCTCAGTTAAAGGCTCTTTACTAGCCTCCCAGTTATGCACATTCTTGTTTTTTGGTTTTATGCAGCTGTACTAACACAGACCTGTATTCTATCAGCTCTGGTCTCAGGGTGAAAACCGACCTGCTGTACTGGCTGGGTCAGAGAAAAGAAAGGGATGGTTGTGTTTCCAGTTTAAACTCTCATCATAATTTGTCTTCTTCCCACCCTGCATGCCGTGCCTCTTTTCTTTCCCCTCTGTGCCCTGAACACTGCAGCCAAGTCCCTCGTGTGCTTTTCTGCATCTTCTGTGGTTTAGTGGATATTAAAATATTTATTTATGTAGAACTTGCCCCTGGGGAATGTCTTATGAATGCAGAGGAGGCGTATTGTGAGCGAAGGGGAAAATGAGCAGTCCCTAGAAGGCTTTATATTGTCTATGGCTGAGAGGCAGAAACTGCATGAAAAAGTATTTTCCTGAAAAAGATAAATGCAGAAAAAATACACACACACACGTGTGCACACAAACACACATTTACACACATATAAACACAAACAAAAGGCTGGCAACTGAACACAAAGAGATAGAAAGCATTTGCACCAAGTCAAGTGATTTGAGAGCCAGCTCTGTTCAGTTATGGAATTTACTTTCTTTTGACCCATAGGACAACAGTATTTTTACAGACCTGCCATCCAGAAAATGCTGCAGAAAGATTTATAAAATGCAGGAATGGTCTGAGATGCTGCATGCAAGGACAGGCTACCATGAGTTGAAGGACAGACTGTATGTCTTTGGGAAGACGAGTTTCCTGAGGTTTGCAAACACACTTGAATTTGCCCATTGATTTCAGTGTTAACAATGTCTTTGTAGATGGCACATAGGAAACTCTGGAATCTTTTTTCTGTTGTGATTGATATTGCTTGAACTTTAATCATACGCAAGAGGCAGCTCAGCTTGTTGAATTCATTAATTGCTAAGGCGTAACATATTCACTTAATTGGATTCTCTGCTAGATAGAGATGTATTTATATATATTTGTATATGTGCTTAGTGTATATATTTAGCTCCACAAAGACTGATATTAGTGGAACGTTAAGGTTGCCTGGTGAAATAATCAGCAGACTGGAAGGGATAACATTCAGTTGTAAGCACGATCTTTTCTGTTGCAAGAAGGGTAAGGCCTGGGTTACTGAATATTCTTGGCACAGCAGAAAAGAAGGCAGGGCTAAAGTTTGCACTGAGGCAAATTTGCACTTGTACATGCCTCAGGCTGGCCATGGGGCTGCTCTGCACCTGGAAGGCCACCCCACCACAGTGTCTGACTTGTCACTGAGGACTGGTGATTGGCTGGTCCTTCTCCAAGGCTGTTTTTCCTGTCCAGGTCTCAGAGGCTCCCTCCATTTCCTTATGCAAGACAGAAACACCTCGGTGAGCCACAGCTCTCAGCCTCAGCTGGGGAAGATCCTTAAAGAAGAGTTCCGAGGAGGGCAGGACAGAAGAAGTGATCCTGTCCTCTGAGGGCGTTGCAGCCTCCCACCCACGGCTCACCTGTGTGTGTGGAGATGTACTGGATGGGGTCCTGGGGTGGCAGAAAGGCTGCTTCAGAGTCACAAGGGAGATCTGTAGCCTGGGGCCTCAGTTGGTTGAGCTTTATGTTGAGTGTGGGAGGTGAGATGGGTCTGCTTCTTGGAGGCTGGAAGGGGCAGGGCTGAGCACCGCTGTGCCAGCTCGAGCATCACTGTGCTCCCTCTTCCAGGAAAGGTATCTGCAGAGAGCCAGAAAAGACAGCCTGGTCACTTGTGCCACTTCAGCTTCCAGAGCAGCTGGAGAGGACCCAAGAATGTGCTCTCAAGCTTTAGGTAATCTCCTGATCCCAAACTACTTCTTAGCGAGTACCATATAAAATCCCACTGTTTCTTTTACAGCTGTTGATCCACATGCCTGACCTGGTGTACCGCCACTCTGTCATTAATCAGCTTAATTTCCACTGCTGACTGCCGGTGCACATGGCTGCTCTGCAGTAACCGTCACCCTTCTATGGCAAAGGTTCTTCCTCTGGTGTGCGGCATGAGGGTGTTGTAGCTGGAGGCCTGAGCTGCACAATTTCCTCTGGGGTGGATGAGCTGATGCACCTCCTTACTATACTGACTTTTGTCATGGTTCCCAGCTGTTAGGTTGGTGTTCATCTCCTTTGCAATGTGGAATGGATTATTAAGAGCCTTTTATAGAGGGAAAACTGAGTTTCAGAAAGGTTCCATGGCTTGCTTAAGGTCACAGAGTAAGCACAGGACAAGATTATGGCCAGCACTTGGATCCCTTAACTCCTGGGCATTTGGGAAGAAAGCATCTGCTCTCTGCACAGCTGCTGCAGCTGCTTAGGGCAAGTTTGCACTGTGAAACCCAGCCACACATTGCCTGTGCTGGCATAGGCTTGCGATGGTAAATCCACACCATGCAGAGCAGCACCGCAGGGATGCAGCAGCATAGTGTGGTGCAAGGCAGCTGCATGAGCCTGGCAAGCTGCCTCGGCTCTCAGTTTAGCCTGCTGGGCTAATGTGACTAGACGGCATCTGGACCATAACTGGCTTGGTGTCCCCATGCCATCTAGCCTCACCCTTGTGCTTCTACTCAGACAAGCATGGTCCTGTCCATATCTGCTGTGCAGACCAGCCCTCTCTCTCTCTTAGCCTGTTATAAGCACATTGCTGTAACTTGAGAAACCTGCCTGCAGAGTAATCTGCCTGATCAGTGCCTTCCTCTCCTCTCACCTTTTGGGCACCATGACCATGATGGACCTGCCAGCTTCACCCTTTTCCACCTCTCTCTGATGCTCTCTTCCAATTTGGCTTCTGCTTTCTTTGGCTCGTTCAGCTCCTTGTCAAGGTCAATGCTGCTTCTTTCGTCATAAAATGGGATTGCATAATTTCTACATTGGTTGATTGCTTTGCTGTCTATCGCCATTTCTTTATTCCTCTTTCCTCTGCCAGTACTTGGTGATTCATGGGTAGCTCTTTCTCCATCTTTGCTGATACTTTCTTGGCCCGTTAATAGGTTTTGTAAGAGCTCGTGCACATTCAAGCTGTATAAGCAATCACATACAGAAAATAAAAGAACAGTGATTTCATTTTTAGCTTGTGAAGTCAAGCTAGGAAATGCCAGTCTTGTTTCCTAGGATGCTTTAATTCTGCTTCTTCAAGTTTCTTTGCAGCACAAAGATTGAGGCAAGAACCCCATGGAGAGAGTTGCATGCACTCATTAATTAAAACTTGAATGAAAATGTCCACACACAAATGCGACGGAAGAAAGACTGGAAAGGATACCGTAAACCTGTCATTCCTAATATTTAAACCTAAATAGAGTTCCTTTAGTGTAGTGGGGAAACCCAAAATCTTTTCTGTAAAAATGTATTGTACATTCTGATGCATGCTGGGCCTTCAACATTGAGCCTGACTTCTCAACCCAGTGACTAACTTGTACTTGTTTCACAGACAGTCTTGACAGCTCAAACTTGTTTGCCTTTCTTCTGCATCCTAAGTGGTGGAGTGCAAGTGACCTTTTCACAGTGGGGCACTTTTAAAAGATAGAAGAGAACCTGGATGGTTTGTCCACATTTTGTGGGTGGGCTGATCAGGCTTTTGCCTTTCCCTTGTGCTACCAAAGCTCAGGTGTTACTGGTGAGGATGTTCCCACCGATTTACTGGGTTGGTGGGCTTAGCCCTTAAAATGTTTGTGCTCAGATGCTGTTTGGGCTGTTTGCCAGGATTTCTGTGAGAAAGTGACAGAAAAGAAATGGTGGTTATTTAACAGTTTATAATGCGGTTAAGAGTGAATGAAATTTGATGGGTCAAAGTAAAAATCATGTCCTTAGCCTCAGGGTTTTTCCCTGCTGGCTTTAAAATGCCTGTTGCAAAACATGGGGATGCTGGCTTTTCTCAGGAAACAAGCCTGAAGACTCTTGTAATGGGAAGTGTCAGAGAACCTAATTACAGGCTTACTATTATACTTCCACCCCTTATAATAGAGGTAACTACACAGTACATACACATTTAAATATCCATATACAGTCATCCAGCTAATTCCAATCTGCAAGAAGTCATTCTACATGTGGACTTAAATGTGCCCCAATGACCTCCTGCAACCTCCAGAGAGTCTTAGCTTCATCTTATGTCTCCAAGACTGCCTCTGTCATGCTTGTTCTCCTGCTTCTAGACTGTAGAAAGGGAATGGTGCAAGAACTGCTTTGTGTTGACATATTTAGGCACAAAATGACAGACAAATATTTGAAAAATAGGTGCCCCCAAGGCTGATCAGAGCTGAGAGAAGGGAAGGATTTTATCTCCCTAAGGCTGTGCTCCCAAGAAATCAGTTCTTAGCTTGACTCTTCTTTGGAAGCTGGGTTTGGCAAATACATGGCTTCCTCTCTCTTTTCCCAAATCACTGATTTCAAGGTTACCTCTCTCTCTCCTCATACTCATGTCTGATTTTACTCCTTTTGGACAGAGATGACTTGCAGCCCAGATGGCCTCAGCTGGGCCCTTGGCAGTTCTGCCTGGACTCCAAGCCCAGATCAGCTTAGGATAACTGCTGCTGGGGGTACCTCTGTGTCTGTGTGTGTGTGTCTGCACCTGTGTATGGGATGGGAAAGGAGCAAAATCTTTGGCAGAGCTGCTCCCTGCTGCTCACAGAGTGCTCACTGGCTCCAGCCAGCATGACAATAATGCATATGTGTGCAGTGAAACAGCCGTCCTGCTGGTGGGCTCCATCCAAGGGTCGAGTTTCTCTGTAGGGTGTAGGTAGAGCTGGCAGATCTTGTCTAATACTCTGCCCAACCACGGCAGAGTGCCATGGTTTTCAAGCAAAGCCTGGCACTTGAATGTAGTGTTGGGTCAGGTGGGGGTCCTGCAGCTCGTGGGCTCAGAGAGAGGCTGAAGCATGAACTCCTGAGGCAGGAGTCTCTGGCTGGGGAGTACAACCCACACCAGCTCACGAGAACCCATGGCTGACCTGGAACCCTGGTTGGTCTGCAACAGCACAGACAGAAGTACCCTTGCAATGGTCACTGCTGGTGGAGACATGCAGCTCTGACACTGCTGTGGTGTGGGCCAGCACTTTGTTTCAGGACGGAAGTGAAGCTGTAGTTTGGACACTGTTGGGATGGGGAAAACCATCCAATCCAACTCTAAGTCAGTGGGATCTGAGACAGGGGGGAAATCTCATCATGAGTTACTTCTCCATCCCTGTGGGTTTCTCTGCTACTTGCACTGGTCTCACTCCTGTGGCTGATCCCAGCACAGGGTAGCAGACTGGAGACATGATGCAGGCAGTGGTGAAGAGACAGGTCTGTGCAGCGAGGTCCATGTCCACGGGTACACACCAGTGATGGGGGCCACGACAATGGGTGGGCAGGAGCTGGGGTGCTAATGAACCAGCACATGAAGGACCACTATCTCTTTCTGCTCACACAAGTGAGGTGGGGGTTGTCTGCTGCCTCTGCTTCTTCCCATCCCCATCTTCTGTCTCTTGTGTTTATTGGCAAGCACCTGAGTGAATAAAAGAAAGGGAGTAGAAACTGAGTCAGGGCATGAGGTTATCTCCATGCCTTCTCTGTAGAGACAGGCAAGGGAGACTGTGGATAAGAAAAGGTGAAAGAATGCCAGAGAGCAGCCATCCTAACCATGCACAGGGCAGAGGGAAAGCAAAAAGGGTGTCCCTGGTTGCCCCTATCCCACAGCTTTGCTTACCATCTGGCCCCTTTGCAAAGCCGAGTGAAGAGACCTGGCAGAGAACCAGGGTGCAGAGCAGAGCTGGTGTTTCTACTCAGTTTGGAGATCCGCTGACAACTGTTCAGTCTGCAGAAGAGAAGGCTGAGAGGGAATCTTATTTATGCTTATAAATATCTCAGGGGTTGGTGTCAAGAGGATAGGACCAGACTCTTTTCAGTTGTGCCCAATGGTAGGATGGGGGGCAATGGGCACAATGCTTCAACTGAAGCGTTGAAGATCCATCTGAATATGAGGAGAAACTTCTTTACTTTGAGGGTGCCAGAGCACTGGCACAGGCTGCCCAGAGAGGTTGTGGAGTCTCCTCCTCTGGAGGCATTCAAAATCCACCTGGACACATTCCTGTGCGATCTGCTCTAGGTGAACCTGCTTTAGCAGGAGGGTTGGACTAGATGATCTCCAGATCTCTAACCCCTATCCTTCTGTGATTCTGTGTACTTGGAGCCGTGGCTTGCTTGGCTACCCACCGGGCCACCCCTGTGCAGTGGATGGGGCCTCTGCTGTGTCCCAGGTTGTGGACACCGCACCATGCAGAGATGCACTCTGAAGGTGTGGGAGTTGTGGGTCTGACTGTGGCTATGCTGGTGAGAATCAGGGCCAGGATCCAGACAAAAGGTGTGCCTTGAGCAGGCACAGCATTTGCAATCACCTGCTCACAGCTCTTGGCAGTGGGAGGGGAAAGGAAGAGAGGCATGCACCTCTGTAACTGCCTTCCCTGAAATCTTGCCTCCAACATGTGCAGCAATTCTTTCAGGAGAGGCATTTTCCTCCCCTTTTCACCAACCAGAGAAGAGCTGAACACACTGTGTCTCTACAGAGGAGCACATGGCCGTGCCTGCCTGTGCCTCTCTCAGCTGGCATGTCTCTGCACAAGGGCAATGCGTGGCTGCTGTGCACAGGACAGGGGTATAGGCTGGTGTGTTCAGGATTGGGAGGTGTTTCACCCACTGTGACACACTCTGGTGAAAGTTAAAGGATCTCTCTGATATTCTCAAAGATGCTGTTCAAAGCAGCATCTTTGGCCTTGCTTGCACAGCTCAGAAGACAGTGAGGTTTAGGCAACACACTCCCTGTCTCTTCATGTTGTTTTCTCTCCTAACCCTGCTGGGGCCTGTTTCAACATACAGCTTTTATCAGCATAAGGAAATGTTTTTGGTCTTCCTCTGGATCTGCATTTTCAAACATTCCTTCAGCCTCAGGTCCCAAGAGATGCTGGGAGAGATATTCACTCTGTGTAAAGAGTAGGTGCCACTGCACAGGGGAACACACATCGGGGTTTTGTACACTGCTGTACAGGACCCATTTACCAGCTGAAGCTCTAAATCATCTCCCAGAGTGGTGTGAATTGGCAAGCCCATCCCTCCCCCTGTGTAACATGTTTTAAGTGGAAAAAAAAAAAGTCTGAGTGAAAGAAATGAAAGCTCAGCAAAATGCAAACCCAAGCCCAGCACTCAACAGGGAAAGCCAAGGGGAAAAATCATTAGATAGGGCATTACATGCATGGACACGTACTGGATGCAGATACACACCTGCACAATGCGGATGCATTCCTAGAGACTGCAGAATGCTTTCCTAAAGCATTTAGATGCTTATGTAGGCATATAAATATATATTTTTCTTTAAACCTTTGTGATTACTGGGCCCTGTATGACACAAAACATGCAATCTTATCAGTACCTCCGCTACATTTTCGCCTGCCTCATGGTTCTGCAGAGGACAGCAGTGGAGATGCTCAAGGTGAAACCTTGTTTCACCTTAAATAAGCACAGATAGGGGCAGTATAAGCTCCTTGGTTTTAGATTTTATTTCTCAGACCAGAATCAGAATAGGCTGCTCTTGCTGGAGTTTAAGACATTGTATTAAGCTCCCTCTCCTCACATAGAGTAATTTCAGAGGGACATAATGGCTCTAAAGATGCAACTTTATTGAAATAAGAGCCTGAGTCAGGTGCTGTCACTGCCTGTTAGCTGGAGGTGGGTTGTGTTGGATGGTACAGTTGGTCTGCAGTGTTTGCTAATATATAACATTTTTTCTAATTCTTTTTCCAAACTCCTAACACCTGATTTGCACCCCCCCAGAAGCTTTGGCTTTGCTGAGTTGCGTCCTACAGCCTACTCAGATCACAGCCCACGCTACCATGAACAGTTTCCTCAAACCTCTCCTCTCATGTCTCCTAATTATGCCTGTGCTGATTGCAGTCTGCATTTCCATAAATCACGGTTATGTGTACAGCAGGTAGCACTGAGGACCTTAAACAAATATGTCCCCCTGGAAGCCATGCTGCTCCTGCATGAGCCAGACATGCTTGGATGAACCACCTCCTGGGCTACCAAGTTGACACTACCAACAAGAACAACATCATCTTCCAGAGGGAGCTATGAGGTGATCCTGGCTGGTTTTATGCCTGTAGTGATCTCTTGGTACCTTTTGGTTTGGAGGAATGATTTACCAAGGCAAACACTTTGTCATTCTCACAGCTCTGACCTTTCTGTGACATCAGTAAAGCTCCACAGTTCACTGACTTTGCAGAAGTTGGAAGCACTCAAAGTATATCTCATTAACCTTCTCAGGCTAATCATGGCAGGGGACAGGACCTCAGCAATTGCAAAAAGCATATAAATGCACCAGGAAAGAAATATTTCAGCAAAAATGGCAAGAGCTGTATAAGTACCAGACCTCAATGAGCTGAGGGACCATGTTTCTGCAAAGAGCTTTTATTCCCAGAATGAGTTGTAAAGCAAGAGCAAGTACTTCACCCTGTCTGTATTCTAAGCCAAGCCTCTCTCTGGCATATGCTAGGTGCTGTATAAATATAGAAGGAAGAAAATGCCACCATCTCCTGCAGCCTACGTGCTTAATTGAAAGACTGTTAGAGGCAATTCCTGCTTTTGCAGGTGCAGTGAGAAAGCAGCCTTCCCCAGGTGGTTGTGGAAGGTGAATTTGAGGTTGAGGAATGAGTGTTGTTTCTGTGTTAATTAATTTTGCATGTGGAGCATTCACAACCATTTCTTGTCTACTTTGGCTGATGTGGCTAATTAATCACCTTAAGTGTCTGTAAACAGGAGATTTTTGCTCTCTGTGGCATCTTTTCCCCACCTGCTGTAGACCAGCCTATGTGAGGATACAGACTTGTAGCATCACAGGAGTGATACATTTCGTAATGGCTGTGATGTCAGCACTGTGAGTATGAGACTTGTCACTTAAACAGCTTGGGTGAAGTCTAAGAGAAATGTTCTATTCTCAGGGCACTGGAGAAGGTTTTGCTGCTGAATGCTGTTTTGTTGAGTGTGAGCCTAGGAGGTGGTTGTGGTTTAACCTCAGCCAGCAACTAAGCACCACACAGCTGCTCTCTCACTCCCTCCCAGTGGGATGAGGGAGAGAATCAGAAGAGTAAAAGAGAGAAAATTCATGTGCTGAGATACAGTTTAACAGGTAAAGCAAAATCCATGCATGCAAGCAAAGCAAAATAAGGAATTCATTCATTATTTCCCATCAGCAGGCAGGTGTTCAGCTATCCATCACATATAATGGTTGCTTGGGAAAACAAATGCCATAACTCTGAAGGTCCCCCACTTCCTCCATCTTCCCCCGGATTTATATGCTGAGCATGATGTCATATGTTATGGAATATCCCTTTGGTCAGTTGGGGTCAGCTGTCCCAGCTGTGTCCCCTCCCAGCTACTTGTGCACCCCCAGCCTGCTCGCTGATGGAGTGGTGTGAGAAGCCAAAGAGGCCTTGGCTCTGTGTAAGTGCTGCTCAGCAGTCACCAAAACATCCCCATGTTATCAGCACTGTTCACAGCACAAATACAAAACACAGCCACATATTGGCTACTATGAAGAACATTAACTCTATCCCAGCCAAAAACAGCACAGAGATGGAAATACCAATAACAAGTGTCTTTCTGTCTTACTTAAGAGCACTTGACTGGAAAGGCTCATCTGGTCCCATCCCATGCTGCTCTAGGCAGCAACATCATAAGCGCCATACAAACCAGTTGTGCTTCTTCTCGACCCCATTGTAGTTGTTTTCACAACCTCTTTTGGGCAGCTGTTCCATTACTTCCCTCCTCTGGCAGTTAAAATCCATCTTATTTTCAAGACAAATTTCCTCACAACCAATTGTTCTTGTACCAACCTTGTTGTTCTTCTTAAAAACCCCTTTTCTTCCTCCTTTGTGTATCTGTCCCCCCTTTATTTATACAGAACAGTCAAATCCCCTCTTGGCTTTCCTTTATCTAGGTTAAACAAGCTTTTTAATCGCCTCCTTTAAGGCAGGCTCTCCATTCCCCTAATCACTCAATTCAAGGTTATTTCTGATAACTAGCTTTTCTGTAGGGTTCCTCGCTGCTTTGCCCAAACTGAGTGTAAAACAGCATGACCTATTGCCTATTGAGTAATTTTGGGGTGACAAAATGTGCCAGCTATCAGATCCATAAAAAAAAGACTTCAGGGTGCTGCTGTTAAAATTTGCATATGTTCTCCACCTTATCTCTACAAAACTAAAGTCTCCTATAATGACTTAGTTCCTGATATAATTTCTCCTCAATAGCAGTAATGCCATCTCTATCCATACTGAAAGTCAAGCCTGTGGAGCTACAGCAGATCTCTGTAGTTCTGTCCTGGTGGAATATCTTGCACCAGCCTTCCATCATTCCCAAAGTCCTTCCCATTCTTTCCTTCTCATTCCCAAACAATTCCACTTTATTTATGCATGATTGATTTCTTCACAGTCTACTGCATGATTAATATCATAACAGCATCCTCTAGGTTTACTTTTATGTACCTTGAGCAGCGCATACTTCCATTGGCAGCATCCCAGTTATAACTGCTATTTCTATGGTGTCTCTACTATTCCTACAGTAGCCCTTTTCAGGTCCTGCCCAGTTGTTCTGGTTTTCCCATGTCCTCATTCAGGATCTGTACAAATCGCACTGACAAGACTCTTATTTCTCCCTGGACTCTCCCTGCTTCCCAGAGGGGTTAGGTATGCTTTTCCATCAGTTATATTACCAATAACACTGCTATTTTCTGCCTGCCGCCCAACATTCTACCTTTACTTTTTCTATATTTGATCTTCCCTTTTTCATGTATTAAAATCAGGTGTGAAAGTTACGTAAGTTTTTTTCCAGTTAACTATCTGACAGCAAAGATAAAAGGCAGGAAGTTTTCATGTTTACACCATTGACAGATACAAGCTGTATATGTTCCCTCGTCTAGCTCTAAACGCGTGTCTCTCTTTCATTTCCACACTATTTGCAAGCCTCATGGCCTTTTCTGTATTTATTTACCCAATGCACCCCAGAGGTGAAAACATACCATTATCTCCATTTTACATAACATGGAGTAGAGGCACAAGGCTGCAGATCAGATTCCAGAGGTCCTTGGTGCAATAGGGAATTTCTGACCTGATAACACCGAAAAGAGCACATGTGGAAGAATAAGGAAATATACTCTCCTAGTATAAATTGCAGCAAAAAGATCTGGGTTAGACATCAGGAAAAAAAACCTTTTTAATGGGAAGGATAGTTAGGCATTGGAATAGACTGCCCACAGAGACCATGGGCTCTCTGTCAGTGTAAGGACAGGTGAGACAAACATCTGCCACAAATGGCTGTTACAAGCCTTATCTGCCCTTGGGAGGAGAGAAAAGCCTTTGCTGAGGATTAGTTTCAGGGAACTAATATGATACACCTCTCATTAGAGGTAAGCATTAACATACTGCAGAACACTTACCCTGGCTGCATTATACCATGGTTAAGGCAATTTTTAGCCTGCTGGAAGGCTTTCGGAAGGCTCTCACTTATTTTCCCCTTGCATATGCAATCTTACTGTTTGTATGCATGGGATAACTTATATATTAGGTAAACCAATAGTATATATGATTGACTTTTTGTTCTACAAAAGCTTTCACTTTCTTTCTTTGCAAATATATTGGACATCTATTTTCAACAGGTTGTTATCCAAAGTAGGTTCTGATATTTAAGGTAAAAGCTGCTCTCCACCCTCAACATCTCCAAATTCATCCCCAAACCAAAGTGGCTTTCTTTTCTTGAGAAGATCAGATGTGGCACAGATGGAGCAAGGGAAAGTTGAGGTGAAATTTGGGCTCTTAGGAACACTGCCCTAGCATACAGGAATGTATCTAAGGACTGGAGAATATGATTAGAAAGGGGGTTATATAGATCCATGGCATCCTTACTTTTGCTGATTCTGTGACTCTCCAGGGCTCCTGGTGGGAGTTTGGATGACTAGACTCTGATCAGAGAATGCCCAGTGGGTCTGGAAACTGCAGAGTGACAAATACGTAGGAAGCCTCGGATGGTTTATTTTCCTTCTTTTTACTGAGGCAAGCACTGAGCAGAACCTAAGTAATAACAGTTCACAAACTGTTAATACCAAATACCCTGAGACTTCAGAAGTGCCTTGCTCTGCTCTGCACGGCTTGGCAGGTTATATCCTTTAAGAGTAAGCATCATTACGTGGACAAATCTGTGACATTTAATTCTGTTGCGGCTAACCTCTGTCCCCACAGCGAATTGCTCCTTCCTTCTCATGGCAGATTATCCAGCATAGGATGCACATTTATATTTTCTTTCTCTTGCATTGTCTCCATCCTCTGCACATGTGGTGTTTCTTATCCTTACTGTCCTTGCTCATATGTTGCCTAAGCCTGCTCTTCTTTAACTGCATGCATGCACATTTGACCCTTGTGTGCATGAGCATGTGAAGAAGTCTGCTCCCTCTTAATCTGCAAAGCTCTTCTGACTTTGCGTATTCATATTCCTACATGTCTGCAGGTATATGGCATGCCTGATTGTTCTGGTTAGCAATGAAACATAATATTTGCATGTGTTCTTGAGACACTCCTTAGTTAATTTGAAAATTTAGGTCAGAACATTCCATTACATCCCATTTTTCCTCCTTTTTGGACAATAAATAATTTAGAATTATTATTGTAATAAGGAAGTGATGTGTGCTACTGTATTTACAGGTTAGGTGCTTCAGTGCACAGGAGGTTGTGGCAAGACTGTCATAGTTATCCTAATTTCATAATATTGTCTGTGTAGTACAAGACTGTGAAACGTGCCTGGCACACAGCCTTATGAACTCCCCTTTCTGTCCCAGAGAACTTCTGGGTAATTACGAGTTGATCTGATCTAATTTATCACTTACGGGTTTATATCATGCCTATTACTGTGATATCTAAGTGCTGCTGAGATAATGCAAGATGTCTCTTTCATCAACCACTTATTTCTATGATAAGTTAATATTACTGAGCTGAAGTCTTGGCTGTTCTGTGCAGCATCTTAATCACTGGTCCCTATTGAGCCCCGTGTGTGCAGTTATTCTGCTTGTCTGGTGGCTTCACTCGACTGATTTTGGGGATTTGAGCTCAGTTACTGGAGGGCTAAAGTTGCACTGTAGAAATCTCTGGCTCAGATGATGATAAATTGACCTGTTTGGTCAACGAGTGGGAAGTTCAGAGCTGAGCAGACCCTGTATGAGCATATGAGTATATGATATTTATTCCCTCAGAAATGCACCCTCCACATCCAGGCTTAGATATGAGTATGAGTACAGACCATCTGCTGCCCTAGACAACACTACCTGTAGACACAAGGGGCCACCAGTTCCTGGGGCTCCCAGTCTGCCAGCTTTCACCTGCTGCTCAAAGTGTACTTAAAAATTAAAACAAGTCCTCTCTGCCCACTCAAATAACAGAAAACAAACAAACAAACAAACAAAAGAGGGAGAAAAAAAGAAGAAAAATAACTATGTGCCTTGCTGGTCCAAGCAGTGTGACTCCATGTGTGGAGGGAACATTAGGGCCAAGCTCTCCTTGGCATTTTTTGGGAACCGCTGTTCATAAGGGCCTTTGGGAAAGTAAGACCAGCTGCCCGGCCAGTTCACTCCCTTCTTACAAAAACCCACTATCTTGCTGTCACTGGGGTGCCTTGTTCATGCTGCAGGGATGGATGGGGAGGCTGCTGTCTCTGGGTGATTTCTTCTGCCTTTTTTCTCCCTTCACAAGCCCCCAGAGTGGATTTTTCTTTCATGGCCAGATAAAGCATTTGTTTGTTTGTTTTGAAGGTGACAAGTGTTTTATGTGAATTCTAGCTGCTCTCAAATGCCAAACTGCAGCTGGGCTTTGAGTTTCACAGAATAACTGCTGACACCTAATGAGCCTCTAATAAGTGCTTCTCTTTCCCGTCCTGTCATTTAAATAAATAAATGAGTGAAATTTGGAGGTGGTGGGAGGGGTGTTGTATTGCAGTGGAATGAAGCTTTTCTGTTTACCCACCAAGCAGGTACACTGCTAGGAGCAGTTGTGCAAGCTTCCCACACACCCACACTGCCTCTGCCATCAAATCAACATGTCTCAGCCCTGGCCTGGAGGGCTTTTCTTTGAGGATCATGCAGGAAAGTTCCTTCTAAAGCCCACTTAGTTTCTTGCCCTCTCAGCTTCAGCTGCCAGCCAAGGTGCTAATTAGTGTCAACTGTGATGGGGAGATTGAGAACAAAAGACAAGACTTTGATAATTGAAAGCGTAGTTGATGTTCAGCTTTTTCTTTTAGCAGAATTTTTGCAAGGAATAGTCTACCATGGGCAGTGGGTATGCTACACGTATCTACATCATCTCTTCAAGGACTGGAGTGGTTTCAGAACAACCTTGTTTGTGGCAGTAGATATAAGGCAACTGTGTCCCACTCCTCTTTTCTGACAGCTGAAGATATGATCTCTGTTGGCTTAAGAAATGGAAAATGAAAAGATCTAAAACTGCAATATATCCTTATGGAAAAATAGCAAGATTAAGAAATCATAGATGCTCTTTGATTTTATTTTTCATGTGTCAGGAAGCCAGAGCAACTCCTTGTTTCCAGCTAAGGTATGTAACCAAGTCACTGTGAAAGGACAAGAGCAGATATTTCAGTAAGGCCTTAGCAGGGGATAGCAAGAACTACTGTTAGCAAGCATCTCTATGTTCTTCTTCTGTGAAGACACTCTTGAAAATGCAGAACATCTCCCTCTTCTATTGCCTGTCTCTTAGAAGAACTCAGCCCTGAATAGGAATGGGTAACCTTTTGCCAGCAGGAGTTATTTCTGGACAAAATCAAGTTTGGCTAAAATGAATGTTTGATGAATTCCACTGAAAACAAATGAAGACAAAATTTTGAAAAATAAATAAGTCACATTTTGGCTTTTCAAGTTAAGTGTTTAAATATCTCTGTTTAAAAATGTCATGTGTTTCAGCATTTGTACACATTTCTCCTCGTAGCAGGAAAAAAAATGGTGGCTAATAGGCTGAAGTCAACATTTCAGGAGACAATAAACTCTGTTCCTGTTGTTTGGTTAAGAAAGTTGAAAGACATCATGTCTGTTTGACCATGCTGGTGGTATCCCCTGCTTATCCACTCACTGTCCCAGAGGGTGAGACCATCACAGAGATGAGACAACCCAGACATCTTTCTTGTTCTCCACTTCCCCCTGGTTTGAACCTACTTACACAGAACCTTCTCCTCAGAAATGTCCTCATCTTATGTAAGCTATGAACTTGGATACTTCAGAGTAGTCCTCCTGCACAGGCCTGTGGGAACTGTAGTTGATGTAGAGGGATGGGGCAGCTAGAAGCCTGTCTTCTGTGGTTTGTGTCTTCACAGGTGGGGAAATGGAAGGAAAAAAAGTTGCAGATGAAGTATTACGTGTGGCCCCGCTTTGAGCTGTATCCCGACTCTGAGGAACGCGAGGACGATCACCTGAGTATTGTGACCTTGGAAGAGGCACCGTTTGTCATTGTGGAGAATGTGGACCCCTTAAGTGGCACCTGCATGAGGAACACGGTCCCTTGCCAAAAACGCATAGTGACTGAGTACGCACCCCTGGGTTTTTCTCCTCCTATTGGGCTCTCACTTCTCAGCAGAATGTAGAATCTGTTGGGGCAATGTCATCATACCCTGATAACACTTCTTAGAAAAGTCACCTCCATTTGCCCAGTATGTCCATTCATGACTGGCCCCTTTGGGCAATTCATCATAGTGTGTCCCTTCACCCTCCAGCACAGATAGCACAAGTGAAATTTGCCACATTATATTGTGGGAGGGGGAGCACATTCTGACAACAGAAGGGAATTAAGGGAGTTTTCACCAGTCTTTTAACCCATTATTGTTGTCACGGTTCAGGAACAAAACCGATGAGGAGCCAGATTACATGAAGAAATGTTGCAAGGGATTCTGCATTGACATCCTCAAGAAAATATCAAAGTCTGTAAAGTTCACCTATGACCTCTACTTGGTGACTAATGGCAAACATGGGAAAAAAATCAATGGGACGTGGAATGGAATGATTGGAGAGGTCAGCAGCAAAGGGAGGGCATGGTGGGCTTCATCCCTGGGCTGGGTGGCATGGGTCAGGTCTAGTCTCCCATCGTTATAGGGTCCACTTCCAGGGCAGGGACACAGGTGACTCTACTGAAATTATTGTCCTGGATTATTTCTGGGCAGCGGGTGAATTAATCTGCTCTGGCACTCTGACCAAAACTACCTTTCCTGTTTGATGATTAGTTATTATTCCCTATAGTGTCACAAATTTGGCCTTTACAGTCAAAGAAAGAGGGTGATATCCATGCAACAGAGAGGCTACAACCTAGATTATGCTTAGATCATATATAAGGTGCATAAAGAATGAAATAAGACTTTGCAGTGTTAGAGGGAGGAGAAAGCAAGGACAGAAAAATGAGATAAGACGTCTTCTCAGTGGATGATGTGTTTATCCTAAGACCTCTGCGGATTTATTTTTTATATACATACCAGTTTTGAGGGGAAGATTAATGTCTATAAATTTCCTGAAAGAAGAAGGTGCCCTGATGAAAGATTAGAAAGGAGAGGTGGTAGAAACAATATAGGGAATGGGATCACAGGAGTAAAAAGATCGTGTAAAAAGGCAGGCAGGTGAGAAGGGGCTTGGTTGTGGTGCTTGAGAGGTGCCTCAGGTCTGTGTTAGATCTCTTCTTTTCCTTCCCCCAGGTTGTCACCAAACGGGCTTATATGGCTGTGGGATCTCTCACCATTAATGAGGAGCGTTCAGAAGTGGTGGATTTCTCTGTGCCCTTCATTGAGACGGGAATCAGCGTCATGGTGTCACGTAGCAATGGAACTGTCTCACCTTCTGCCTTCTTAGGTATAATTTTAGTCTTAAATTAAAACTTCACCCAGTGCTCATCAAAAATTAGGTGAAGGTTGCTTGTGTTTCTTAGCCTGAAAGTCCATTTTTGGGAGTACCTGTGGGACAGGCATATAAAAATAAACTGTGATGTTTTAGTTCTAAATCCCAAGCAAGCAAAATCCAGGCAAGTGCAAACAGGCACTGCCTAGGAGTTCCAAGGCATTTCTCAGCAATTATATGCCTAATCCCAACAACAATGGACTCACTCAGAGTTGTCACCTACTCTGCAGCATGTAGTTTCCCAGTGACTCAACTAATAGCACGTTCAAGGAGTGTAGGTGAGAAGAAAATTGATTCAAACCTTATAGCTGGTATGCCATAGCACTTAATGATAACAATTAACAATAAACTGTTGCACTTTGAGAGACATTATTTGTAAAGAAGGTATTAACTTGACCCTCTCTTGACAGGGCAACTGATAGAAGTTAGAGATCTAATAGAGCTTTTCAAGAAGAGTTGAGCCGTCAGTTCTGTGCTGACACTGTGTCCTCCAGTACAGTGATTTCTAATGTCCTTTGGTGGCAGAGGGTGATCAGGGAATGTTGAAAAGATACTGCATTTCCCCAAGAAATACATGCCTTCCTAATATCTACTATTCAGCTTTATAAAATGCTTTATGATGCAGCAAACACAGTATATGAGTTTTGTAATTACTGTCTGCTCTCTGCCAGCATTGTGAGAACATTTACAAACAGAAATAGCTTTAACTGGGTAAAGAGATTTTCCCAAACTCTTTAAGCAGGAGTTTCACCACTACTCACTCTTCAGGAATCTTTGCCTTAGCCAAGTCCACCAATACTGCTGGGTACGTAAAAGCAACAATAAAGTTAACTCCAAAATTTTAAATTGTAATTTAGCTGAGGTTACAATATTTGCTGTAGTCTGGAGCAAAGTTCTAAGTTTCTCTGAAACTGTTGTGTCTTAGTTCAGTCCCATCTTTATCTGTTCAGGCTTGGAGAAGGAGAAAACCTGGCAGAGATCAAATACTTGCAGAGTATGAATGCTAACATGTCTGGAATGAGCCAGCGTTCTCATTGCTACAGAAATGGAATAGCAGCAAAAACTGCTATCATTATGGCTGAACCTCAGAAATTTGGAGATGCTCTTTGGCTCAATAGCATCTTGAAAGTTGGATGCTTGTCTGAAACTCTGCCAGTTCTTGATTTTCCCCTCTCTCTCCAGATGGTGCTGGAGGACTTCCTGGGAACAATCTTTTATCAATGCATGTTATTTTATCGATGCATGCCACAATGGCTGCATGTAGTTCCAGATGGAGCCATGTGTCACAAATATAACACTAAGAAGGAATGCAGTCATTACAGAGACAGAAACTATACTTCTCCCAATTCAATAAGTTTTTCAGACTCAGGTGGATGACTTTGTTGTAACTTCTGTTTTTCTCCGGCCCAGTTTTTTCCACATTCTCACTGGGGTGGTCTGGAGAGCAAAGGAGGTGGAGGAATGGGGTGAGGTGGTGTATCAGGTCTTTCACTGTGGTTTTCTCTTCCTCTCCAGAGCCCTTCAGCGCTGATGTATGGGTGATGATGTTTGTGATGCTGCTTATCATATCTGCGGTGGCCGTCTTCGTCTTTGAGTACTTCAGCCCTGTGGGCTATAATCGGTGCCTTGCTGATGGCAGAGGTAAGGGGAGTCTCTCCTAGCCATGATCCCCTCTCATTTCCAATCCCAGTTCCTTTGTCAGGGTATTTCCTTTGCCTTGAACACAATATGGTTCTAGCCCTCTCTGAGCTCTGCTAAAGACTAAAGAGGGCAGGGACAGAGGCAGAAAAAAGGCTCTGAAAAGAGCAGATGTGTATAATGGATAATATGCTTGGCTCGGGAGATGGAGCCGTGTCGCCTTTCATCTCTAAAGCATGCACCGGCTCCAGCTTGTTTCTCATTGAGGGAAAATGGGTCCTGGTAGCCAGTGCTGGCAGTGCCTATGGCGCGGTGCTCTCTGAGGGAATCAGAGGGCTCAGTGCTGTCAATCCATCCTTTAGTGCTACATCTCCATGAAGAGCAAGCCACTCTGCAGCCTCCCAGCATAGTGCTACATTCTCCAGACTCCACATGGGCATGTCCCTCCTGCACCTCGTTCTCCGGCTTGCTGAGTGAGGCCAATGGAGAAAGTGGGAAGCTCATTTGCCTGGGATTATTTTGCGACCCATCTCTGTGGTTCTGATCTTCAGTAGACAGCTCAATGACTTAAAGAGGGGATGGACAGACAACCTAAGAGACAGCATTTTTTTTTTATTTTCTTCCCTTATTGGCATGAAGAGAATGCGCAAGTTGAGCCTTCTGTCATCTCTGTATCTTCACCCCTGATGAATCAGCTCTTCAAATATTTCTGGGTTCATCGGTCCATTCAGAACAGTGTGAAAGAGACAGTTATTGGAAAAGGCATTAATTTGCTCCACAGTCTAGTGCTTTGAGTGAATTTATGCCATCAGATTAGAGACGAGTGAAAAAAAAAGTGTTAATGAGAATACAGGCAGAACCACATGTATGGGGAAGTGAAATTATCTCTTAACATGGAGCTGTGGAGGGCCTTCATGGCAACTGATGGTAACCACATGGATCTATGGACACAAGTAAATACTGTTAAATCTGTGAGTCTCTTGAGAGATATTAATGCAGATGTGGAACTGGAAGCAATTCTTAGTACAGGTGTGCAGTTCTGCAGTTAATAAGTTTGCTGAACTGCAGCTGCAAGTATCAATATTTCTGAGTAATTATGCAAAGTACTGCATGATCAGGCAGACATTATCCCTGACAGATGTAATGTGAAGATGTAGAAATCTGCTGCAGAGACTGCAATGCTTACTTGGTAATGAAAGCTGTGGCTGCATTTTAACTAGTCTCATGACAGTATACCTCTGCCTCCCACACCTGCATTTTCTCTTTACAGACACCAAGATTTTCTCTCTAAGGTCAGGTGGGCATGCCTTGATCTAGCCCCAAAGTGATGATGGGTTGTTGGTGGTGCATTCAAAGTTAGAGAACTCAAGGATTCTGGCTCCTTGGTTTGAATCAGAGGCTCCCATTGCTGTCTTGGCTTGTGGCTGACAAAGTAACTGTGAAAGCACAGCGGAGAGATGAAGTTTTTAGGAGGGAACTTCTCAAGATTTCCTCACACCTTACAGTTCCCACCGATGACATGCAGGCCTTGCACCTGTGTGTTTCAGGGCTCATTAAGTAGAGAGGAATATAGAGCTACTACTCCAGCTTGTAAAAAGACAAAGACTGCCAAACCATGTTTCTGACTGCAGCTTTGGCTCCCTGGCATCTAGAGGCTCCAGTTTTGTGAGGTGATTATTCTGTTCTGAACTTGATGTGAAGTTCCCAGTGTAAAATGAGCTTCTTGCACCTTTCAGTTGTATTTAGAGTAACATAGTTAGTGCTTTCAGGTGATCAATACTATTCCCTGCTCATGGGTTTGGAGAGGAGCATAAAAACTTCCTTCCCTTTTGTTCCTCTGCTGGAGCCAACCTTAACCACAGGCAGCAGCACTAAGCACCAGTCAGCCTACCCAAGGGAGGAGATAAAACATGAGATGCTAACCCAAAAGGTTGCAGAGCCAGACTGACACCATTGGAAAAGAGACAGACCCTTCAGCCGTGCCAGAGGGCTCTCATCCTAAGAGGGTCTTCTCAGTATCTGAAGCAGGATCCTTGAAGTAATTGCATCTCAGTCTCCCTGACAGCTCCTCTTGTGCTCAAGTTGAGGAAATTTAGGTCTGGGTTCCCATTAATGAAATCAGCATATGCCAGGGATATGAGACTGTTGGGAGACAGGCAGGATTTTGCAGGTTTTCAGGCCTAATGCTTCATGAGCACACTTGTCTTTTGGGGTATGAGTGAGCTTCCATGCTGCAAAGTGAAAAAGGGGCAAATAGCAGCTTTTGAAACACTGGATCTACTCCTAGACTGTCTGGGGCAGAGCTGCTGATTTTCCTGAGACAGACCAGAGTATACGTCACTGTTATGTGCTTTAGACACAGAACATGGGGAGAGGAAGCTGTGTTCTTCTCTGGCTTGTGTGTCTTCAACAGATTGGGTAATGAAAATCTCTTGTGGAGGTATTTGTAGAGCCCTGTTATTTCAGATGGTGCTCTTCCTTGCACGCATATGTAAGTATTGTGAAAGCCATGATTTGCACAGGTGTATGCTAGGAGTTCAAGGACAACATCACTGTTGAATAGCTTGAAACAAGGACAGAATTTTTCTGAGCAAACTCTATTTCTGGTGACAACACTTGAACTGAAATGGAATGTTTGGGCTTTTAGATACTCCAATCAGATACCAAAAAATAAATAGCCCTTGTGTAAGGTTTCAGTGGAAATCTTTGAGACAGAATAAATATGGAAGCCTGAGGATGTTTTTAAAAAAAATAATTTTCAGGGTCACACTTTGCTGAGATATGGTGCCATGAACATGGGGGAGCACAGCAGAGGACATTCATCTCACATGTGGGAATAGATGCTGCTCTTAACTCTGAAGTCAAGATGCATATGTGAATAGAAATGCAGACCACTTACTCTGAAATGCTCACTGTGGGATCATTTTCTCAATCAATCCAGAGCCCGGAGGTCCCTCTTTCACCATTGGCAAAGCTATCTGGTTGCTGTGGGGGCTGGTCTTCAACAACTCTGTGCCAGTGCAGAATCCCAAGGGTACCACTAGCAAGATCATGGTGTCGGTGTGGGCCTTCTTCGCTGTCATCTTTCTGGCCAGCTACACTGCCAACCTGGCTGCCTTCATGATCCAAGAGGAATATGTGGACCAGGTGTCTGGCTTGAGCGACAAAAAGGTAATAGATCTACCCAAACCCCCAAAGCAGTCTTTTCCACAGGAGAGGCTGCTCTACCCTCTCTTCTTTGCTTTTATGGGGAAAGTGTTCAGTTTTTTTCAGAGACACATCATAGCTTTAGTCCCTCATTTAAATAGAACAATTGCTCTTCATTGGTATTCAGTTGCATTTTAGCATGTTTTAAGCACTTCAGGAATGAATTAGAAACAGAACTGAACTGTGCTTGTTTGCACGATCCCAAATCACACCTTGATTGTCAGCAAGAATTGAATTAACAGATGTTTGGAGACAATGTGCATAATGACTGTAACCTGTTTTTTCAGGATGAAATAATTTGTCTGTGCAAGAATGCTGGCCACTGGGCTAGCAAACATGATCTGTTAGTTTCTTATGGGAACAAGTTCTGCCCATGGGGGTAAATCGGTGTGGCTTTGATGATTCACTATTGCTGGCATTTGAAGTTATACTGTCATTTTTTCGAGGCCTTTGGAAGCTTAGCACAAGACATCTTTTCCTGTTCAAAGTGTGTTTCGCTGCCTTGTTTACATGCACTGCATTTTGTCCTCACAGAGCGTTTGCTTTTGCTGGGCTTTGTGCACTGAGGATTTTGAGGAGATTGCTCATGCATGCAGGGTAGCACTCTTTGGTTCATGAGGATCTGAAGCACTGCACACGGCTTGATTTTTGTTTTGTGGTGAGGTTACTCACAAGGAACTGAGTATTGTGAGGCTTGATTGCCTATATTGAATTTGTTACTCAATCACTGGGGCTACTTAAGGGGTCATGCCATTATAGGGCAACCAAATACCAATAGGTCATGCATGTTGCTATAGGAGGTAGCAACAAGAAGAGGACTGCATGCATTGGTTTACTACTGGCTATAGTTACTGTCTCTTTGTGTCCCCTATGATAGTCTAGGAATAAATTGTGGCCAGGCCCCCTGTGTATACAGTGTCCCATGCAGCAGGCTGGAAGTTCTGTGGTGGATTAATTTTTAAGAGGTTTTTTTTTCTTCCTTTTGTTGATTTTTCCTGGAATGAAATATGACACACAATAGTACAATCCATGCAGAAGTCCTGTTACTTGTTTTAATTTCAACCTCAATTTGTTTCACACTGTTTTTACATTTGCAATGTGCTGTGTTGAGGAGGGGGTGGGGGGAAGGTGCTTTTCTGCTAGGTGGAGGTTTTTGCAGAGACTCCTTAAGAAGCTGTGGACTCCCTCAGACTGAAAGGTACTGTTCAAAACCAACCAGCCCTATCAGCGTTAACATTAGTTTGTCATCATTAGGTTTTCAACTGTCTGAGCTAAATGGGATAGTTCATACCTGCGATCTATTGTTTCAGGCTGTGCCCAGGCTTACAGAGAAAGCAACACTCTCATTCTCATGTTTTTCAAGATATTCTTCATACCTGCAGAGATATGTGCATGAAATATCAATTGAAAGCGGTAACTCCTGGAGCTTCACAGAGCCTTTGGATACAGGTCTCTGGGCATATTTTAGTCTGTTTCACAGTAGGGCTCCCTCTGTGCATTGGATTGAGGTCATTTTCTTCAACTTTTCTTTGCCAACATACCTGTGTTTGCTTTTGCTATCCTAAAGCATATGTGCTTTGTTTCTTGGGGAAGAGAAAGGCCACAGTACATACTCAGATCATTGCAGTATGCCTGAAACACAGCTGCAACAACAGCAAGTGCAACATTTGGATAAAATTACAATCTACCAAAGCATCTGGAATCAGATGAAAATTGGCTGGTAAACACTGAAGGCCAACTGGTGCCTCTAGAGAATAAAGGCAGGTGGGCATATCTCCATCCAAAAGATGTGAGTGGATGAGCTTGATCTACTAGGCTTGATCTAGAGAGAGCCCTGCAGAATTTGAGAGCAGCCATCCAGGTATCTGTCACACTACTTCAAGATGCCTTGATCTGGGAAGAATTCAGTCTCCTCTTTTCCCTCTTCCAAAGCCTGCATGCTGCTTGCATTTCACTCACCCCCCCAGTGCACTGCTTGGCTGAGGTGCAGAGTGCAGCCACATGCAAGGGCAATCATCATAGAATCATAGAATGCCCTGGGTTGGAAGGGACCTACAAGGATCATTGAGTCCAACTCCTGTTCCTACACAAGACAACCCCAAAATTCACACCATGTGTCTGAGGGTGTTGTCTAAATGCTTCTTGAATATTGTCAGGCTTGACGGCATGCTGTGCTCTTCCTCCCTTTTCCTGCCCCCTTAATTAGCCAGTTCAGACTTTCGAAGGAGGCAGTCACTGACCAATGCCAGGTGGCCAAGAGGAATAACTACAGCATCCAGTCTCTTTTATCTCCAGTGTGTGATCTGGTGTCCACAGCAAAAGTGAGGCAGATCAGCTTCTCATCCTGCCACATCAGCTGGCAAGGGCAGCTGTGTCCAGCACAAGAAGTCAGCAGAAGATGTAATCCAAGCCGATAGGCAAAGAGCTCGTTATTTTAAGGGATATTGTTGCTACTTGTCTAGACCCAGATCTGCTTGCAAATGTCTTTGTGGCGTGACAGTACCTGAGGAAAGTGTCCCACTGGCAGTGTACAGCAGCCAAAATGCCAGATGCACCCACAAAAGCTATTACTGTGCCTGGCTCGGAAATGCTTGTCAGGGTCAGGCTGGCTACACCCTGTGACAGCCACCCTGAGGGTCTCCTTGGACCCTCTTCCTTGGGCCTTGCCTGGGAAAGAGCTGCTCCAAGAGGTGCCTACGGCTGCTGACCTGCTGCTTCCCCAGAAAATCAGGCTGAAACGCTCCAGCTAAGGACTTGGATGGTGCCTTGGCTGTGCCCCAGCATTTGCTTCCTAATGACATACGAGACAGTGACTAACGTCGTGTCCTCGCTGTGCGGTGTGGATGCTTGAGCAGGCCTGTCTGAGCTGGGTTAGAGAGGACACCGCTGTGCCAGGGTAGTGTGTTGGGCTGAGGGTGGCTGAAGTCTCCGTGGATGGAGCTTAGTGACCTCTGCTGCTCTGTCTCTGGCCCAAGTGATGCTCACCCTGCTGAGTGCCACCACTTTCTGCTCAGCTGACCCAAAACAGGTCAGAGCTGACCCAGGAATCCAGCTCACAATGTTAATGCTTCCATGTTAACCCCTGCAGCTGCTATATCATACATCAAGCTGCGGCCCTTAACACTGGTGCAGCCACGAGCAGATTGAGGGAGGAGAAATCTGCTCCTCCCCGAACACAGCACCGGCCCTGTGAATCCTGTGGGCAAAGAGCTGCTCTGACAGCATCTCCCTTCCATCTCCCTGCACTCATGGCATGCTGAACCACTCTCCTCCTGCACAGATGCCAAACCAACACCCTCCGCCTCCCCAGGTCCACCTTGTGTGGTGGAGTGGCTGGATGTGGTTCTGGCAGGGGTAGAGCTGTGCTGGACGGGTCGGCTGCCTGGCCCTGGAGCTCTGCCCCTCAGCGGCAGTGCCGGCAAGCCCAGCCAGAGCATCCCTGCGTGCACTGCCGGGGTGCATCCCTCCAGGGTCCACGTGGGGGGATGCTGTGGCCACGACCTCCTGCAAAAACCCTGCTGGTAATGATGGCCTGTCGCAGAATACTGCAGTCGGCTCCCGAGTCTGGATTGCATCTGACTGTAATCAGGAGATATAACCCAATTTCCAATAAGGGGAGAGCTTCAGACACATTAGAGAAACAAGTGCCTGCGGTATTTCAGTCTAACGAAGGCAATAAATACAGGAAAGATTATATAAAATGAACTAATGTGTGAAATAATCTAATAGCTATACGTAATTTCCATTCATATACAGGAATAATAGAGTAAAAGCAAATGTGGACAGCCAGCATGGCATTTAAATAAAATAATTTAGAATGCAGAAGGTTAATAATAATAAAAAAATACTATCCATGCCCATGAATTAGTTGGAAATGCCAAAGAAACTAATAAAGTATCAAAATGGTAATTTTGTAATTGACATAAAAAGGAGAGAAATGGATTTCTGCATGCCTGCAAATTAATATAGATTGATGAAATTTCACACGTATTTGACTTATTTGCTTTTTAAGATGTTAATGAAATGTTGAGACAAAAGGCCTGTTTCTATGCAGCATAGGTCAGCTAATTTTTGATAGATATGCTTTTTTCCAAAAAATTAAATTTTGGAGTTGAAACTGGTCAACATTTTTACTTAAAAAAAAATTTAGGAAGGGCACAAGAAGGCAGAAGGAAATTCTGATATTTGCCGAAGTAGCTCATTTTAGTATAGTTGAAATAAAATACTTTGTTTGATATTTCTGACACATATTTTTTACTTTTAATTTTCTAAACGCACTACTCATAAAATTGACCTACATTAAAAAAAAAAAAAAAAAAGAAAAGAAAGATTTTTTTTTTTCTGTAACAGAGGAAAAGGACAGAAGGAGATAATTGGAAGACAAAACAACAGACGTTATCCTGAGGTGAAAGAAACATTTCAAGTTGGTACAAAGCAAAAGTCTCGCTGAAAAACCTGCAAAAAAAGTATCTGCTGTATTTCTGCAGTAATAGATGCTTGGCCATGAAACTGAAAAATGAATTATTTCCCACATTGTACTCTGCGTCACATTAAATCTAAATTATACAAGGATCCCAGATATGCAGAACACTTAAGCATGTGCTTAACTTTGTGCTCATGAGTGGCGACATTAAAGTCAATGGGCTATTATTCACATGATTGAAGTTAAATGCTTTTCTGAGCTTGCAGCTTTTGTACAACAAATACTTGCTCTGGAGAAGTCTAGGAAAAATGCAGAGTGAGTGTATCTGTCAGCTAGAAATTTTCCAAGGGGACCAAAATTGGGGGTCAGTCTTGTACCTTGTAAGGTCTGTAAGGGCAAGATTGTCTAACCGGATGGCTTGGATGCAGTGTAAATCTTCCACAGGATTGCACATTGACTACCAACAGATGGACATTTGTGGCACTTTCACACATTTCTGCACGATACGAAGGAAATTTTATGTGGTGATGTCCAGAAGCAAAAAATATGCAGTCCTTTCAACAGCAGTATGATTTTTATTGTCAGGAGACCTTTGTGAAGATATGAATTAGTTAAACAGAAGTAAGACCGTGCCACTTCTGACTCTGTCTTCTTGTGATAAAACAGAATGTTTTTTAAAATGCGTAGAGTCTGATACACCTTACTTAACACACACACACAAAAAAGGAAAGTTCCCAAACCCCCAAAATTTACATTGTGGGGTAGAGTTGAATTTCTTTACACAGAACTTCTCTAGGGGCATGTCTTCCTGTAAATAAGTTGAACTGTGTTCAGTCTTTCGCTTAAATATGACCTTTATACGTAACATTAGTGGTACCAACTACTGCTTACAAACGTTGGTTCATAATGAAGTGTAGAAAACTCAGAGCTTTGATAGTCAGAAATTTTATGCCTTAAAATCTGATGATTTCTCTGCATCTCTTTGTAAATCATCAGTTACTATAGTATGAACAATTTACAAATACTACATAGTGCAGTATATATCTGTGTAATTGCATATTATGCTAAAGTCTTCATATTAATAAATAGCTATAAAAACAGCTACGGCGTATCATGTTAGTAATATATCTTTCTAATTGGTGACTTACATTTATTGTGCACATAAATATGTTCTCAGATAATTTTTTACAGTTGTAGATGGGTGCATTTATCATAGGTTTAGTCATTCTTCACTCTTCAGATTGGCACAATTTTTATGCATTCTGAGATCCTTGGAACAAACCTCTGTGCCTGTGTGCTAAAAAGCGATTCAGTAGCTTTAAGGCTATAAATGTTTAAAGTCAGTGGGTTTTCAAGCACACTTTTCTCCCCCCACTTTAGTCCTACTTTCTTTGTCATTCTCCCTCTCTTTTTTAAGCTCAGAGCTGCCTAGTGCAGAGTGGTGAGGAGGCTGCGATATACTTTAGCCTTGACTCAGTCTCTCAGGATTTTCTCTTTCCTGTTGGGGGATTTAATGGCAGTAAAAACTTGTAATGGGCCTCATTTGGATTAGTACCAGTTAAAATGCAGGTTAGTCGGGAACATAAGCAGGTAAGATACAAAAGGACGGGATACTCAGACTGTAGGCTTAATTCATCCTTTGCCATTGCCATGGATGGGTGTTGCTGGAAGAGGGATGTCAGCTATGGACCTGTGGCATGGTCCTTAGCTTCCAACTTTTGTGCTCCCACCACCACGCTGTTCTGGCCTTTCCCAGACCTTGGGCACCACTCACTCTTCCTTTTTATATTCCTTTACACCGTTGCTTGGAGCACACCCTTTGGAGGCTTTGGGAACATTTGGTCGCTTCTGTGCTAATTGTTTGGCAGTCTGGAAAACTAAAACGTCTTTGGAGAGTTACGTAAAGGGGGAAGGAGGGGGAGAGCAAAGGATTGTCCTGCTTCTCGCATCAGTATAAGTCAGTGGAGAGGGAAGCAATGAATATTTTTATTTATTATTTATATGGTGCCATAAATGTACTTGGCACTCTGCAGTCAAATAAAAGACAATGGCCCTGCCACCAGGATTTGGCAGCCTGAGAAATGAGAGCTGGCTTCCTTCATCTGAATGATCAGGGCTGAATTGCTGGTGGGGAGGGGATGGAAGAATGAGATCTACAGGATTAAAAAAAGCATACAACAGTTCCCCCCTGCCCTTTTGACTGTGACATTTGAAGTTTTATGTACATACATATACTTGATAAATATTTGGCAGGCTGTATCTTCCCAGGCATTTTAATTCACCTGGTGGAAAGGAGGCCTGCTTCTCTCAGGCCTTTGGCTATTCAAGGTCAAACTCCCTCTCAGTCTTAGTGGCCCAGCAGGCTCGCTTGCTTCAGGTGTACCTGCTCCAGTGCCCCAGGACTCACAAGGGAGAGTTGTGGCTTTCATTCCTCTTCTGTCGTCTCCTTGCAGATGAGAGGCAGCTTTCTGCAGAAGGCTAAAGGAAGGTGTTATCTCCCACCTCTGGGATGCTGCTGAGATCCCTCAGCTGCCCTGCCACAAGTGCCCTGCTTTTTGATTTGACTCCCTGGCTACAGAGGTGCTTAAGAAATTGTGCAATTTGATGACTGGGCCTTTCTGATTATTTGGGTGAAAATTCTATCCCCAGTGAAGTCTTTGGGAGGTTTGCCAGGCTTGTGCAGGGTTTCACCCTACTGTCCACACATACAAGGTGCTGAAGCAGGCCGGCTACTATTGGTGCTCTGACATGCCTTTCTCACTGAAAATGGAAACGCTCCCCCACCAAACTACATCCTCTGAATTCCTCTGTGTTTTATAATTTGTTAACTAGCTGTCTCATGTGCAAACAAAGCAGATTTCAAACTCCTCAGTACTTAGCTGCCACCTCTCCTCTCAAGGTCCTTTTCATCAGTTAATTTTCTCCCTCTGAATGAACACTTACACTTCTAATTATGTTAACGTAAGTGTACTAACTGGCATCTTTCTGCCTCACTATTTTCTGTTTTGTGCTTGCCTGGGATTATTCAGTAGGTGCCTTTTGCCCAATTGTATTTAACTTCAAAGGAAGCTGACTTCCAAGGGTGGAATACATGGCATAATTTGATACTGGGATAAACAGATGATCTACATCCTCTATATGCATGCAAGCAGAAGTTAAGTGTACTGTAGCTAAGAACCTATAACCCAGTTAATTGCAACAGATATGACTGTGCTCATCTGATACCACATCTGTTATACTAGGGCTGTGCAAGGAGCTTTCATCTCTGACAGGTGAAGTTCAGTGATTCCATTACAGTTTTGTTGTCTGGTCGAACTTGAGGGACACGTAACAGCGTGAATGACTAGAAGCTGATAGCTTGCCAAATGTGTCCTGAGGAAGTTTTAAAGCCTTAGTGTTACCTTTTGAATGGAGAAGCTGAACAGAGTCTGCATAATGCTCAGACACTTGGCAGACCCAGAAGAAATATGTTTTGTTGGTGGTGGATGGACTCCATCCACATGTGATGGTCTCATCCTGGAGTGGCCCCACAGACCTTGTGCATCTGTAACACCTGGGTCAGCAGAAAAGCAGTGTGGTCCCAGCAAGCCCATGTAGGCCTGACTAAGGAAGACCTGAGACCCCTGAAATATCATCTGTTTGGGGCGATGCTGCACTGCCCGAGGTTTGCCATCTTCTGCTCTTTGCAGCTTGCAAAGAGGCTGCACAATCCTACTGTGTGCATTGCTCTGGCAATAACTGCATGTGATGGCGGCTTCTTCCACCAATTGGATCTCTGCTTTCATCTCAGTTATTTTACAAGGGCAACTATTTTTAAAGTTGCTATATTTGAACTCCTTTCTTTAGCTTTCACCTGCCCCCCCCCCACCTCTGCATTGTCCCTAGATTTCTCTGTTCCCTTCCCTGACCCACACATGTCCCTGTTTCACCACCAGACATTCGTAGATATTTTTCTTCTTGTTTGTGGGTCTGATCCACCCTACATCTTCCTTTAAAAATGACTTTAATCTAATTCTTTGGCAACTTTGCTGCAATCAGCTGCACTGATAACTCCTTTCTCAGACTTATCTAGAGGAATTCATGGGTGAAAGCACTACGCAAAACAAGACCAGAAAATCTGAAACATCACCAGGTACTGAATAATAATAAAAACCACAAAGTCAAAGGCTGAGGAAGCATAAGGTATTTTTATGCCCTCCCAAAACTGCATTATATTGGATTTGATGCTGTTCATTGCTTTTTTTTTTTTATTATTAAATAAATCAAGGCACATATTGTTTGACTGGTGAAGGCAAGAAACTGGAGTTGTGCCACTGCAATTTTAGGGCTGATTTCTGTGACTGGGCCAAACAATCAGGAAGAGTTGATGTGGTGACTGGACTCTAATCTGTGAGAAGTCCCAGCTGCTGCTGAGGAGGTGGAGGGTGATATTGTGAAGGAATGCAGAAGAAGTGAGGAAATCAGAGCTAGGGTAAAAGGAGGATCTGAAAACTTGCAGTCACTTAGAAATAGCTGTGAGTTCCACCTTGGAGTAAAAAATGTACATAATGTCAAAACTAGGTGACTGTGCAGAGGGGAGAGATGCTTTAGGAATGAAGCTCTACAAGAGATCAATGAGTAATAGAGGAAAGAGCTGCACAATCTCTTTAGTCTGCTCTCCTCACAGATTATTGTCCCAGTGCTGTGATTTAGGTTTGCATTATGATTTTCTGCCTACACTGTTGGGCTGGCACACGCCTAGCTAGGATGCTATTGTAGCAATGTAAAAATGCCCTGCACCAACATACTAATCGAGTAGGCTCCACTCTGGGAATCTGTAGAGCACTTCCTCTGCCAGGACAGGTGATGGAGCACAGTTATGTGGATGTTCCTATGTGCACAATCAAACTGGATAAAGAAAAGTATACAATAAAAGCCCTGAAGTTGGTGCTGGCAGTGATGATTGACATTCCAGAAACAAACTGGTCACCACCTGAATGCAGATCAGGACAGAGTTACAGCGTTAAAGAACTCGCAAGCTGCAGATGACAAAACTAAAAGACAGAAGGAATAGGATATAACATAGAGAAGCACTAAAGACAGAGGGAATAGGATATAACATAGAGAAGCACTGAGGAGAGTAATAATGAGCATTAACTCTCACTAGCAATGCTTTTATTGTCTTGCTGTGAGCCTTTTTAGTGTAGTGTGCTCTCAGCATCTCAAGGTCCTAATTAGATTATTCTTGGTATGGTAGAGAGCATGTCCACCAACCAAAGGCAAGTCAATGAAAGACCTACTGAATACAGCCAAAGGACAGCAGTAGGAATGGCTGCAGGTCTCGATAATGCATCTTGCAAAGACAGACTGAGGAAACCAGGCCTCTTTAGCCCCAGTGTGAGAACATGGAGAAGAAAGAGCTCAACAGTCTTCAAAAACATAAAATGCACTTTCAGAGAAGAAGAGACAATTCTGCTCTATCTGTCCATGGTGAAGTTAACAGAAGATATTGTAGTTGGACTGCAGCAGGAAGGCTTTAGTTCAGATATTTGAAAGAACTTTCCAATAGTAAAGCCCTGGTGTAGATTGTCCAGGGAATGGGGGAATCCCCAGCACCAGCCATCTTCCTCAGCAGGCTGAATGAAGAGCTGTCAGGAATGGTGATGTCTAGGAGAGACCCACTGGAGAGAACAAAGCAGAGCACGCATCTTCTCATGGCCAGATCCAGATTTATGATTCTGTGGCATTGATCATGGTGCAACTGGGGGACAGAAATGTCATATTTTGGGGATATGAAAGGGATAAGCCTCCTCTCTTTGAGACTTACCCGTTAACTCTGAAGGAGTTTATTTCCTGTCTGAAACAGAGGATATAGAAGCAAAGCAACTAGGGCAAGACATGTTACTGTGATAGATCAAGACTTCAGTGTAGACATACAGCTACCTTAGTATTAGACTGGAAAACCACTGACCCACTCTTTAATTTTTAACAAGTTCTGGATGAAGCTCCCATGCAAACAGCCTGATTGGATTCTCAGGCAATGAAGATAAGTGCAAGCTGACTGCAGTGGCATACAGCTGAACCAGAGCAAGAGAGGATAATTGAGGATCATAGAATAGGTTGGGTTGGAAGGGTCCTTCAAAGGTCATCTAGTCCAGCCCCCCTGCAATGAGCAGGGACATCTTCAACTAGATCAGGTTGCTCAGAGCCCCATCCAGCCTGGCCTGGAATGTCCCCAGGGATGGGGCATCTACCACCTCTCTGGGCAACCTGTGCCAGTGTTTCACCACCCTCATTATAAAAAATTTCTTCCTCATGTCCAGACTGAGTCTCTCCTCTTTTAATTTAAAACCATTACCCCCTGTCCTATTGCAACAGGGCCTGCTAAAAAGTCTGTCCCTGTATTTGGGCAATGCAGAGAAGTTGTGCTAAAATTATGAACTCAAGCATGGACTTTGCTTGTCTAGCCTGATGTCACTAAATCTTACATTGCAGCTCACTAATAAATGCCATCTTTTCTGAGATATTTGGCCTGTGCCACAACAGATATCTGCTGGCTGTACAGCTGCCAAAAGAGAACGCAGAGTGCAGCTTGATGGTACCTGCACAAAAGGTTGTGCCTGATGCCCTGATGGGCAAGTTCAAGAGAGTGGTGGGCACTGTGAGCTGTCTGCTACACACAGCACCTGGCTCCCTGTGCTTTTGGTGGGAGAAGCAGTCCTGAGGGTCAAATAGTCAAGTGACTAGATTCAGCTGTGCCAATGTAGATGTCCGTCTAGATTCAGCTGTGCCAATGTAGATGTCTAGAGACAATACAGGTGTACCGGATTATCCAAAATACCCCCAGATGCCTGGCAAATCTGACAAAGGGACTATGAGAGACCTGCTCCCAGGATGAAATTCCCTGAGGCATCTCATCTTGGTCCTTAACACTCAGGCAAATGAGCTGAACCTGGAGTATCTAACACGAGCTCAAGCTCTTTTGAACTTGCAACTAACAGAGGAGCTGAGCCTGGGGACCTTATCTTCATTGGTCAGAGCTGTGGGGCTGAGGGTCTGGGCCATACAAAGTGAAAGAAGCCCTCCCAAAGAAGCCGTGTAAGGGTAAGGCACTACACATGTACATACACACACTCACACTGAGTTTTGCTAGCTCATTATGTTGTCCAGCAGGGGATTATTTCTTTTTTAAGCACTGTAAAAGTAGATAGACTGATAAAAAAGAGCCTTTTTGTTTGAGAGCTTGCTGAGTTTGAGAAACTGCTTTCAATGCTATTGGCAAACACTTTACAGTGTAAACAGGGCCTACATCAAGCAGATAAATAAGTGCAGATGTGCTTTTCTGTAGGAACCATTTGGTGATAGACAATATATTGAAAAAAAATTCTCATCAAATTAATTGTGGCCAATTAGACATAACCCATTCCTCCCATTCCTGAATCCCCTCCAATCGTGGCTGCCTGAATGGGAAGAGCTCCTATCACCTGTTTCATTATGCAGATTGATATTCGAACATCTGAGAACAATGCTGCTTTCTGCACGGCACGGCTCCAAATTGCTAATGAAACAGCTCTGCCAGACAAGTCACTTAAACCCGCTCTCACTGCTGCTGCCAACAGCTCTCATGCCGAGTTGCGGGGGGGAGCGGGGAAGGGGCTCTCTACTCTGAATGTGCTAATAGCCCCCAGTCTGTGTGTTTATCACTCTCCAGAGCAGGAAGGTTTCTGCTCTATGACTCTGAGAGGTTACTTTACCAAAGCCATGGTCTGATTTGGACCTAATGCTTCTTGATTTCAATCTGTGGAGTGAGAGGTTGAAGAGGCGGGCAGCTGCTGGGCTCTCAACACAGATGTCTCATATCCCAAAGCTACCCCAGCCCTTCAGGCAGATTTGGTGTCTGCTTCCTACCCCGATCTCTAGCATCCACTTGCCCACCACATTTGATGTGAAACCAGCTCCATAAGGGATTTCTCTCATGAGTGACAGTGTGTCACATCCATCACCTTGGATACAAGGGGAACATCTCATGACTGAGGCTCCATGGTGGTTGAGTGGGAGCCTGCAGGTGAGATGCACATCTGCCTGGGGCTCTTTGGATGCAGGGCAGCAGCCAAGCCCTGTAGGTTCCCTCCCAAGCAGTCACCTCTTGAGGAAGGCAGGGCTGGGCAGCAGGACAAGGCTCCTGCTGCAGGGAAGTGTCAGGTGGAGGACCTACAAGTGCAGACCCTGTACAGCCCTGTTTGCTGCTCCGTGTGACTCCTTGCAGCTGGGTTTGCTCAGCAACAGGTGCAGTTGCTTATCTTCCCCTCCCCTGATATTTTTTTGCCAGAGCCTTACAGGGCTCGTGTTTGCAGATGCCTAAGGCAGAGTAGTTGTGACTTAGGGCTCTAGCAGGAAAAACATTTACATGAAATGATGGGCAACTTCTCTGATTAATCTAAGTTCTGATCCTTTCTGTCAATATCTGTGGTCAATTCCTTTGTCGATATTTACTGAGGCATTATAATTACCTCTGCACAGGCTGCCTCCATGTAGTGGCCCTTGCATTGTGTCTCAGCTTCTGTCTCATGTCTCTCAGACCCCTTCTAGACCAGCCTGCCGAAGTGCCCTCCTTCCCTGGGGCTGACACTTCTGACCCAGGCCCACTCTTCCAGCCCTTGGCAGAAGATGTGTCTTTCCTTACTGAACTCTTTGAAAACAGTATCAATTAATTATCCTATGGATCTTCTCCAGTTTCTCCACACACGTTCCTCCACCATGTTGGCAGGAGAGGACACACTCCTTCCCCGTCCGTCTTACATATTTTATGGGGAGGCTTACATGTCTTCTTGTTTCTTCTGTATGAGCTGCGTGAGGCAGAAGTGAGCTCAGAAAAATGTAGCAGTTTTTGGTTCTGGAGAGCTCTTTGGAGATTCCTCCATCCCTGGACTGAGCTGTACCGACCCACTGCGTAGCAACAAACATGGGGATTTTTCAGCTGACATCTCCTGCGAGAAAGTTGCATGCATATACCACCATTACTTCTCACATGTGAAGAAGTTAGCTGCTTTTCTCTGGCTCCAAGGGCTGTCAAGCCAGCTGGGCATCAATTGCTTTCACCTTTGCTAACACCAGACCAGGTGGCTGGGGATGTGTGTTCCTCTTAGCCACTCAAGTTAAAGATCTCTGGTGTGGGTCTCATATGAACCCTTCCAGACTGTTTCCTCTCTTGTTGTTCAGTAGGCTTCGGTTGAAGAGTGTGTGCATGTGGGTGTGTGGTGAATAATTTGCATTTGTAGGTCTGTTCTGACTGAGGAATGAGCAGGGGGTAAGGGATGATGAGTTAATGTGCAGTATGTGGTCTTGCAGAAGCCATCAGCCTGGCTTCCTTCTCTAGAAACATGCTTTTCCAATTGCTGAAAACAGTCATTTCTTCAAGAGGGATGTTTTAATTTATTGATTGATTGTCTAGGAGGTTAAAGATTAAATACAGAGCCTTTTACCTCTGGCTGCTAAGATGAGCTCTTGAACACAGCAGGGACAGAAGATAGTTCAGAGGTGGAATCATTTTTCTTATCACAGCCCTGCCTGATTCTATTGTACTTCTTACTCCAGTTCATAGATGCAGTGATGGAAGCAGACAAAACTAGAGATTCTATCACTGGGAATGGAGAGTGGAGGTATAAAATGGACATTGGATGGGGCTTCTTTTTCTCTTAACACTCTTTAGGCCCAGAGAGAGGCTGTCATAGCTGCTGCCTCTCCAAAGGATGTGCTAAAGCTGAGGTCACACCATTGATGACTGGGCCTGTTGACTTTACCCTGTTGGAAGGCTTCATGGGGATGGAGTGTGCCCCATCTGCCCTTAAGACTGGGTTCTGCAGCCTCTGGGGAAGCAATTTGCCCACTTTGCAAACTCCTATTTTAGTATGTCGGGGGGAGACTGTGTTCCTTTGTGTCTGATATAGCCATGACCTTCTTGTGGTGGGCCCCCTAAGCTGCTGCTATAATCAACTTGGTAAAGAAAGAAAAATTTTAGCATGCTGCAGTGATTTTTCTCCCATCAAAGTTTATTTTCATTACAGGTTTTGATAGCTCTGAGTTTGTCTTTATCCCTAGGGAGTGTGACTAGGTTCTAAGAGCCACCTTACTGCCTGTTTTATGCTATGTGAAACCTCTTTTTTTTTGGTGATGTGCCAACCTGTGGTTCAAAGAACAGTCCTCATGTTTTCTATTGGCTTAAAGCAGTATGACATGTGTTCTTTCTCACACACTCATGTGTGCACATACAAGCCAGCCCATTTCGCCATCCAAACTGTAGAGATGATTCCTTGCACAGATAGAGGGGTTGACTGGTACATAGAAACAGGTGATGTGAATGATGTGTTCACCTACCCACAGACACAGCTGCTGTTCAGCCTTATTGCTGAGATGCTATGATTAAGATACACTGCTTTAGTGGCTTTGGCCTCCTCAGCTGACTTCATCAGGTTCCAAACTGGTTTTGAGTGGAACACAAGAACAATGCTTAACTGCATGTTTTATAAGCTGTGACAACAGACTGCAGCCACGTAGCTGCTATAGGAGGTGGCAATACATGCCTGCATGTATTCATGTACCAGGTGAACTAATGCTGTTTGGTCTGACCATTAGCATGTTCTTAGTGTGCTTCTCAGGAATATACAGTCACAGTTGAGAATTAGCACCAGGCAAGCCACTCCTTAGTTTATCAAGAGTGGAGGCGGCTCCCCTCCATGTAACCTACCATTGTGTCTTTTCTTAACTGCTTATATAGTTCCTGGCTTACAATTCTGTGTTCCTTCTTGTCTGCTGCTCCTAGGGGTTTTAAGCTGTCTTGATAATTGACAGTCTAAATTTTACTGCTCATAAAACCCCAGAGACCATTGATTATGACTTGAGTTAAGCAAGTGGCAAACAAAATCTCACAGCCTTGCAGCCATAGTGGAATGTTATGATGAATGTATTTCTTGGGAGCAGCAAGAGGTTTGAAGTATTCTGCCAGCTCTTTTCTGGGCATCAAATGTTACTAGTGACTTGCAGCCACTAATAGCATTTCATTTGGGACATTTGCCCAAAAGTTTGAAAGCGGATCATTTGTTTGGTGAAGTGGGTGTGAGGTGTTCTGAGAGGCCTCTCTCCTCATTAATTAGTTTTCTACTTCAGTCAGAATCAGGAAGTGCAAAGGCATCCACAGAGCTGAAAAATATACTCCGTAGAAACTAAATTACAGTTTGTGGATAAAATGAACACAGATTTTATTGAAAATCTTTCTCTGACTGTGTTCCAGAGCCACTGTTGCCTTTTCCCTTTTTCCTTTTATCTAACCTCCTTTTAATCTTTGATCACTGGCTATTTTATGCACTTAATACAGAGTGGACAAAATGATTGGGTTGCTCAGATTCACTTCTTGTTTCAAAACAGTGAAATATCACCTCAGTAATGTTTTCTACATGATGGTAAAATGAAATCAGAACTACCTCCTGAGAAGAGTGTGTTGTCCCATCCAGACGACTGTTTCTTGCTGAAAGATTGTGAGAAATGTTCTTTTTCTGTCTCCCCAGTTCCAGAAACCCAATGACTTCTCACCCCCTTTCCGCTTCGGGACGGTTCCCAATGGCAGCACAGAAAGGAACATTCGCAACAACTACCCTGAAATGCACAGCTACATGGTGAAGTTCAATCAGAGGGGGGTGGATGACGCACTGTTCTCGCTGAAGACTGGGTGAGGCTTCCTTCTTCCATGCTTAAGCACCACAGAAACCTGACTTCCTTACATGCTTGCCTGGAAAAAATTTGTGTGGGGTTTGGAAAATGAGCCTCCATTATCATTCAATGGTTAAAAGTATAACAAGACCACATAAAGCACAGGAGAATAATTTTGTGGTTCTCTTAGCCATGTTTTTCTATTGAAATTTGTATAAGAGTTTCTGGTTTTGCTGTGTTTATAAGACTGTTTCAAAAAACAAGAAGATCTTCTGTATCCCTGTGTATATAAGCCTTGTGCATGTTAGTCCCAAAGATGCTGCTTCCTCAAGATGTTTCATGCTGATGGGTCCTTATGCATACACAGGAAAAACTCACAGACCTCTGTGGACAAAGTTTTTTTCAGAGCATTTATACTGTCATCTGGAAATTCCTTTGTTTTCTCTCCTTCTGTGTATAAAAGATTATGTTATTCAGGAAGCTGAAACAATCCTTGTCAGACTAATCCCACCCCAGTGTATCACTAGCTAATATAGTGTAATGAAAGGTGTGCTTGAAGCAAATAGTTTGGAAGTAGCCCTTCTCTCTGGAATATTTAAATATCAAGGGCTGAACAAAATGTTGTTTGAATAATAAGGAAGTATATAAAATGAGAGCATTTCCTTGGCTAATTTTGGAAATGTGGGAAAAATTATTAGCAAAAATATGTTTGAACAGCTCGTCCTATTTTAACAGCAATGAATCTGTAAAGGATCTAACCTAAAATGCCATTTTGTAAGCCTTTGTCCTTTGTAATTAAAGACCTCCTCCCAGAGTGGACCATTTTGATTGTCAGAGCCCAGCCCCAGTGACAAAAAACCATTCTTCCTTACACTTGTGTTGCACCCTTATGAGAAAGATCATGCCATAGCACAAATGAAGATGTTCAGCCAATTTATTTACTAGATTGACTGAATATTCCTAAACCTGTTTGCCAGGTTCAGAGACACTCAGCCCATTATATATGACTGTACCATTGTTGGATGCCATCCTGGGAAGGTACATTTGCCAGGATAGTCATCATCCAGGAAATAAATATTCTCTGTCCTGGAAATATATGGATGAACTAGAGTTCATCACTTGCGGTAGATGTCATCCTGGCTTCATATCCACTCTTGGACAGGCTTCCCCACAGATACGCATTTGAACTGAGATAATCACCATACTGGAAATATATGTGCAGGAGGTGTATTGAGAAGATAGTGTGGGTGTGAGAATGTGCAAGGTGGAAGGTCTTTGGTCTTTTATCGGGAAGAGCTTCATTTCAGATCTAGTGGGAGGATTTATTCACCGTTTGTCTTTGGCTACATGGAAGATGTAGTCCTCTGAGACTGCCCCCCACATCAGATCATTTTTTTGCAGCGAGAGGAAGGCTCTTGTCAGTCTGCTGTGCTGTCTACCCATCCCAGCCCATAATGGGGATTTCTCTGTGTTGAAACAGAATTTTTTGTTGTGGTTTTCAGCTGAGCACACTTCACCACAGAGCTACTCATAATGGTAAACCATACAGCTTTTGTCGTGGACACTTGACATTAGTAGTGCTTTCCACAGCAACTGGGGAGTTAAACATGATGTTCTGACTACATTTAATCTGAAAAAATCACATTTTGCTCAGCTAAGTCATGCTATCAGTTTGAATGGGAGATAACAGTTTTTTCCTTACTCTAACCCTACTTTGCTATCTAATATTGATGCATTTTATAAAGGATTTTAGGTTCCTTTGAGATGAAATGAAGTACAGAAATATAAGCTATTCTTAGGACTATAGATCCCCTTTACTTCCTCCTCATTCATCTTTATCTTACAGTGTTTGTATTTCAAATTTTCTTTCAGATCAGAAATTATTATTATCGAAGAGTCAGAAAGAAATAGACAGTCCTCATTTATAATCTACCTTCACCTGTGGACAAGTTCTAGGTTCAGATTTTAGTTAACTCTGATGAAGGTGAAGATGCAGCCTATTGTAGTCTATTTCAGAGAGGTTCATTTCTGTCTTATTTACCTAAGAACACCTTTGAACTCATCCAGACTCTATCTTTTCTATACTATACCTCTCTTGTTTCTTGCGCCTGTGCAGGAAGTTGGATGCTTTCATTTATGATGCAGCAGTGCTAAACTACATGGCTGGCAGAGATGAAGGCTGCAAGCTGGTGACAATTGGGAGTGGGAAAGTGTTTGCCTCCACTGGCTATGGCATTGCCATCCAAAAAGACTCAGGCTGGAAGCGACAGGTTGATCTTGCCATTCTACAGCTTTTTGGAGATGGTAAGTGATGAGAAAAAAGGAGGAGCTGGAGTTTTCCTAAGAAATACCATGTTTTGCATGTAAGAAATAGAAGTTCCTAGCTCTGGTGCTACAGACTGGAGTTGAGAACAGAACATTGTTAACAAGAGTATGTTAGAGGTATTACTCCAAAAATATGAGGATGTTTTATGTTGCCGATGCAGGGTAGCAGTATCATCAAAAGTGATGTCAAAAGTGTTAATCATCTGCCATCTTTCAAGCCACTAAAGATTTCGTAGAACCAGCTCAGATGTGTGTTTGAAAGATATCTTGTGCAAAGGCTGTCTTTTAAAAACAAGATTTCTGTTGTGAACTTTTCACTATCCTTGAGGTTTTGTCATGACCGAATCTACTAAATATACTCGACAGTTTGTGGTCATCCCATGCTTTATAGTTCTAGACAGGATCAAGCCATGCAGAGTTTGCAAAATTAAAGCATAAATATTTCTGCATGAAAGAATTAACTCAGTTTTTCCAGAACCTCAAAAAAAACCCAAACCAAACCAAAACAAAACAAAGAAGGAATTGAGATGCAGAAGCATATTTTGAAGTGAATTTTTAATCAGAACAGTATAGTTACCTAGTCCATCTCAACCTTTACATAGAAATTGCTATTACTAAAAAAAATATTCATGGGATAAGGAGCTCCTTCTTAGAAAATATTTTCCTGGCTTTCCCTTTCCATTCCATGTTACATCTTTCTGTGTCCTTTTTTTGAATAAATAGCATTCACAGGTTATTTTATTTATAAGTATTTTTTTCTGAATTCTGAACATAACATATGGTATAATAAATATGGAAAGAACATAGCTCTGATATACTTCAGCAGAAAATTGACCACCTGACAGACAGGGTATTCTATCTCCTATACAGAGAAATATTTATTATTTCAAGAAAAGACCTAAGTTCTCCATAAAGCTTTAAAGACTGTGCTACGGTGCCACATAAATATACAGATTATTTTTTCCCTGTCACTGGACTGGAGGTTGGAAATGTGAAAAACAAACTTTCTTAACAGTGTGAAAAGAATTGCCAACCTGAAAAACTGGTTTGTTTCTGAATGTCTTGGTCTGTGTGAGAATGTTTCTCTCTCTCCCCTCCTGAAAATAGCATAAAGGGAGTAAGTGGGGTATGAAATTAGACTACAGAACATTTGTTCCTAGGTGATACAAATTAGTAATTTTTTTGATTGGTCAAAGGGCTTGGAAATAATGAATTTGGACAAAATTGAAGGGAAGAAAAACAGATAAAAATGCATAAATATTTTTTGGAACATTGCACCTACTTTGACTGAGCTGTGGAAAGAGATGGAAACAAATTCAAAATGAGACATTTTGATTTAAAAAAAAAATCAACATTTTGATTTTTGAGCTGGAAACGTACAATGTTTTCATTTAGAAGTGACTTGGTTTTGTCTACCGGTATCAGTCACTGATTTTTCCCTTCATTGACCTAATATGGAAGCGGAGGTTTATGAGGCCAGGTCTTCAGTCATCTGGTGGACAATTTTTTCAGGATCTCACTGTAGATATTTGGCAAGTGTGATAGCTGTGTTCTGTGGTACAGCTTTTTGTCTCTAATGTCTGGTTGTGGAAAAATCCTGTTGCCTTCCCCCTGATAAATTGCACCTGCCCCTTTCAGAATGACTGTCAGGATATTTCATGGATGTAATAGATGTGCAAAAAGAGCATGGCCACTGGAAATGACCTTTGATCAGCTTATTGCTTTCAGCCCAGCCCAGCTTGAGCTCTTTAGCCATTTCAGGCCTATCTAACCTGTTTCTTTACTTCTTTCTGCCTTTCTAGGCGAGATGGAGGAGCTGGAAGCACTGTGGCTCACTGGCATTTGTCACAATGAGAAGAACGAGGTTATGAGCAGCCAGTTGGATATAGATAACATGGCAGGTGTCTTCTACATGCTGGGAGCAGCCATGGCCCTCAGTCTCATCACCTTCATCTGTGAGCATCTCTTCTACTGGCAATTCCGCCACTGCTTCATGGGTGTCTGCTCTGGCAAGCCTGGTGTGGTCTTCTCCATTAGCAGGGTGAGTGTCATTAGCTAGCGGGGAGGAATAAAGGATTTATTCAGACAGTCCTAGGTATTGGAGTGGGGGGAAATCCACAAAGACTAACACAGGTGGCATAGAGTGGTAGTCTGCAGGGTAAGGGCTGGCATCTTTCCATCGTTAGTGTTGCAAGAGCATCTAACTTTTTTCTGTGACATCTCTGGTCTCTGCTGGATTATGGTCACAGAAATGGAAATTTCACATGGAAATGAAAATGCAGTATAGAGAAAAGGTAATGGTAACTGTCTGGTCCTCCAAAGTGAGTTGAGAGGAGCCAAATTTGGGGACAATAAGTAATGGTGGACAACATAATCAGAAATTCAGGAGTTTTTTCATTGTCCTCTATATTACAGCTGTTCAGCTGACCTTATCTTGACCAGAAATGTGCTATCATGGACAGTCAAAAGTCTCTAAACAAAATCCATGCCCTAAAACACAGAGAAATTATTTCAGAGAGGATGACCACATGAACTTAGCAATTGCTTTGTGCAAATCTGCCTTAGGGCAAAATATTTACATTTAAAGCAGATGCTAGTCATTTCTGAGTCATTTTTGTGCTATTAGTGCAGTAGCAGTGTCCCATTTGGAGCTTTTTTTTCTTCTTTCAAACCACTGCTCCCTTCTCCTGATCCATTCTGAAGTGAGGTCAAATCTTGGCATTTTTGACCTCAGTGTCCAATATAACAGAATTTACTTTGTGCGGGGAGTATATAATTGCCACATAATATATAGCTGAGGAGAAATGACAAAGTCTTTTGAATATAGAAGCATAGCCTCTCTTCTACATTGTTAGCTTCCAACCTGGTCCAGTCTGGAGCTCAGAAGGGGGACTGTGTTTGGTCATCCTTAGCTAAGTACAGATTCTTTTATTCTGGGGTTATCTGTTAGACATGGGACAGGTTGCTGAAAATTCTGAAAAGTGTTAATCATCTGCTAGCTGCTGAGAAACCATGGTAACATGGTGTGATCGTGTCCATTTCACAATTGACATTAATCAGCAGGTGCCATTTGGCAGGCCAGGGAATAAATGAGCCCCTTTCCTTGTGCTCCTAGGGGTAGCCCTGGCAAACAGTCCATGCCATGGATAAAAAGAGCTAGTGGGGAACATGGAGGAATCAGGCACTTCTGCTGCCCAATTTGAGGTTGAATAGAGGACTTTTGCTTTCAAGGTGTCAATTTGGAGCCTTTTATCACTGTTAAATTTAACAGAATGCAATTAAAAATTCTATTGTACCTCACTCAACCAGATGCAAAAGACCTAAATACCTATTCGGCAGTCCTGCTCTTTCTCTGTTTCCTTTTCTAATCTGTACTGAAGATTAATGTAGCTAAGTTTATGACAAATGAAGCTGTTCCCTTTTTAAGATAGCTTCTGTCTCATTGATTCACTGATGTCCAGATGAATTTCAAGGGCCGAAACAGGCTTTCTTCCTCTCATCCACACAGAGTCATTTGTCTTGATGATTTTGCTCCCAAAGATATTATTTTGCCCATTTGCGATTCCATGTTACACCTGCTAGATTTGAGTAACTCTTACAGATGCAAGCAGGTCTTCCTGCATCCTGCAAACCAGAGGAAGAGGAATAGAGGGGAAGGAAAAAATGCAAGGGGAGCAAAAGAGGGGCAAAACAGCAAGGGTTGGTAGAGCAGATCTGAATTAATTTGATTTGATTGTGCTTCACGACAGAAGGCTGACAGGCCTTGCTGTCCTACAGGGACATGCTCTTGCTGCACAAGGTGCTTCCCAGTCCAGGTCCCTTTTCGTGTATTCTTTGCAGGACCACTCACCTTCCTTCTTTCTCTCATTTCAGGGTATCTATAGCTGCATCCATGGCGTGGCCATCGAGGAACGCCAGTCAGCAATGAACTCGCCCACGGCGACTATGAACAACACCCATTCCAACATTCTCCGCCTGCTTCGGACAGCCAAGAACATGGCCAACCTGTCAGGAGTCAATGGCTCACCACAGAGTGCCCTGGACTTTATCCGCCGCGAGTCGTCGGTCTATGATATTTCCGAGCATCGCCGCAGCTTCACCCACTCAGACTGCAAGTCCTACAACAACCCCCCCTGTGAGGAGAACCTCTTTAGTGACTATATTAGTGAGGTGGAAAGGACCTTTGGCAACCTCCAGCTGAAGGACAGCAATGTTTATCAGGACCACTACCACCACCACCACCGCCCCCACAGCATTGGCAGCACCAGCTCCATTGATGGGCTCTATGACTGTGACAACCCACCCTTCAACGCCCAGTCGCGGTCCATCGGGAAGAAGCCCTTAGACCTGGGGTTACCTCCTGCCAAGCACAGCCAACTGGGTGACATTTACGGCAAGTTCTCCTTCAAGAGTGACCGCTACGGGGGCAGCGGGGCCCACGATGACCTGATCCGCTCAGATGTCTCTGACATTTCCACTCACACAGTCACCTATGGCAACATTGAGGGCAACGCGGCCAAGCGACGGAAGCAGCAGTACAAGGACAGCCTGAAGAAGCGCCCGGCCTCTGCCAAGTCCCGGCGGGAGTTCGACGAGATAGAGCTGGCTTACCGCCGGCGCCCGCCACGCTCGCCCGACCACAAGCGCTACTTCAGGGACAAGGAAGGGCTACGGGACTTCTACCTGGATCAATTTCGGGCCAAGGAGAACTCGCCACACTGGGAGCACGTGGACCTGACAGATATCTACAAAGAGCGGGGAGATGAATTTAAGCGTGATGCCGGAGGAGGAGGGAGTGGATCCTGCACCAACAGGGCCCACCACAAACACGGCTCGGGCGAGTTTGGCGGAGGCAATGAGCACAAGCATGGCGTTGTGAGCGGAGTCCCAGCACCATGGGAGAAGAACCTGACCAATCTAGACTGGGAGGATCGGCCTGGGACTAATTTCTGCCGTAGTTGCCCTTCTAAGCTTCACAACTACACGCCATCGGTGGTGGGGCAGAACTCCACCCGCCAGGCCTGTATCCGCTGTGAGGCTTGCAAGAAAGCAGGTAACCTGTATGACATCAGTGAGGACAATTCGCTCCAAGAGCTGGACCAGCCGCCTGCTCCCGTGCCCGTGGCCACCAGTGCCACCTCCTCCTCCAAATATCCTCAGAGCCCTTCCAATTCTGCCTCCAAGGTGCAGAAGAAGAACCGCAACAAGCTCCGCCGGCAGCACTCCTATGACACCTTTGTGGACCTGCAGAAGGATGACTCAGCCCTGGCCCCCCGCAGCGTCAGCCTCAAGGACAAGGGCCGCTTTTTAGAGGGGAGCCCCTATGCCCACATGTTTGAGATGCCAGCCAGTGAGACCACCTTTGCCAACAACAAGTCCTCAGTGCCCGCCACCAGCTACCACCACCACAACAACCCCGGCAGCAGCGGGGGCTACATGCTTAGCAAGTCGCTCTACCCCGACCGGGTCACCCAAAACCCTTTCATCCCCACTTTCGGGGATGACCAATGCTTGCTCCATGGCAGCAAATCTTATTTCTTCAGGCAGCCTGTGGTGGCAGGAGGGCCCAAAGCCAGGCCAGACTTCCGAGCCATCGTCACCACCAACAAGCCGGTGGTCTCAGCCCTTCATGGGGCTGTGCCAGCCCGTTTCCAGAAGGACATCTGTATAGGGAACCAGTCCAACCCCTGTGTGCCTAACAACAAAAACCCCAGGGCTTTCAATGGCTCCAGCAACGGGCATGTTTATGAGAAACTCTCCAGTATTGAGTCTGACGTTTGAGTGAGAAGGGAAGAGCGCGGGGAGGGACTGGGGGTGTATGTGGAGCATGGGAGGGCGGGGTGGGATCAATCCCAATGGCTACTCTCCTGAGTTGTCATTACTTTGTGGGATACTGGAGTTCTGAGTAGTGCAGCACTGGTGACAAGTGCCACCTCTTTGGTTTCCCCTCTTCCTCCTCCTCTTTCCCTTTTATCTCTTTTTCCATATTCTCGCTCCTCCCATTCTCCTGCATTCCTGACCATTGCACTTTACAGTGACATCGGAGTTGGATATCCTCGCTCGTGATTTCAGGAAGTGGAGAAAAAGGCAGGGAAGGGGTGGGCTGAGGGGGAGCAGCAGTGACTCTAGCATCTCACTTTTGCTGGCTCCTGGCAGAGAAAGGCATGTGTACACACACACGTGTGTGAGTGACAGGAGGAGACAGCAGAAGCAATGTAATGGACATGCAAGAAAATACGCTTGCTCAGGCAACTCTTCCTAAAACTGCCTAAAAAAGAGTAGTGTTTGAAGATGTGGAGAAAGTGAAGAGGGAATAACACAACTAACTTGATGATGCACTTATACGTTAGCTATACTGAGATTCTCATTACATAATTTTGTGAAGTCTATGGGGGTTTAGGGCTGAAATATACATATATATATATTTGCGTATATGCCGAGAAATTTCATGCTAAAATTTTGAATTGTCTGCTGGGCGAGTGTGGGAGGAGGGAGAGAAGGCTTGTCTTGCAGGTCTGGCTAGTGGTTTCACTATGGCTATTATAGCCATTGAATCTGTGGCAGACCAGTGGGAGAGATGGAAAGAAAGTGGGTTTTGATTCTGAAGTCAGGGAAGCTGCTGGCATCTCTGACAGAAGATGCTGATTTGCACTGATATGAGAGGAGTTTGGAAAAAGGGACCCAGGCTTGGTTCATTAGCTGTGAATTGCTGACTAGTTGTGACATACTTAAGAGTGGGAGCAGTGTATAGTATGGGTTAGCCTATACGCGAGTATATATGATAACTTTATACTTGAAATGTTGTGGAAAAAGCAAAATAAACCCATGATACTGTAAGGTGTCTGGATAACAAACAGAATGGAACAGAGCTAAAGAGTAGGGAAGGGCAAAAAGTTTTACACTGTCACTTCAGGATGTACCAAGCCTGTTTTGGCATGTCCTTTCAGTGAGGAGGGTGAGAAAAAAAGGATTTTCATCCTTCTGCCTTCCCTACCCCTTGGCCAGAAGGTTGGAATAAAAAGAACAGAGTGCCCTCTGCAAATGCTGGCATGGTGATGGAGATGAAAAAGTGCCATGGAAGGGTGCGTGTGGTGACAGAGGTGCTGGTGAACTGTTTCAATGCCTCCTTGCACATGTGGAAATGGGAGAAGGGTGTGTGCACCCATCAGAAATACATATGTATATTTACTATTGAATGTACAGGGGAAGTACGCGCCTTGTCTTCCTGGGAAGAGGTGGGCTTGAACAAGTGCCAGAGAGCACAGAAACTTGTGCTGAGGGCTGAAGACAAGACGTGCGAGGTTGAGATGTGTGTGTACATGTATGTGTGCCTCTGTGTGCGAAAGAGAGGGATACTAGCACAGGCGCAAAGCTGGAATAGCCTAGGGTTTCCCATCCCTGCAGTTGTAGTGACAGCTTTCCTGGTGCATCTAGTATCAATAAGAGTGTTTTTTCTTTCCATTGTATCATTTTAGATGCAAGTTAAACTAAAGGGAAGGGAGCAATGGTACGAGTGAGAAGCTGAACTCCCCTTTCATATGTCTTCTTTCTCCTGAGGTAGGGATGTGGGCCAACCTCTCCTGTCCTGAGAGATATGGCAAAGTTTCTCCTGCTTATCCTGGGTCTGTCCCAGTATCTCAATGACCATGGCTCACCAGGGGAAAGATTGAGAGAGCCCTGTGCTGAGGGCATGGGGACACTGCTGCGGACTCACTCTGAAAGGAGATGGCAGCCCCATCTTTATGAGCCACTTGGAGCTGAAAGCCAACTCTCTCACATTCCTCACCGCACCCTGGTTGATTTTATCTTTCTCTTCTTAAGCCAACAGAAGGCCTTTTATTTATTTACCTATTTATTTTATTTATTTTTTAAAGTTGGGGTGGTGGGAGGGTGGATTTGCCTGTAAAGTCAAAGAGCGTGAGGAGAGGGTGGGAAGGGTTGGTGAGGGGAATATTTTCTTATATTTCATTGAGAAAATAAAGGAGGGAAGACAGGGAGAGTGTTTTAAGGGAACTTCTTATTCTTTCCCTCTTCTCTCATTACAAGGACAATAGGGAAAGAAAAAAAAAAAAAGAAAAAAAAGAAAAAAAGAAACCAAACAATTTAACAGAGCGATCTGCAATCCAGAACACACGGCAGTTTGTCAGACACCTCTGACAGCGGCCACCGAGAAGGCGTTCCTTTCATTTGTAAATATTTCTTTTTTTATTGAGTTTTGTATAAATTGGTGTTTATCTTCTTGTGAATATTCAGGTCGTGGGGTGGGAGGGAGGGGAAGTTTGTTTCCGTTCTGTTTGTTTTCTATGACTTTTCAGGCTGCGTTTTTGGAAGCGGTTTACGCGGGTCGAGGCCGTATGAATGAGGGAGAGGGAGAGAGAGAGAGAGAAATGAGTGTTGTGTTCCCCTGAGGCCCCCCGTATTGCCCTGTCACCTTTATCTTCGTGAATGGAAGACGCCGGAACGTCACTTCAAGCCTTGCCAGCAGGGTTTCATGTTTTGATGGAAACACCCCCAATTCCTTTTTGCATATAAACTCTCTGTACCAGCATCTCTCTGTGGAGTCTGGGCCTCAAGGCACTACGCTGTCTTGATAGTGGTGGGGTGAACCATCAAGTTGGCCACTCAGGTTGGACCATCACTTTGACATTAAGAGACTTCTCCAATGCTACTTTGGTTTAGAAATCTTGGACCTGGGAAAGCTCGTGATAATTTCTGGTATTTCCTAAGGGCTTGGGGGGGAGCTTGACAGCTGGTGAGGGCAGCTAATCTCTTTGGTGGTTATCTCAGTACTTTTCTGTCCCTCCCCACCTGGAATGAGGAAACTTGGAGGGTGGCTCTGCAGGGAAATTAAGCCGAAAACAAACCAAAAAGAAGTTAATGGAACTTTTTTCAAATCTCTTCTTAAAGGTTCTGATTTTTGTGTTCCGGGGTGAAAGTTGGTTCATATTTTCTCTGAACTGGTCTGTCCCTTGTTCCACTGATTGGCAAATGACAGTTTGCCAGAATCATTATCTAGTGTTGATACTGTTATAGCACTGTTAACACTCAGAGTGCTCTGCAAATATTAACTGTGCCACAAACCACTCAAATGAATGCTCTAGGGCAACCAGAAAAGAAGAACTGGAAATTCTGGACTGAATCACTGGTCTAACCACAGGAACCTGGTATTTTGCCTTCTCCCATAATAGATCAGGCCGTGTGTCTATCAGGTTAATCCTTTCTCCTACAAGTGATCTTTTCTGGTTGCTTTGTTTATTTTAGTTCTGACAGGTCAACAAGCTTCGGGACAGAGATGAAGGGGAGGGGTTGGGAGGGGGGAGGGTGCAATTCATAATCCAGAAAATAAATTTATGATGTTATTAAACTCTGATTATATATTTAGAATTTTAGATTTGGTGTACTTTCATTCTAAGTATTCAAGTGAATCAATCAGGTAATATTAGCAGCAGATGTTGTCTATACTAGAAAATCACCCATGTGCTGTTTATTACCTGTCCAGAAAAGAACGGGATTTCATACCAGAGCCTGACAAAACTCCACATCCCCTCCCATGTCATTTCTCCCTTTCTCCTGTAGAAACACCAGTATTTTCTGGGGCAGTGGCTGGGAACAATTCCCCTCTCTGAAGGTTTCTGCACACAAGAATACCGAGCAGAAACCTCTACAGTTTGGTGACCTCTCCTATATATTTTCAGCCAGCCTCCTGGGAAAGATTAGGTACCTTTGGCAATGTTTCTGACATTTGCCTCCACGCTCTAGCCTGAGGCATGGCACTCTGAGAGGTATTTTCATGAACCATGTTCTTCTGAAGTGGTACTGAAGTGTATGTACTCAGTTGAAGGAGGATGTGTATGAAGGAGCCAGAGGAAGTATTCTAAAAAATCAAATGTGCCATGCACAGTGGAAAGCAACTGGCAGGTATATCTTGCAGCCATGGGTCTCCATTTCATAATCCTTCTTGGAGTATTCACACCAGTGTTTTGGTGTAGCGCAACACAACACGGGCTGGTGTAGTATTTCTCTGTCTCTCATCATGCCTCCCAGTGAGGGCAATATCAGAACTTGCCATGTCACCTCGTAAGTAGGAAAGAAAAGCTGCAGTCAGGATTTGTCAGTTGAGACAATGAAGCACACTGGCCCCACCTCCTCAGCAAAAAACCATCCCTTTCTCTCCGAAATCTAGCATTCGTCATCAGAACTCTCCAGGCAAGAACCCCAGTGGGTTCAAAATGCTCAGCAATATGCAAGTATGAACTTTGCCCATAGAGAACTGATATTTCAATTTCCAGCACATGGAGGGAGGAAGGTTCCTTTGTGATGTCCTGAAGGATTTGGTGGAGGAGTTCAGAGTTGCCAGGATGGGCATCTTTGCTTTTTACTTCTTCAGCAACGCATGCTGCCATTAAGCTCCTCGCTCCAAGAAGATGCTACTATCCATCTTGAATAAAGCCCCTTTGTACCTTCAAATCAGGGTTGTTTCTTACAGCAACATGGTCAGCAAAAGAGAGAGGGGGAGACACAGAATGAATACGATGGTGGTGACAGGTTAGCATGATCAGAGATACCTCAGGGATCTTTATAGGCAAGTCTTTGCTTTAGAGCTTTCTATCAAATGTGGCATATCTTCCCACCTCCATTGCTTATCAACAGATGGAAGCAAGCCTGGGAACACAGCCAATGATCAGATTTAGGCCTTTCACACATCCTCCACTCCAGTCAAGCAACCTTTGATGAGCCCTTCCCATGGAGAAGGGTAGGAGGTTGCACTTCCCCACATATTTTTGGTTGCCAAACAGAAAAGATAAAAGGGAGGGGATAAAGATGGGGAGTGTTGATGAAGGGACTTTGTACTGACTCCCTGCACCATCACTTTAGGGAATTACACTTCACCCTTCCTGCTCAATCCAAGCTGGCAAAGCGTAGGGTCCAATTATGCTGCCTCTCTGTGGCGTACACCTGGCTCACCACAGGAGCCTCTGGGAGCTGTGTGTGAAAAAGGTACTGGATTGCTGGCAACAAATGGGGATGGACTCCAAGTCACGAACCCCATTTGCACCCACCCTTTCCCATAAGTGCTTCCCTGCTGCTGAACACACCTGGCGTGTCCCCCTGGAACACACCTACCATGCTGCTGGATGCTGCAGGGCACATTGAGATAGTAACTAGTGGGACTCAACTGTTGTCCCCACAAGGGCTTATTTTCAATTTGCAGCCAAATAGATTTCCAAGCCATAGACCCTCGCTGCATTCACCCACCTACACTTCCCTGTGGCTCCCTTCCTCCTCCCCCTCTTCAAAGGCAAACTGGGGCGCTGACTGTCTCACTGGCAATATGAATATTATTGCTTCATCTTCATCACAGGCTCTCTGGACCTCCCTGGGGCTGACTGCAGACAGACCTGGGTGTCTGCCATTAGAACGGCAACAATGGCAGCAACAAAAACCACTTTGCAATTGGCTTTGAGCTCTTTCTTCGTCTCTCGAGCATCCCCAAATTCCCCTCCTAGCCATACCATTTGAGTGAATTCTGGCACCCTTCTCTCATTGCTGACAACAAAACTGACACAGCATGAATGTGCTTGTTTATAGAAAAAGGCAATGAAACCATATAGCAGAGAGCAGGACTCATGTCTGCCAAGACCAAGGATACAGGTCCTTGGGTGCTGAGGTAAAGGAGGATCTCTGTGATGTGTTAGTAGTTAGGGATCTCTTAACCTGCCATTAAAGGTTCACAGCAAGTACTGGTGTACACTCCAACAGGTCAGAACAAAATCCCATGCTGTGGGGCAGGGGTTCCTCTGGGCACATACATGCATACGAGACATACTGGGAAAGTGAAACACACATGAAGAAACCCGACACAGCAGGAAGCTGTGAGGCTTGCGTGCCTGTATGTGTACACACACACACACATGGTATATCGCAGAATACTTAATGACTCTGTCCCACAATGCATTTTGCCAAGTAGGAACAACGTGACCTTTCCTAATGTTCTGCTGGTAGTAATTTAATTTATGTATTCACTTCGTGACTTTTACATCATCTGCTTTCTTGACTGCAGCATTACTGTATAAATATGTGTGTATATATGTACAGAAACTAACTGAAGCAATTATATTCAGGTTGGGAAAAGGGTGGGTTTTATATCTGTACAGTATTTCCTTATTAAATAATGGCATGGGGGGGGTTGGGAAAGTTAACTTCTAAATTGTGGTTTTATTGGTCTGTGGTGTTTGAAGTTGTTTCAGTGGTTGCTTTTGCTGGTTCGGAAAGTTTATCTGGATGTTATATGTGTGTGCCAAGAAAGGGTCCCCAAACAGGGGAGGTTTGGGATCGGTGAGGGGTGGTGGGTAGCTGAGGGTGTTAATAATTTCCTGTAATAAAAGCCGTGTTGATTGCTAGGGACTGTTTGTGTGAGGCACAGGGCTGTTTCCTTCTCTATGTGCTTTGCTCTTTGATTACTTTCTCTTCCCTGGTCCCCATTGTCTTCTCCCTGGGACATCAGCAGAGTACATTTGTTACTGTGGATTACAGGGATCTCTCTCTGCGCCTTCATCTCCTGACCAGGTCTTCCATCTCCCTCTTTTTGTGGCCTTCCCAGTACCAGTGTGAGGGGAGGTGGTGTCTTGGACCCTTTGTGTCATTCTTGTCCACTTTTCTTCCTCTCCTTTAGACCCCCTCTGTCCTTCTTCTAAGCAGAACTTCATTTTCAGGTGTTTTGATCTCTTCAGCAGTTTACTGCCTCATGTCCCTGCCCTCTTATTTCTCATCTTACTTATACAGATTCTTCAATTTAATCTCTACGCCTCTTCCCTCAAAATGACTTACGCTGGCTATTTGCCCACTCTGCTCCTCTTATTATGGTCTTGTTGCTCTGTTGTCTTCATCAGGCTGTGCAATGCTGTGTGGAAGATGAGTGAAGGGCAGACCCCTGCTTCTCCTCTCCTGGAAAATTTGAGCCCTGAACAGATTTTTAGAAGATTATATTTGGCAGCTATTTTTTATTTCTCTGTCACTTTCACTGGGGCGGTGTTCTGCCCTTGCCTGCTAAGAAACTAAGAAATGATCAGTCTGGCAAACTAGCCAGTGCAAGGAAACAGTGAAATAGTCTTTTCTGAGAAAGCCAAGAAAAATAACAGAGTTTTCATTCTTGATGCCTGACTGGTGAATTTAGGGTAGGGTCAGATACAGGTTCATCCACTTCAGGTTGAGCCACATCAGGCTCAGTAGTTCCTTTGCTTTTACTCTATGTGAATAAAGCAAGGCTGCTGGAGAGAAATATGTGATCTTTTAGAAGCACAGGGTTACCTTTCTTTATTGCCTAGAGGCCACTGGCTTGTAAACACCTATATGATGTTTTGCTGTGTTGCAACCCTGAGAGTGAATGTCTGGTAGTATTTGGTCCCTTTCTGTCTGACAAGTCAATATAATCTGGCTCTTGGCACTAGCTGCCTAGAGTTTATGGTCTGTTGTCATGTCAGTAAGGGAGGAGAGTGACAGGGTGTGATGTGGTGAATAAGCAGAGACAAAGCCAATGAGAAACTGGTAGGGGCTCTAGGCAGATGCTAAGACACCTCTCTCTTTCAGTTTTGGACAACTTGCATTGTTCCTTAATAAATGTCTGTCAACCCACCACCCTCCACAGCCATGGTACTGGCCGCTCATCCCTGAAGACACCTGAATCACAGTCTGAGAAAGGGCCAGTCAGCCTCTGTGTGTGCACGTGTATTGCCATGTGCCGTGGTCTCCGAGGGTTTGAGCTGTATTGTATGAAAGCATGTGGACAGTGCAGAGCAGAGAGCGAAGGAAAGGGTCAGCATGACCAGATGTTATCCAGAGCAGCAGTCTTTTCCCAGCTGCTGCTACCTCTTGCTCAACCTACCATTGCAGGCCTGCATCTCTGATTTCTGAGTGGGAGAAACCATTACAGCCACATGGGAATGGATCTCTACTCAAAGGTGCGAGCAAGGTAGACATACCTCTCATGTACCCTTGCTATGACCTTGGCATGGCCGTCCCGGCATGGTCCACAGTGGCCTGGGTACTTGTGAATATATGGCTGCAAATACCTGTCAGCCTGGGAGGAGGCATATGTTTGTAGAGTTGAGTGACTCCTGGCAGAACTCTAAATATAAGTGAAGTTTGAAAGTACTGGCCCATTTGGTGCTACCCCAATGGTGTGTGTCTGCATGGCAGGCATCTCCTGCCATAGATTAGCTTTTGGCCGAAATAGCGAGTTATCTTTCTAAGTGTCACCAGGCTCCTTGCTTATTCAATGTGCAATAAGCATGACATACCCGCAACATTTGCAGGGCATCCAGAGAGAACGCATCCCTCACATGAGACTTCTATCTGGGCCTGTGGACACTGGCTGCTAAATCCCATGTCAGCTGGAGAAAGATTATACCTGGATATAAAATGTAAGTTTTGTGCTTTCTCCCTCTGCTTTTCTTCCAGGCCATGGAACCAGATCCATTGACACAGGCAGCTAAACTCCTGTGAAATTCAAGGAGGTTTTGGAACAGCTAGTTAGGGGTTTAGATGCCTAGAATGCCTTTTGCGGATTCTGTTGCTTGTGTGGGCCTCTTCTTGCAATGCATTTTGCCAGGATTCCTCTCCCAGGAGCTCACCATGCTTGAACATAGCTTAGAGGGGTTCCCTCTGCTTGGGATCACCATATGTATGTTGCATGCCTGTTGCTACTTGTCTGTATTTCTTGCATGTGGCTTCATATTGGTACATGTATTTGTGCAGCTTGCACACATTTGTATGTGTGGTGCCGCAGTCTGTATGTGTGCTTAGGTGTTTGTATGCATGTGTTTGAGCTAAGAGAAAAGTGTTTGAAGATGTATGCTGCTAAAGCCAGGAGATAAGTACCAATGGGTACCTCAGCAACCCTATTGTTGCACTTGCTTACCTGGTAGGCCCTGGCATGGCTGCTTTGCTTGGACTCTGGGGGACCAGCTCTGAATCAGTAATGTGGCTGGGACACAGACTCCTCCTGGACATGGTTCAAATACAGCACCAGACACACATTCCATATGTTCATTCACTTCTGTGCTGGATCTGCTATGCCACATTTTCAAACTGTTGTACCACACTCCTTACCTATTTCTGCCTTAACTGGTAGGGGGAGCAGGAAGACAATCGTGCACTGACTGATAAGGTCTTTTGGGAGAGGTCTGGTCAATCTGTCCTGTGACTGAAACAAGAGGCTCCTTTGCTATTCTTTTTGCTGCTCCGTATGGCAATGCAAGTACTGAAATTCGACACGCAAGCAAGCAGTAGCCTGTCCTTTATTGCTCTTGTGTCAAAGAGACATGGGCAAAAGCCAAGCTGTGGTAGATTTATCTCCCTATTCCCACTATTTGGAAGAACTTCACCATTGCTGCTTGGAGCTGGTTAGGGATCTTGCGAATACCAAGCTCTGGAGGAGTTCAGTTTCTTCAGAGGACACAGTAAATAGGGAGAACGTGAGGCAGTGAACTTTCTGCAGCCCTTCTCCATCCCATTCATTTCCAGGAGAGATTGCTGCACTGCTAGCACCAGAGAGGATGACCTGCTGGGACAGCCCTACAGTGTCAACCAACACAGCACTTTAACCAGCCAAACTGCTGAAGAGGACACTGCTGTCCTCTGTCAGCAGCCAGAAAAGACAATCAGGACCTGATGAAGAGATGCCATGACTAGTTAAATAAGGAAGGAGCAACACTTGGGGTCTAGGGCCCTCATCATCTCCACTCTTTTGAGTCTACTTAACCAGATCTTTAGTGCTAGTGTCACTGGGCCTCTTCGACGGTTTCTTTTTATTTATATTTATAAAATGTAACAGAATAATCTGTGGCCTCCAGTGACTCCTTCTATCCCACCACATCCATCCACCTCCTCTGTTTTCTTCCATGTTCAGCCACTCCTTCCTCTCCATCAAATTGTGTCCTGTGCTCTGCCAGGCTTGTCTATTATGGAAGAGAATATATATGTGTGTGAGTGCGTGTATGCATGTGTGTGTGTGTGTATTTTACGTATTATTACTATTATCAACATACTATACACCTAAAAGCTCCTAGCAAGCTGGAGCCTTCAAGAGGTGCTGTAGGAAATGACCTTCCTACTAGACAGCGGTTAGTGCGGAGGTTGGCACAGAAAGCTGCTAGCTTTGGAGGCCTCCTTGCCTGTTGCTTTTCTTATCTTTAGAGCAGGCTCTTTCTCACATGTGTCAGAAATGCAGAAAACTGCTCTTTTTAGCTTTGCATTTTCAAAGTTTCTAATATGGGAAAAAAATGTTTGTTGATTAGGTGTTGATTTCATTCGTTTATTTGTTTGTTTACACAGTACTTTTAGTGGGAGCAGGGAGGTGTTTTCAGCAATACAACTTTCCGAGACCTCAGTTCTGTGCAGTTATTATTTGTATGGTTCAGCTGTGGTTGGGGTCTTTTCCTTGTATGTGTTTTTCCTGAATGGTAGGGCTATCTTGAAGTGTCTCTTTGCCAGTGACCAAAGCACAGTCTGTAACTGGAGGTGAGGGCTGGTATATAGATGAGGCAGCAGCCTTTTGGGAGTAGTTTTTTACTGACTTGTCTGCAGAGTCACAGAAGGCAAACTATTTAACTGTTGCACAGGTGGTTTTTGGGGTTGGTTTTTTTTGGTACTCCCTCTCTTTCTCTTTTTTTTTTTTTTTTAATTTTCTCTTTTTTCCCTTAAAAAAAAGTTATTTCTCCAGTGAGCTTTGGCTGTTGCCCCAAAGGTTGCTGTGAGGAAGGTAGCAGGCAGGGAGAGTGTCTGACCCCCAGGTCCTGCCCTCCTGAAGCCATGCAGAATTGCCTGGGTGAGGAGGGAGAAAGGCCCTTTTTGGTGGTTTCCACTGCCATGCCTGGGAAAAGGACCCTGTGGCTGCAAAGGGGCCTGACCCAGAGGGATGGGCACCCACAGGAGATCATCGTCTGGCTTGTATGGGTCGTGGGTCAAGCTGGAGGACAGGCAGGGGAAGATGGCTCACTGACCCCTGCACAGCCCTTCCCATGCTGGAGCAGGAGCAGGGCACATAGGCCTGCACCTGGGACAAATGAATGACCCTAAACAGGCCAAAGGGATTCAGCCTCACCATTCCTGAGCTATTTGCAAGCAGGTATGGCTGACCCTGACTTTGACAATGTCATTCAAGGCTGAGCAGAGTCTCACAGACCATGAAGTAGGGATTAAAGGTGGTGCATGGGTATCTGGCCAGCTCTCGATGTCATGACAGCTAAGAGAAAGCCCAGCGCCTTCATCTTTTGACACTTGGAAATGGCTGAGAGCAGCAGTGTAGGACTGTTGCGTCTACAAGGGTTGGAGCAGGTAGAGTCTCTAGAGCTGGCACAGGTCAGCTTCAGCTGTATTTACTTTCTAACTAATGTACATTTAGTTTGGAGAGCATGTTTGATGAGCTCAGTCTATCAACCAAAAGAAAAATAAATACTCACCTCTAGTATAAGTCTTCTACTGCCCAACACTGCTACCTCCTCTTCTCTTGAGCTGTTGGTATTTTGTGCTGAACCTGGCCATTCATCAGGCTGTTGCACACAGCAGATATATCCTATCCGCTTCTGAGACCATCTTTGCCTAAATTTTGCCTCCTCCTCATCCCCTTCATACACGCACATGTGTGCTCATACACATACTCACACACACGTACCCACCTCCAGCCACTTCACTGGTGAAAATCAGAGCCACAGAGACATATGAGTGCCAAATCAAATGACTTCTTATTTCTCAACTTAATGATAAAAAAGTTTTGTTTTGTTTTGTTTTGTTTTTTTTAAATTATTTTTTTTTTTACATATGCAAATGTAAAAGGGAACTGAGAGCGAATTGGTGGTGGTGAGAGGAAATGGGATGTTTTGTAACCCTAGCTGCAGTAAAAAAAAAAAATAAAAATACATTAAAAATATTTAAAATCACAAAAAGGAAAAAAAAACAACCTTGAACTATTTTGGAAATATTGTGAATAATTTTTTGATATAAAAACTAATTTTTATGTAGCATGAAAACCACCAAAATAAAATGATCAAGAATAAAAGCTGTGCAGAGGGTGTTTTTGTTAGTTGTTGAGGGAAAAGAAGGGAGAGAGAAATGGTGGTATTTGAGAGAGAGATGATACTGCCATGGCTTTTACTGTGAGTTTCACAATACGTGATGTTTTTCTTCAATCTTGGTAACTGGAGTCTTCTGGTTATGCAAAAAAAAAAAAAAAAGAAACAAAACAAAAAAACCCCAAACTCATATTTTATATGAAATGGTGTTTTTATCTCTGATTGCTGTGGAGAAAATGTTGAAAATGAGAACAGAAAGAATCGCAAAGTCTCAAAATACACAAGACAAATTGAAAATGGCCATGAATTGCTTTTGAGTGATAACAGCAATCACAAAAATTTTTTTGTATGATTTATGAATTTTGAGTAGTTGAGGTTGTGGTTCTGGGGAGGCAGGTGTGAAGGAGGTAAGACATTAACCAAAGGCTGACAAAGTTCTGCTTTTCATGATGTGAGGCCCAGCAGTTGAACCAGGGTTGCTTCACATTTCCTTCTAAGAGAACAAGGTATTGTCCCTTTGCAAGATATTTTGGCATCATTCTCCATCCTTAAAAAAAAAAAAGATATTAAATTACAGGTTTCTTAAAGGAAGCAGACTGCCTCTCCCAATCCTAGACAAAATGGTGTATCATCTCAGCACTCCAGTCCCTTTTAGAAATGCTGGTGGCAATTTTCTGCTCCCCCGATGGAACTGGGATGTCAGTGTTTTTTGCCTCCTTTGGGAGCTCTGCCACTAGGTCCTGGAGCATTAAATTGCCTTTGAGGAGGTGGTAGCACCCATCCCATACTGCTGTGGATCGAGGTCTTGCTTCTTTTAATTGTCAGAGGACAGGAGACGCTGGTTTCTAGGCTATCCCAGGGAAGTTGGTAGGTCATTCTGTCCATTCTGTCTTGAAAATATCGCTTGTTCCTGAGTGAGTCAGATCTCCTGCATAAGAATTTAATCTTCCCTCCTTCATGTTCTCATCTCACATAGAGTCATTAAAACACTGCTCCAGCAGCTAGCAGAGGACTTTCTCTGTTGCTCCTGTCCTTACTGTCTGACTTCTACATCACAGGTTGAAAGGGAGGAGGCAGATAACACACCGTATAGCTTAAAATATGAGTTCAACACTGACCAAGAAGAATGAAAATCCGTAACAACTCAAGGTCAGCCTAGATTACTCCTCTGGTAGTGTGCAGAAAAAAGAACTCTGGATCAAAATCTTGTCTTCTGCTCAAGTCAAGATAGACTTGGGCAGAGTGGAGAGGGAGGACCTGGAGACAGTTGTGGTGTAGGCCAGCTTGACTCATGGGTTCTTGAATACTGAGCCCCAGACACAGTTGTGAAAGAAGACCCATGGGAACTTGATATTTTGGTGGGGGAAAGAGCAGGAGAATCCTTTTAGCACGAGAGACCAAACCCTGAAACAACTTCTTGGCTTATCTGTCTATGAGTTAGCCTGTTGCCAATGCGTATTTCCTGCAGTATCTATTTTTGCTTTTTGACTCTTAGAGGGAAGAAGAAAGACTTTCCTCTGCCTTGTGGAGCTTTCGTCATCATTAGTTATAAATCTAGGTTGTTCCTCCAGTGAGTATTTGGCTATTTACTGTTATTCCCACTTGTTCTGTCTCTAGTCCTGTCCTCTCACCATCAAATCTTGCCAACAATATTGTCTTGCTGTGAGGAGCAGTATGCCTCTGTGGCCTCCTGTCCTTGCATGTTAAGAAGAGGGGCTCTTGTGCCCTTATGGGAGGAAGCTAGCACCGCTCCATGTCCTTCAATGAACCATGAAGGCTGACAAGTCATTACACACAGCTTAGGGGTGTTGCTTATCTTACTTTCCTCCAGTGACAGATATTCCAGTTGCTCTCCTTACAAAGAGCAAGATATCTTACATCTGTGACCATTGAAGACTAGCTCTATGTTTGTGTCATCAGCTGGCATTTGCTCCCTCAAAGACAATAAGGAGAATCATAAGGAACCTCTTATCTTTAGCCTGACAACTACCCTGTGACTTGTGTTGCTCTCTTCTTCCAATTAGCGAATGAAAGGATGAGAGAAAATGGCCTCAAGTTGCACGAGATTTATAATAGGGAAAAATTCTTCATGGGAAGGATTTTCAGGCACTGGAACAGGCTGTCCATGGAAGTGGTTGAGTCACCATCCCTGGAGGTGTCTAAAAGATGTATAGATGAGGTTCTTAGGGACATGTTTTAGTGCTAGAGTTAGGTTATATTTGGACTTGGTGATCTTAAGGGTCTCTTCCAACCAAAATGATTCTATGATTCTATGGTTCTACCAGCAGCCTCCTATTTGCATACATCCCCTTAGCAGAGTCAGGGATCAAGGCAGCAGCAGCAGAGAAGGGTAGGAAAAGAGGAATCAGGGAGAAGATGATGTGCTGGGGCATGGTGTGTGCTCACCAGCTAGACAATGTGGCATGGAGCAAGAGCAGCACTGTGACTGTATGAACCCCAGGTCTTAATTTCTCCTCCATCTGAGAGATGGTCTCACTTTCTCTTCCCTGAGCAGAGGTTGTCCCATGGAGGACATGAGGCAGGGGACTGGGCAAGAGGCAGGGGACTGGGCAAGAGACTGAGCACCTGTAGGGACCTCACCTTCAGTGCTGAAAGTGCACAGTGCACATCAGAGCCCAAGCTGCTGACCTGACAGCACAAGTGCTGCCTCTGAGAGCAGGCAAGGAAAAGTCACAATGAAAATCTCAGCTCCGGGGGCTTTGACTCTCTTCAGGAAATATCTGCAGAGGAATGAGTGTAGTGGAGTAGAAGAGATAACTTTGCCACACATGGTGTTAGAAAAGAGGAAAAACTTGGCCTGGAAATATGGGTCTGGGTGGAATACATGTTAAAAGTAAATCCCTGGAAGTAGAGGGGAACAGAGCTAAAACAGATACTTGGCAAATGCTCTGAAAATTCAAATTTCCAAGCATAATGTTTCAGAGTCTGGAACTGGGGCTTGAGCCATGTATTATGCTAGCTGGAAGTTCAGCCAGGGGCCATTTTTCTGCTCCAACCTCCACACTCACCTTCACTCTCCTGGAGTAAAGTGGCAGGCTCATCTGTTTGTTTAGACCCAGAAGACCTAATGCTCAAGTGGAATAGCATGCATTTTGCCCACCTTGTTTCTGTACATCACTGCTTAGATCTCAGGTCTTTCAAGGTAGACATTCAACCAGGCCAGAAAGAGAGCAGAAGTCCTTCCAGTACACATGTACAGCAAGGGTAGGAGTCTGGAGTTTTTGAGCACACAAGCCCTAGATGCTCTCCCTGAAACACCTCTGCATCTTTGTTCACATGAGCAATGCTTGATTCTTTTGCCCTCACAGATAATTTACATGGTCCATCAAGAAGCCAAGATTCTGTCTGTGGAGAAGAGCTATTCAATGTGCCTTTTCAATATTTGAACAAGGCACTGCAATTGTATTTACAGAAAAGGCATCTCCAAAGATGCATATCCCACACCTGGGGGATATTAGCTCCTATTCTTCGCTTCATGAAGCAGTTTCAGGGCTCTTCTTTGGCCTCCCACATGTAGGGACTTTTCCAAGTGATAAATGCACTTCTGCTGGCTCTGGTGGCCCTTTTCTGCACATACATGTTCCTTTTTCAGCTCTGGGAGCTGAACCTTACTGTGCTAAGATACAAGTGAAAGCATCCCATTTGGGACCAAAGAGAGCTAGTTGTGATGAACTAGCCACTTCTAGATTTGCAGCTTCATATTGCTTAGGGACTAACTGTTCAGATGTTCTCCTTCCTCCCCAAGCCACTTCAGGGGTCTCTGTGTGCTGCAGTGGCAGCTCGGTTTGCTTTCCCTACTGACTTTCCCCTTCTTTATATGCAGAGAGTAAGGACTTGATGGCTGCTTTCTTATCTGAGGTGTTAGATTAAAATTGGAAAAGCATGACGTTTTGGACCGGTCTCTGTGGCTCTCGGATTAGTTATCCTCACTGAGGAGACAAGAGACCGAGGCCTGCCAGCTGCAGGATTGAGCTTTGGGTAAGTGATCACCCTTCGGCTGCGTGTTGCTGCTGTGCTGTTAGCAGAGGGGATGCACACTGGAATGCTGAGCACCATGCGCTCTCCACTCTTTTGAGATTGGATTGTAGACTTGCATCTAAGCAGAAAAGAAGGGATTGGTTTTTCTCCTTGTCTATTTTCCCTACTCCCAAGGGAAAACTTCCTGAAAGAGGTGAAAGAAAAGGCTCTCTCCTCACTTGAAACTTAGACTGTTGTCTCTCCATGTATTGTTTTTCAGTGGTATAATAAGACAGATCTTTGGCTGGTGCCCAGACACAGGTTCTAGATGTGTTTCTACATCCTTTTTCTGAAGGAATAGCATAGCTTTTGCTACAATGGGCAAGACCACTTTCTCTGCCACCTTGCTCTCAAGGATGAACCATGAGTCCAGGATCTCAGGCAACTGACTGATGCTTGCATGGGTCTGTTCAAGTCTTCCTACTACAGACCCTGGATAGCTGGGGGTGCCTGGGGGCCAGCAGCACTGAGTTTTGGGAAGAAATAATTAATTAATGCTTGTGCCATGTTTGCACAAAGTAGAGAAAGATTTTCTTAGAAGCACCTGAGAGATACATTATAACAAAGCACATGTGATTAAAAGTCGATATTGCTTAGCTGCTCACATGTTTTTAGAAATTTCCACTACAAAAGCTAAGAATGTTTATTCTTCTTAAAAATCTCTTTATGAAGGGACTGGAGTATTTAATAGTGATATAAACTAGTTGAGCTCTCCTGAACCTAAAAGATACTGTCATAGTAATCTCAACTAGTGACTACTCCTGGAGGATGGCCTGGGTTGAGCTGAGGATATGAAGCTACCTTGAGGGTGCAGGAGCCCCCTTCTTGATAGCACCGGCCATAGAGAGGGAAGTAGGTACTACATTGGGCAGGATTTCATGAGCAAAGTACACATGGGGATGCACATTGAATGCAAGCAGTGACTGGCGGCTTCAGGGGTAAATTTGTGTTGGTCAATATGACTCCATCTCTCCAAACAATGACAAAATTGCTGTGGAGTTGGACAGTGTCAGTATCAGTCATTAATCTGGGATGCAGCAAGTAAAGTGAAATGCTTTGCCAGCAGGGTGAAACCCTGACATAAAACTGATCAAAAACATTTAGGTCCTGTTTTCAAACAAGGTTTGTCTGATGCTTCTCGCTGCCGTAGTCCGTACTTCAAAGGGTTTGCAATTTTGATGTTAAACTGAAATACGTTAATATTAGCATTTACATTAACAAGTAAATTGACAGATGCCATAGTTTACATATATTATGCAAATATCCTGAAATCTTGCATGCATTTGCATCTAATTTTCTCAAGATTAAATGAGACATACACTTTATAGGGGAAATAATTGGGGTATCCAGGCATATGATAAGCTAGGTGACTTCATGTGGCTTGTATGAACTGTGGTAAAGCCAAGATGCAGAGGAAAAGGACATCTGGCATTTTCATATGCAAAAATACTATGTTCATGGTTGCTGTTTGGAGAAAACACTGCAGGAATCTCTCTGGAATGTGGTCAGAAGTAGTACAAGAAGCTTGTGCTGGTAGATGTGATTTGGGATGTTGGGATCTCAACCTAAAGGGACAGTCAAGGTCTCTGCCTATTATTTTTTCAAGATTTGTGAAAGAAACAACTCCCCTCTTTTCAGCACTGTGCAAATATCACCCAGTTGAGCTCTCCCCACCTGGTAAGGGGATGAGAATTTCTTAGACAGGGCAGCACTGAGGAGGCAAGTCTGTGATCCACACAAGAGCAGGCCGTCAGACCCAACACTTGCCTGTCACCAGTACCTGGCAGGATGTCTTCTTCTTCTGATCCCTCTGGAAGTCATGAAGGCATGACAGCTATTTGCGAAGCTATGCCCAGGGCAATCAGTTTCTGCTTCAGGTGAGTTTGGTGAGGAATCTTGCTGTTCCGAGAGTGCTCTAGTTTTCCAGGTTCGTTTCACTTCTTCCATTGGGCAGAGCCTTGAGGATGCTGTACCTCATCCCAGCCTTGGACAAAGAGAATCCAAACCACTAATTGTGGCAGTTTTCTCTGTGCATTTTTAATTAGCTCTACTTTTACAGGTAGCATGAGGAAGTACATGTAAGGGCCTGATCCAGAGAGGTGCTGGGTTGTCCAGGCTTTCTCAGGATGCTCAGCCTTTGCTGCCACCCAGACCTGACTTGTCTGAGCTGATCACAGAGATTCTAGCAGGATTCAAAATTCAACTAATTTCCCTACCTTGGAAACTTGCACAGCAAGACCTTAGTGTATTCCTCACAAGCAGTCTTGAGCATACTTTGCTGCTTTTGTCAGGCTGCTACAAACTTACAGCTTTTACAGGAAGACTGTCAAAACATTGTATGGAGAACAATTTCCTTTTTCAGTTCCACCAGTGTGCAGTTAACACTTCAGGCTGTCATACTGTAGAGGCTTCATCAGGAACCTCTTTGTATCATGCAAAGTGTTTACCCAACTTGGAATCTCATCCAAGACATCTTGGTCTGTTTGAATAGTGACTGAACATCCTGGCCACCTGCTTCTTGTGCTTGACTTCTAAACCTTGCAGGATGCTTTGAACTGCAAACAACCATGCAACTGGACAGAGCTGACCTAGTTTCCTTTTGTCTTCAAAAGGCTAGAATGATAAAAGCCATTTTCCCAGGGTTACAGTTCAGCTTAGTTCAAGTTCCAGCCTCATAATTGCTCAAAAATTTCAGGTCTGTCTTGCCAGTGCCCCTTTAAATTATGCATACTCCTGCTTACAGAGTCACTGCCACTCTTCAAATATTCAAGCGTTCCTTACATTTAATTTTGGATGGTTTACTCTCTCCAGGGAGGAGGCAGTGTTTTAAAAAGCAATTGCTGATGGAAAAAGTAGAGCTTACATGACTTGCAGCAAACAGCAATTTGAGTTCTCAAGAACATGCATGTCTTGGACATGTAAATTTTACTCATTTGCATTTCAGGGACACATGTGACATACAACACTGCTTTCTCATCCAGTAACATTATCTAAGCTTAATGGTTAATGTCAAGTTTTTATTAACATTTACAAGTGCATTGGGAGATTAATTTGTTTACTTGCATTATGCAAAACTGATTTAAGATTGTGGTTTGCATTTATACACATTTACATAGTGTTTCCTGATTAATACAGTATAATACACACAAATCATGTGTAAATTGCAGGCTCACATCTGCAACATAAATTTCAGTTTGTGCAATGTAATATTTGACTTGTCTGGAAGAACTTTTCCAGCAGGTTGCAGTTGAAGTCAGGATATGACAGGGAGGGAAGAACTAACAGGGATCAGAGGTGGATTTTCTGTGGGAAAGCCTTTCCTCAGCACCTATTACTTGCCGATACCCTGAAGTCATGCAACCGAAGAAGAGGATGCCAAGGATAGCTGGCAACGGGATGAGTTTCATGTAATGCTGTGACCCTGGGGTCAGGCTCCCATGAACACACAATTTAGTTGCGTGCTCAGTGAGTTTATGCTTGGAGTAAAATGCGTAAGCAGCAAAAGGAGCCACTGGGAGGAAAAGGGCCAGCAACCACTGCTGCCAGTCATGGCCTTGCTACCTTGGCTCTGTTCCTCATGAAGAGGCTCAGCTGGGTGCAGTGGAGACCCTTGAGGTGCTCCACTCTGCTCCATGTAGTACCTTTGGCTGGGGATGTTCAGGGCTGGCACAGGGAGGACCAGTGGAGAGTGCGGGGAGAAGGGCAGTGATAACCACCGCGCATCTGGTGTGGGGCTGAGATGGTGACCCAGAAAGGCAGCACCTTTGCGCCCAACACAGGGGCAAGGGGACACTGTGGATACTTCGCCAGTGTAGCGTCTTCCTAAGGGACAGCGTGGTTGAACTCAGGCTTGCCTCATCTCTCCGAGGCCCTAATCCTACTATCTGTCCTCCACCAGTCATGACCTCATTGTCCTCTTCCCAACACCCTCACCCCCCTCCGGTTTTTCTTTCTGTAAATAACTCTTTCTGACTTTGGACAAGCAGGGATCAACAGATTCTGGAGGGGGGCGGGGAAGACACTTGTTTTATTTTTGTTTTTTTCTTTCTCTCTAGAATTTTGGTGTTTGAACTTGAAAAAAAAAAATATATATAAATATATAAATATATATTTAAGCAAATGGATTTTATGGAGAACTGTGAAAGGAGTTGATTTTTTCCCCTTTGATTTCTCTTGTTTCTCCTTGGGGTTTGTTTTTGGGGGAAGGCGGTATTTGTGAACTGTTGAAATTTCCAGTTCAGCATTGTTTAAAGGATGTGGAGAAAAAAAAAAAAAAAAAGAAGAAGAAAAATCAACAAAAACATGGAAAACTTTGTGATGTACAAAATCTGTAAATAGTCTAAGATACTTTCTCTTTTCTAAAAACAAATTATTTCTGTCACTTTATATTCAAAAATAAAGAAACCTACCACCGAATACCAGGGTTAAAAAAAAAAAAGTCAGAACCCGTAATCAGAACATTTTCTTTGTTGTCTATGTTCATTTTGTTCTTGACTTGGAGAATGCCATGGAATTTTGCTGCATGTGTGATGTTTTAAAAGCCTGAAATGTAGATGAATTGAAATTAGGAATACAATACTTGAGAGGGGCTCTTACCCTGGTGTTCACCAGTAGCTGTGGGTTGGGGCTCGTGACTTGGGGTTCCATGGTGAGAATGGTTGAAGGAATAGCTTCTGGCACCTTTCGCATTCAAGAAGCACAAACACATGCTGAGGCAGAGGCATGGATGGGAGACTGTTTCCATGGGTTAAATCTCCCCTTACGCTGCTTGGAAATTGGCTGGGAGTTGCAAGCTGAAGGCCACCATGAAGCTCCCGGTATCACCGCGAAACAACCTATAGGATTTTGGAGCTGTATTGAACCCCTCCTGTCAGGCCAGTAAGTGGCAAGGGATTGACACAGTGTCTTCATAAAGCAGAGCCAAGTCTGGGGCTACAGAGAAGGACAGGGTGGAAAAGATGGTAGGGAAGTCTCCAATGATGTCAGTTCATCTTGGCATGAACTATTAATCATGACCCCCCCAGGTTTACAGGGAAGTTGAGGGAAGAAGTTGATCTTTACAGAGGTTACCCTGGTCCAACCAACAGAAAGGGCCAAAGAGTTTATTTATAAAGAATTGCTAAGAAGTGGCAGGTTTTGGAAGCACAGAGCAGTGGGTCACCTTTAATGGTGAGAGGGCAGTCAGCTATATTTAGGGGAGCTAAAAATAAAGAAAATGGACTAGCTGAGCTAGTCTGAGGATGCTACACTACCTGTGGGGTGCAACTAAAAGGGTGGAATACAGCAGAAACACTCAGATGCAGCAAGCTGGATTCAGAAGAGGAAAAACACTGTTCAGCCAAGGAAGCTCATAACAGCTGACAGAAATTGAACGTCAGTAAAGGCAGATAATTGATAAGGTGAGCAAAATTATGAGCCAGGGAAATAAAATCCCTGACTAGAAGATGTAAGGGTAAAGACGATTATATATACATAAACACCTAAATACATGTTTATTGAGAATCATAAAAAATAATTAAGTACTAACTGCGAAAGGTAAGTCAATAATAGCACAGGAGAGACTGAAAGGCTCAATATTTAATTTTGACACGAAACTGGAGAGACAAGTGGGTAATGTCAGCATTGCCATTCATCACCAAAGGGAGTGGGACATTATCTAAGACTGAGGGGTGCAGTGGGGCGCCCCATCTCCAAGCCTCCACTGTCACAGTTTTGTGTCCCCCGTGGTACCTGCCCCATCCTCTTCTCAGCTGTAAGTCACTGGGCTTGCTGCAATGCAATGACTCAGCTGCTTGTGTGGACGGTCTTGTGACAGCAATTCTTCCCTTCTCAGCCTCAAAATCCACCAGTGCAATAATGACCTTAGTGGTTCCAGAAGGCAAAAAAAAAAAAAAAAAAGAAAGTGAATAAGTGAATATCAGGGTTTTGTTTTCAGTCTCAACCCATGTGCTTAAGCTACTAAGGCAGAGGTGCTCACTTTTGTATTTCTGAGTTCAAAACAGCACCATTTTGATGGGCAACCTTTCTTTTTTGACAGAAGCTTAGTGCAAAGAAATAAATGTGATTGTTTTGGGACAATGCCAACAGCACCTGTTATTTTCGTTAAGGAAAAAAAAAAAAAATCTGTTTTCCAGATTTGGAACAGAGTTGCATTAATTCCCACTCAGATGCAGGACACTGTCATAAACTGTCTAACTTCCAACAGATGTCTGAAATATTGTATAGGTTATTCAAACTTTAGCTCTTGCGCCGGCTTCATCTGCCAAAGGAAGGGTGGTATTTCACTAGATTTCACTTGATAACCAGAACTAAGTCTTGGCTGGAGGTGCAGGGGAAATGTGAACGGTTTGAAAGTTTCAAACAATTTCATGCTTTCACCTTTCAAAACAGAAAGGTTTTATAACTCTTCAATACTGTTCATAGCATTTTCACCTTTTTTCATTACTGAAATTGTTAATTGACAACTACTGTTCTGAAAAAAACCCAAGTATCTGCCAATTCAATTTCAGGTTTGAAAATACTCACCTTTTGGCCAAGCTGCACACTTAAAAGCTGCTAATAGAGAAAAACAATCTCAACAGGAAACTAAATGGAGGGTGTGAGTGAGAAGCAAAGATAATCATCAGAAGGGATTGAAAAAGTATTCAAACAGTAGAGAAATATTTCTCAGGAGGTTGTTATTTCTGTAAATTTCACTGAAATATAATTGAAGCAGAACTTTTCAAATGGCTCAACTGACAGAACTTTAGCTGAAGTGAATGTTTTTTAAGAAGTCTGGAGATGCTATCAGTGAATGAGATAGCAACCGAAAAATCGGATTCTCTCTCTGAATCTCCCAGATGCACAACAATTTGCTGGAACCGGAAAGAGATTGATTAGCTTTCCTCTGTAGATTTTTTTTTTTTTTTACTTTCAACTCAGCCAGAATCTGATGGCCCAGGACTAGCTATGAAAAAATGGGTAAAAATATGGGAGGAAATAATCACATTATCACTAGCCTTATGATACTCAAGTTTGATAAGTGTAGGTTTATTCTGATGTTATCAGCACTCACTGAGCCCTTTGGTTCTTTGAAGAGCCAAGGTTTACAGAAAAGCTTCTGAACACAGCACAGGAAGACAATGATGGAAAAGAGCTATTCACTGCTCCATTGAGGGTCTGCTACACTTGCCACTTAGGTGATGATGCATAACCCTAACATTAGCTGTCTAAGAGGGAACATCTCCAAACCTCTATTCTTGGTCATGGCACAGCAGTAGGTATTCCTCAAACATAAGCTGTGCTGGCCTAAAACCCGTGTCTGGGGTACAACTGCCCTCAGATGAGCATTTCTCATGATAATTGTCCAGATGATTGGCACTGGTGTATGTGTATATATGTGTGTGTGAGCATGCACATCTGTGTGTGTGTGTAGGGGCTCACCTAAGCTGTAGGGGATGAAATCTCTGCTATATGCTTGGGTTTTCACTGCCATCTAGACTCAGTCTAGTCAATGGACTCTAGAAAAAGATCTACATTATCTCCAAACAGACACCTCTTCTGGTTCAGACAAATCTCCCGCCAAACTCGTTGCCTGGGAGTCTGGACCCATAGACACCTTCACTGGAAGACAGCTAAAGGTAGGTCAACCAAAGCCTGGTGCTTGTGTTTAAGTTAAGGTGGCAGGGGTGACTGAGGAATAAATGTATCCCTTACAGGTGAGTTGCACTAAATGTCAGCCCCCGAGGACAGAGATGGGATTGGGATTCAATTCTGGGCCAAGTTCTCTGCTGCAGGGTAGCTTAAAATGTCACCCACAGAGGAGGGGAGGGCTGAGTGATGTAATATGGGAGCAGAATGCAGTGTAATGAGTTCCACTATCTGAGGCATCTCATTGCAGCCTATACTTAATGGCAGATCGATAACCAGCAAAAGCAGTCAGGAAATAATGTATGTGTTTGGGGAAAAAATTTAGCTGGAATCAAAAGTACTTCAAAGTTCAGTGGTTTACATTGCCTTCAATACAGCAAGGAGATCCCTGCTCACCTGTCCCAAAACATAACCACTCTGCCATCCTTCAGGACCTGATGCTCCCTGCAGCACTGTCAGTGCAGCTGTAGCTGAGAAGTTTTGCTCTTGCACCTGCTTTGGGTACCAGCTCTCCTCTGCTGGGTGCACCACCTCTTGGGGATGTTCCTCAGAAAACGCTGGCAAACGGATCACACCCATCAGCATTGTGCAAATTTCCCAGCTCCTTCCCTCAGTGCAACTGGGTACATCGCCCTTTATCTCCGTAACCACTATCTACTCAGATCTTTTCAACATCAATCCCAAGGTATGCAGAAATCCAATTATTCCAGCAATGGTCCTGTGCCAGATGCTACATTCTCCTGTGTGGGGGATGAAACCACTCCCTCATGTGCCCTTAGTGAAATTCACAGAGCATGAGGGCCCCTTTCTGTCCCAGGAGGACAAGCAAAAGTTTAGCAAGCAATTAAAACATATTAGTGTCCTAGCCAGCCTCTACTATCCTGGGCTGCCCTCTTCCTTGACTGGCCTGTGGGATGTCAACCCTTCAGTCTTCATTATTCTCAGATTAGGAAGGCTTATTAGAGGGCCCTAAAGCAAAAGTCATCACTGTGGTGCCTTGCAGGATTCTGCAGGAAGATCAGTCATTGTAAAAAGTACTTGCTGCTTTGAGTCAGGGCTGAAAAAGCTGAATGAGGCTTGGCAGACATCTACAATGCTGTGTTTCCCCTCCCTTTCCCCCATTTTCTGCCACAAGAAATGTAAATAAAGCACTGTACAAGTGGACAGATTACAAGTGCCTTGCATTGCTCAGCAGTGTCACCTGTACAGGGGGGTTTTCCATATCTAAATCCTGGTGAGCCCTCTTCTCAGCTGGTGTAACATTTGCACAAATGTCTGGAAGAGCATGAAGGACAGTGGTGCCTTGTGCTTGAATATGTTTGTGTTCAGAGACTGGATCTTGACTGATTTAATGGTCAGTGGGGCCCTAGAAAAATTACATTCAAAAGCATGATGTCCCATGGCAATAACACCAGAGTGACCTGGAGAAGGCTGTGCTGGCTTGCTCCTGCTTTCAGAGGAAAGTTGTGCTCAGCATTGTGTCCTCTGACTCAATTAGCTACAAGCATGTTCAAACATGATAACGTTGTGTAGTATAGAAAAGGACAGCACCCTGGCTCAGTTCCAGCGTGTATAATTAATTTCTCCTTATCTAGAAATTCTACCTGTAAATTTGAATGAGTATGGCTGGATTTTTTAATCTTTTCCCAACTACGGCTTCAAACCGCCAACTTTTTTTTCTCTTGTGACTTCTTAAATATCTTGTGGCTCCTTTATATATGTGTATGCATGCATATTTATATTCCTCTTTTTATCTTTTGCATTGTTCCAGCAACAAGAGCTGTAACTCACTTCGCTTAAATTATTCTGTGATTGTGTGATGTAGTATATAAGGCTGTATACAATAATATCCTGCTAAGAAAATGTAAAAGAAAGATTGCACATCCATATACTGAAAACACCCTGAGCTACCCAAACTTTCCACAGACTGACTGCTTATTACTGCATAGTGTTCATTGTACCAGCTATCTGAATGCTGCTTTATTCAGTAATCAGCTACGTACTCAGCATTGCGTACACATTTGGATGTGTCTGAGCTCAGGAGATGCAATCAGTAAGAGAGTATTCTGTGAGACAATACCTATTTTTTGTAGATATATTCTCTAATTAACAATGAAGAGGAAAATGTCTGTCCCAAAATTAGGAGAAAAGCTACTGCACAGTCCTTGTTTTAGTGCCTGATTGAAGGGCTGCTGTGCAGATTTTCTTACTTGAGCCCCGTCCAGGGGAAGTGCCCGCGGAAGCCCATTCGTGAACCTGGATGAACCCAGCAGCACAGACATAGCAAAGGTGCTCTGCTCAGCTCTGTGCTACAGTGTTGTGCTGTATAGTTACCCTGGCCAACACTGAAGCTGTTTACATTAGCACATTTGCTTTGTGAGTGATAGTGTTAAACGTTTTCTAGTGAAAGGAAGCCTTGTTTGACTGCCAGATGACATGCCCATAAAGTGGTGTTTGCTTGAGCTGTGAGACTGCTCTCCCAGAGCAACTAGATGTATCCTTTTGTGCATCCTTTTTCTACCTCTGATACTAGTCTGTGATAACCTGAGTACCACTGACTGTGGGAGGTCAGTGCATTTCAGTGGTGAGTAAAGTGGTCTCTGCATGTATGTCCTGTTGCATAGGATTTGAGTTTGAGCCGGTAGAATTGCCAATGACCCTTCTGCAAGCACAGTAGGTACTTGGGCTTGCCGCTCAGCTGACAGAGGGTATTTCCAAGGGCACAGCAGCTCCTGCCACCAGGCAGCTGTGGGTGAGAGGATTGTTCAGTATGGCTGTGGAGCGCAGAAATAGCCTTCATGCCCAGCTTCCTTAGCATGTGGACAGCACTGGGATCACAGCCTCACAGTGATGTTATTGCTGGTGCTGGAAACAAAACAGCTTTAAGCATCTCTTCCAAGCCCTGTCTCCTCCTCTATGCGCATCACATTGGGAAGGAGGCTGTAGTTTTTCTCTTTACCTCTCCAATGTTTCTGCTGCTCTGCTTGCACCCACACAGACAGAAGGGGTGATGCTTGTGGCCAGGCGCATCTTCCCGCTCCCTCAGCTCAGTAATGCAGCAATCTGAATGTGTGTTGTTCTAGGTGACTGGATGTCTGAGGCAATTCCTCAGTCAGCAGCACCTGTGTAACTAACATGGCATTTTGACGGCTATCCAGCCCTTACCAGCTAAGCTGTTTCAACACTCTGTCATCATGTGTTGCCAGGTGGTTGTAAAACAAGCAGAGGTGTGCCGATACAAACAGAAGGATAAACATGAGGAGGGAAAAAAGGAGCAGTGTAATTAATGAGTGCAGAAATCATAGAGGTCCAGTGAAGGGCAATTCAAATGATCCAAAGCAAGAAGGGCTGGGGAGCTGTAAGGGGGTGAGCAAGGACCTGATGCATGGAGAGAATAGGGATGCTGGCGACCAAAGTGAAGGTAATAAACAGGTACATAATGAATGATCAAGAGCACGCCAACAGACGCTCCAAGTCAGTCTGGTGCAAGAGAGGAAGTCTTAAAGGCTACATGCTTTTCCATTTTATAGATTAAAAGCACTTACATTTCTCACCCTGCAATTAATCAGTCCCTGGAATTTGTTGTTGTTGCATACATTTTATATATATATATATAATGTAACAGATTTTTGCAGAAAGTCAGGCAGGTATTTATTCACATCAGGGCTCCTGGGTAGTGCCCTTAGAGAGACTTACAGCTCTTTTCTCCATTGCTCCAGCTGGCTGGAGTTCTCATTGCTCAAAACACCCATCAGAGAGGAACAAATTCATCAATTCCTACCTGTCCAGACCAAAACCACCGTCACAAGCCAGCACAAGGGCTAGTAAATTTACAGATTAGACATTTATATAGGAGTGCTGTGACCCAACAAGCAGTTCGAACTTGGTTGAAATTTACCAAGGGCATGGTTAAAAGCATAAATTAATCTCTGGTAGAGACAGGAAACATTAGAGGATTATGCAATTGTGGATAGTGCAGTGCTCAGGTAGGGGAGAGAAACTGTTACATCTCCTATTGGTGCCTCTTAGGCCATGGCAAAGGCAAGTTGCAGGAGAAGGAGGGTCTCTGCTCTGAGGGATCACTCGGGTCTGTTGCGATGAGGTATGTGAGCCTAAAGCAGCCACCTAAAGCAGGCTGACTGCTGGTAGCTGCATATAACATGGATGAGAGCATCTCTGTTATCGCTTTTTCACCACAAAGTCTGTGGACAGAGACAACCAATGTCTATGATGAGTTTTGCCACTGCTGACATTAGCAAGAGTGGGTACTAAGACCCTCCATGGTTATGTCAGCCATGAAGAGGGAGGAAAAGTAACTGGAGCAGGTGAATGTGTCTGCTCCTTCTACCCTCCATCTCACTGTAACAGTCTCTCTAGGCTCAGATTTCTCTTTACTGTGATGATTAAATAAGAACTTGACTAGGCAGTGGGTATGCCATGACCACAGACTGTCCTGCTGCTGAGTGGTCAGGAAGGTAGAGCGGCTGCATGGGCACAGGTGTACGGATTTGAGAAGGGGATCTCCACTCTGGGCCCCTAAGCTGGTTCTCCTGCTTCTTCTCTAGCTGTTGGGCTGTTCCTCCTCGGGCAGTCTTGCTGTGCCAGCAGCTTTTCACCATGCTTGCTGTCTCGTTTGCAGACTTCATAGGGCAGGGGTTAGTTCTCATCTGTGTTTCTGCAGCATCTAGCAGGTGGGGACTTTGGTTGGTAGTGACATTGCCTCCAAAGCCGTGTCAGAGTACAAACACAGAGTGAGCCTCTCAAAAAAGAAAAAAGTGTTTTAGCCACCGACATCATATTTGTAAGTACTTCAGTGGAGACTGAGTCCCTAGTGAGGCTTCTATCTTCCAGTGGAAGAAAAGCAGAATTCAAAAGGATAGGCTAAACACTTTTAGGAACAAACAGCCATGCAAAACCACATGGGCACTCTTGGAAATTAATCCCAAATCAAAAGCAAACTCACAGAGTGGGTTAGCAACTAGAGGGAGCTCTGAATGGGAATTCCCTGCTCTTGGGAGCAACATGGTATCCATCCTGCTGGTAGGATATAAATGTGATTAGCTGGTGAGTGCCAGAACTGGTTTTCCTCTTAGAAAGGATTTAGAGATTTTTGCTGGGACTCCTGTACTGTTCTTACACCTAGAGTTCAGCTGCTCTGCTTTTTTAAATGTTGGCGGTATACTGAATGGAAACACTGGGAGTGAAGAATATTCCACAGGGAACTGTCACTGGGCATCGTGTCCTGTAACACAGCTTTTCTTGTGACAGGCACAGAGGGAACATGAGCTATTTCCACGCTGTCCTGTGTCCTTGTGGCTGCAGGGATGGGAAAGCAGGTTTGCGTGCCTGCTCAGGGAGAGCTGCAGCAGGCCCAGGGCAAACAGACTCAGCTCGATGACTGGTTTTATGTTTCATGGACATCAGCGATCTAGACTGTGCCTCAGTTATAAAAAGAGGGGTTCACAGATGTGCAGCAGGCAAAATTGCTAAGGGGAGAGGTCTTGTCTTTTCTTAATCTGGTAGAGGGGGTGCAGAGGGGCCTTGAGACACACAAGCCCTTCAACATTGCTACTTCCGAATGTAAAGTACTGGTGTGCTTGAAAAATCTGTTTTCACCAGAGAAGAAGGCACTGAAACATGGGTGTACAAGTGGTGCCTCAGTGATGCATATTCCAGTCCCTCTTTGCTAATGTGACATTCTGCTGATTTATTAAATCCTTAAGAGCATATTGAGCCTGTAAACAAAAATACTGCTAGAGATAAAGTCAGAGCAGCGAACAAAAGTCAGACAGTGGGAAAAGGGAATTATTCTGATGCAAATTATTCCTAGTTTTCCAAACTTCTCCTTTGCAGCTACTTTGGCCACTGGGCTGTTTCTGGTAGGTGGGCAAGCTTGTTTTATGCCATGAGGGTCTGGGTTACTGCTGCAGTCACAGAGCAGCATTAGCAACATTCTATGTGTCCTGGAAAAGAAGATGCAATCTTTCTTTTTCTTTTCTTAGGTGGGTACCACTGAAGAACATTGCAGACATGTAACTTGGATGTGGGTGGTAGAGGTGTTTTGCCAGTCAGTCTTTCTGGTTTCTTTCCAAATCTGTTTGCAGTGCCCTTGGATCCTTGATCATGCTGTGTTTTAAGCCAGACTCATGCTCAGCCTTCTGTTTCGAACTCTGTTCATGGAATTTGTCTTTATACAAACATGTCATGGTCACTTTTTCACATGGTCTCATTTAGTGGTTATGACACATCTAATTCTTTCTTATTTATCTAGCAAGTAACAGTTTGACCCTATTTTTAGAGAGGCCTGCTACATCTCCTAGTGCATAGCTCTTTTGTAGCCTCTTCAGTATTAATTAACCTTGGATCCAGAAACTTTTTAGCTGATGGCAGAGTTACTGTTCAAGAATTCTGAAATGGTGAATCTTACAAAGTGCTGCCAGATATTTTGGCCCATGCTAAGATAGATCACTTGAATCAGATAGGGCTTTATCTATCCAGTGGCGTGACATTTGTATGGATTTCTCATTTACCCTGTTTGCCTCTGCATTGATGAGTATGCTTGCAATGACACATTGAAGAGAAACACACAGATGAGTCACTACTTACTAGGAATGCACCAAAGCTTCTTGGTACAAAACCCCTGGAAATTTTGACTTTAATTACCTGCACTCCTTGTTGTACAACAGCTCACTTCATAGAAGTGAAAGTAATGTTGTCATATTTCATTCAGTCTAAATAGTGTCTGGGGCATGGACAAGCAGTAATCTCTAGGAGCTCCATGGATCCTTTGTCAATTGGTCTTTAGACTTTTTGTAGTTGCCATAGTTTGATAGTTTTCCAACAGCCCTTTTCTGTGATCTCAATCTAGCTAACAACTTGGACTGTTCATCTTGAAAAAGTGGTCTTTGGCAACTTATTTTACTTCCTAAAGGCTTTTCCTCTTGCCAGTTTAGTTCACTGAATCACAGAATGACTGAGGTAGGAAGGGACCTCAGGAGGTGCTCTTCTCCAACCTCTCTGCTTAAACAGGGCCTTCTAGAGACAGTTGTCCAGGACCATACCCAGATGACTTTGAAGTATTTCCAAGGATGGACACTCTGCAACCTCTCCAGGCAACCTGCACCAGTGCTCAGTCACCCTTGCAGTAAACAAGTTTTTCTTGATGTTCAGAGAGAACCTTTTGTGTTTCAGTTTGTGCCCATTGCCTCTGGTCCTGTCTCTGAGCACCACTAAGAACATCTTGGCTCCATCTTCTTTGCACCCTCCCTTCAGGCATTTGTACACATTGATGAGATTCCCCCCTGAGCCTTTTCTTCTCCAGACTGAGCCGTCTCAGTGCTTTCAGCCTTTCTTCATGCAAGGAATTCATCAGTTGCAGCAACTTAGATGAAACAAAGCAGAAATACTTTATTTATTATTGTACCCACTATTGTAAGTCCCATATTTTTAGCATTTTTTTTCCCATTAGTAAAAACTTCCCTGGATTTTTATCAATTGTTTTTTTTTTTTTTTTCAGAGAGGTTCTATTCAACTAGTCTTATTCAGTTGTTTGTTTACGCTCTATTAAATAGTCTTTTCTTGGCATGCAGCTGAGGAAAATTCATAAAGTTTTATTGATTTAATAAAAGACAAAAATGGAGTTTTGAGGAAACAAAGCAATAATCCTTTCACCGGGTGCCAAAGGCAGCTCTGTTTCTCCGTGTAATACCGCAGGTCAAGCAGTGATGTCTTCACTGGCACTTCATTCTGCAAACTACACCCAGGTGAGGTTTCCTACTACAAGCTCCACTTCTGTAATTGGTCTTGGTAATGTAAAGATGTCAGACTTACTTTCGCCACATGAAGCCCCTTGAAGGCTATTTCAGAAAACGATTTTTACCAAAATAAGTGCTTGCTGTGATTTAACTGTGCTTGGCTCAATCTCTGTTATGTTTCCTTTGACTCTTTGTTAGTTTCCTTCTGTCAATCACAAACCAGTTTGTGGTAAAGGCTGATTTCAAAACAGTTATTTAAACCATCAGCAGGGCTTTGTCCTTCAGAGGCATTTCATTAATTCATTTTACATTTCCTTCTGCTGAGAACAGTACTTATCTCCAATGGTTTTCTAGCATGCATACCGCAGAGTTGTTGTGCCTGGACACTGTTTTGCTGCGCTGAGATTGTCTCTGTTTTAGCACAAGTCAGGCTAGTCACTGCTGCTTCTCTGCCCTACATGCCACAGCTTTTTTAATTAGATGTATATTTGTTCCTGCAGGGTTTGCTTGCACTTCAGTCTGGGCAGTGAGCAACTGCAAGCAGTTGTCAGCGAGAGCATTATAAACATTTGTTTCTCACAAGTGCTGTAGTGGCCACTGCTGCAAACACATCTCAGCTGAGAGAGGTAACGTTAAAAACAAGGCAGCTCAGGTCTGGCAGTCACCTAGTGCTGCCCATGACTTTTGCTGCCATTGCAAGTACTCATGGTTATTCCAAGGTCAAGTGGTCAAGTCCGCTTCTCGAAATAACTGCTGTTTTTGAGCATTAATTGTGTCACAAATAGTTCACTTTTTAAAATAATTCAGGTTTGTATAACATTGTTCTGTTTCTCTACTATCACTCTCTAATGGGATGATCAATGCTGCCATCTGACAGCTAGTTTCTGATACAAACAAGGTATCATTCCCAAAAGGCAACCTTGTCCAGACTAGAAAATTCTCTAATAACTTTCGTCTTGCTGTTTGCAGCCACTGGTGAATGGCAATCCTCGTGATATACACATGCTTGCACTGATCTCTAACTTGAAGTGTTTCGCAGTGCCTGTGCCTTTTTAGGCAAGATCTATATTGTAGTCCTCCTCTGCCCCTCTACCTGCCAGATCTCACCCCTGCCCATGTAGTTACACACATGACATCTCCGTGATACAAGGAGAAACTGGAAATGGGACAACACAACCACCGATGTGAGCATCAAATGCAAGCCCACTGCTTTTGTGAGCTGGAGAGCTGTAGGAGGCTGTAATACGTGGCATCTTCTGCACAGCAAAATGCAGAGACTGGTTATCCCTAACTCGCAAGTGGTTTACACCATCTCCCTCATCTGTTCTCTCTTCCAGGAAGAGATATTCAGATGACCTGTCCTCCGTGAGGCATTGTAATGATGAGAGCTCTTCTGTGTCACTGTCTGAACATTTTGAAATAGTTCCCTTTGAGTGACTTGAAATGGGAATATAAACGTGTAAACCCTATTTGCAAGTCCAGGGATCAGTCTCCTCTCTTTGGCAGCCCTACATGCTTCTTGCTCAGCACTGATTTCTTCCTATAGTGTGCTACTCAAAGCCCAGGGTCTCAAGTCACTGACACGCCTGCTAAGTACTTCAAGCACGCTCCAGTTACCAGTAACAGGTTTGCAAATTTTGAAGGCACAGGACCATTACAAATCCCTGTGCCCGCTTTTCCTCAAGGAAATGAATGTTTGTGACAGAGGCAGTAGGTATTGACCTGCCTCTCCCTCTCCCAAGTGCTGTCTGGGCATGGGGAATCACTCATCACTCTCTTCCTCGATGAGAGGAAAGCACTGATGTGTGACTTCTCACAGAGTCACAGAATGTTTGGGATTGGAAGGGACCTCTAAAGATCATGTAGTCCAATCCCGCTGCCAGAGCAGGAACACCTGGATGAGGTTACACAGGAATGTGTCCAGGTGGGTTTTGAACGTCTCCAGAGAAGGAGACTCCACAACCTCCCTGGGCAGCCTGTTCCAGTGTTCTGTCAACCTCACTGAGAAGTAGTTTCTTCTCATATTTAAGTGGAACCTCCTGTGTTCCAGTTTGTACCCATTGCCCCTTGTATTATCATTGGTTGTCACCGAGAAGAGCCTGGCTCCATCCTTGTGACACTCAACCTTTACATATTTATAAACATTAATGAGATCACTCCTCAAGTCTCCTCCAAGCTAAAGAGACCCAGCTCCCTCAGCCTTTCTTCATAAGGGAGGTGCTCCACTCCCTTGATCATCTTTGTTGCCCTGCACTGGACTCTCTCCAGCAGTTCCCTGTCCTTCTTGAACTGAGGGGCCCAGAACTGGACACAATATTCCAGATGTGGTCTCACCACAGTGAGTGACTGGCTGTGTTGAGAACTGGACCTAACCCTGTGCTCGCAGTCTCTACCTCTTTATTCTCTCCCCATGTCTCACAAGCACCTGGAGCTCCCCAGGTGCACACAGAAATTCTTTCTTTTTTCATCTCACTGCTGCATGCCACTATAACCACACAGGCTTTGACCTGCCTCTGTACCCAGCTGACACTCCAAATCACCACCCACACAGAGTTCAAACCATGTAAAAGCACAACTCTTTCCTGATCTCACCTATTATGTGACCTTTCCAGCTTCTGAGCTCGTCAGCATCTGTGTGGATGTACATCCCACTCATAGTGGATGTCACTCCCCACTCTGAAGCTCCTAAGGGCAGTTTGTGGGCTGTAGCCTCTGCAGCTGGCTGCAGAGCTCAGAGAGGGAGAAGGCAGGATCTAATTATCTGCTTGCATAAAAAGCTGCTATAGCTGCAACACAACACAGGGGCTAAACTGAGGAAGAGCCATGTAAGGCTGCCTTCTGAGCAGCACCCACTGTTCTCTGTGCAGTCTCCTCACTGAGCTCCAGCCCAATGTTTCCTACTTTCTCTGGAGGTTGGGCTCTGGTTGGGAGGTTGGGTAAGGTGATAGCCCAAGGGCAAAGAGCTACAGCACACAGTCTTCTGGCACAAGTGCTTCAAAACAGCCTGAAAGGCTTCTTCACTAAGAACAAAATATTTGTTTCAAAGAGGTTCCTAAGAGGTTGTGTTTTGTTTTGTTCTGTTTTCATTCCTAAACACTGCTTAGCTACAAAGGCTGATTGTGGTCAGAAAGGAGCAGGTGTGGAGAAACCCAACTTGAGGGATGCTATGCAAGAGGCAACCTGTTGATAGCAGGGGACACACCACTGTGTTCTCCAGCCCAGTATTGCCATGGCCCATGAACATGAGGTGAACTGGGAGAGCACATTGCAGCAGGAGCAAAGAGGTAAACCTCAGAGAATGGAAGGGTGTATGTGGGTTTTGTTTAGCATGTTCTTCCTCTGTGACAGTAAAAGCATGTTGTGGTGTATGCCTTGCATACGGGAAACAGCACGAAGGCCCTGGCATGAACATGTGCAGGAGTCTTTTTGCAGTCTGTCCTGAACACTGTTAGTGATAAAGCCTGTTGAAGCCACTAACACCACAATTGCCCATGGCAGAAGAGCTGTCCTGAACAGATCTCACAGAAAGGAAAAGCTTGAAAGTCAGGGAAGAGAGCCTAAGCCTAGGAGGAAAGGGACTGAAGGAGAAATAAAGGCTTTACTGAGGAGTTATGAACAGAGACTGGAGGAGGTAATCCAGCTGTAGCTGTAGAGAAAAGGTTTGAGACTAGGAGAGAAGGGTAACTGGCCCTAGCTCATGTGTGTGCCCCAGCGTGCCATTTGAACATGTCTCAGAGTTGAGCTCAACTCCACTGCTCTGAGGAGCAGGAACAGAGGTGACCAGCAGCATTTAGGATCCCTCTGCCCACCATAACTGCAGAAGCTGTTGTCTGCAGAGCTCAGACCTCCCCCGGCAGTGGCTTGCATGATGCCTTCTGCCAGCATGCCTTTACCTTGAGAGACCTCGACAGCTAGGTCGGGCAGGCAGCTCATATACATTGAGATTGCTCTGGAAGAGGGATTTTGGCTCCCACCCAGAATGTGGCTTACTTTTGAGTCTAAAAATGCATAACTAAGCATGAATAAATAGCATTCCCTTCCCCACTTTGCATATTAGCGTCTAGGTGCCTTCAGGAGCAGCCAGTTAAGGTCCTTGCAAGTCACTGGCAACAGAACAAATAGGTTGGCTGTAGGGAAGAAGCACAGACCCTGTTGTACCCCCTTGAGCTCTCTCTTCACTCCTTAATTTATCTTCATGAGTTAAAACTGAGAGCTCTGAAAATGAAGGCACACTGTTGTGCCAGAAGACAGAAAACTTAAACCCTTATGGAGAAAGAGGAGGGTCCAAGTAATGGATTTAAAACCATAAGATGATTTCCACCCCTGAGACTTTGATTGTATTGTAGGGTCTCCCAGGATGTGCAGGGCTCCGGGGTTTGGTGGAGAATTTGTTAGACAATGTTTTGTGTTTTGTTAGAAAATGCTGATTCGTGAGGCTCTTGTTGTTTGGCAGGAGTGTACTCAATTGGATAAATCCATGGATTGAACTCAGGCACGTTGAACACTTCTTTGGTAGGAGAGGTAAACAGTTAACAGCTGCTGTGTTGCTGCTCACCTTTGCTGCCAGCCTCCTTAATCTTATCCAAAGGGTACCTATCCTCTAGGCATTTTCAAAACAAAACATTCTGAATGCTTCCTTTGGCAGAGCTGGAGGGGATCCAAATGGTGGAACCAGAGATATTTCAGAGCCTTCAGTAGATGCTGGTGCCTCTTAGATGAATCCCTGTAAATAGCTGTCTGCTGGCTCCTCATCTGATGTGATGCAGGGTAAGGAAGGGTTCACCCACGCCTCTGTTAGTGGTCCTTGTCTGCTTTGTATACATGGTTACACAAGGGAAGCTAGTTAATACTGATGGTGTCTTGCAACAGAGAGAAAGATCAACGAGGAAAAGATTCCTGACTGAAGGTGTGGAAATGGCAATAATTTAGGAATAAGGCAGTACCTGGGCTCTGACTGTGCTGTGCTGGCTTTGCTTGACTGTGGAAACAAAGCACCTCTGGGCTTGTTCAGCACTCCACACATGGAGAAGAATCTGTGAAGTCATGGGAGATCTAGGAAACAAGCAAAAGGGCTGCCACTGGCAAGCCTTGATGGTTGGTTGGCTACAAAATCTGTGTGAGTCAGACCCCATCAGAGCTGGTGAGCTGGTAGATGGAGGTGGTGAGAAAGATAGCAGTGGACAGGATGCAGAGTAGGTGCAAACAGCTGCACCAAAAGCCCTTCTCCTTCAGAGTCCAGAGCCTTTGGCTTGCTATAGGTGAATCTGCCTAGGTATATAAAGGAAGACCCACATCATGGCAGAGCTGTGCGCAGTGATGGGCAATTCACAAAACGGCTCAGCCATTCCCAGCAGTTCTGGGGCAGTATTTATAATTGAAGAGCTCTGGGAGGTTTGCAGACTTGTGGTTCTCCACCAATTAAGACTAAAAGGCTGCATTTATTAACAACTGGCTTGTTTAAATAACAACTCCCATCAAGTGCTTTGGCTGTGCACTTGTCTGAGCACTGGGAAACTTGAGTGCTGTCTGGGCTGTTGCGGGTGCCTCCCTTTGCAGCCCCTGTGCCAAACCTGCTGCCCCCTGCTCCTGTTTGGTGCCCTGCTGGGGGGCATCAATCCCTTCCTACTGCCTACTGCATCCTGCCTCGATTCCCACAGGACTGCCTTCCTGTCTGCACACACACAGGCCGGCCCATGGCGCTTCCCCCTCCTGGTAATGTGCTCACACTTCTGTGCATCAATTAGGCTGCTTTTTGGAGGAAAAGTGGATTTTGCATTCAGTGCTGGCACTGGAGGGACAGTGTGTTAGATCTTGATGGAAGAGATGATGTGTCAGAGTTTGCTTTCTTCTCCACTGGTGCTCCTGGGACACACTCATGTGGTGCTTGTGGTGCTTGTACTGTTCCTACTGAACATATTTTCCCACTCTTCCTTAAAAAAAAAAGAAAAAAGAAGCCATAACTTTTAGAGTAAAACTTTACCAGGGCATGTTGTGATCTGAGGAGGACTCATACAGATGGCGTTCCTGCCATATGTGTCTGAGGCCAGATCAATAGTACATCACAACTGAGTGGTGCGTACAGCTAGGGGACATTTCACCTCCTCCTCCATCTGCAAGGTACAATGTACTCTGTACCTGGCCATTGTCACAGTCCTTGGGTCCCCTTGCTCTTCATACCTACAACAGGCTCCTCATTTTGTTGTGTGCCCCTCCTCTCCTTGTGTTTCATAGCATGTCTGGTCCCACTAAGGATGGCTGGGGGAACATCTTCAAACAGGGATCCCAGTGCTCAAGAAAGAGTCAGTCCAAATGGTGCTCTGGTTTCTCTGCTCTCCTGGATGAATGCAGCCCTCAGTGCTGTGCTTTCTGCAGCATGTTGCTGGTATGTGTCCAGTGCTGGAAGCCTCTTGGCATGAGAGGAGCTGCTTGATTATGAGGATCCCTGACTCCCAGCACCATTGTACACCTCTATGTCCAACCTTTCCATGCACAGGCTCTTCAGTGAACACAGCAGTCCTGTTGCTCTCTTCTGGGTATCCCACAACCTGTTCCAGAAAAATCCCTTTCTTATTGTGACCTCCAGCAGACCCAACCCTTTACCAGATCTGCTTCTCCACCTCTCCCTCTGCTGCATCCTGAGCTGCTCCTGTGTGCAAGGGGTGTTTTTGTATGTTCTACACTCTCAGACCCTGGGGAAAAAAAGAGAACTGAAGTTTATTGATAGAACTAGTGAAGGATTTCTTTTTCTCTCCTTGAGCTGCAGGGAGGGAGACAGAGAGAGAGAGACAGAAAGGTCAAATTATCCTCTCTGGCTCTACCGATAACATTTCATTCATCTGTGGACAAGATGAATGTACTTAACATCCTTCAGGCTGTCTGGTGCTAAGTGTTCTGCCTCTCTCTTCCAAACTAAACTCCCCAATTCCTCTGCTCTGAACATCGGTCCCTGGGACTCTTTGAAGTGATGCATCTGGGGTTTAATGTCAGTAATGATTTATATCTCTGCTGCCATCTTCTCCAGTCCCTTTGGGGGATGGAGCTGGTTTCTGGGGCCAGTTTCAATTGCTTGTGTTGTGTTTGTGCTCTTAATCTAGTTGATGTTGGTGAGGTGCCTTCAAAGACAGCTTGTGCTTGCGGAAGCCAACAGCTGAAAGATGATGGAACAGAACAACAAAGTAGTGTGAGAAGTGTAAATGGTAAACTGCTTTATTTGGTCTGTGTTTATCTTGCAGGATACTTGTTTTTATAATCTATTTGAGGGAGAAGTTAGAGACTGCAACTAGGACCTTACAGTTAGCAGTAACTCCAGAGACAGATGCAAGTTGTTGAAGTAAGTTTCCTAGCTTTGCATAGGATTTTATTAAAATGCCAGGCTTGGACTCCGGCTATTTCATGAAATCTCAGGGAGCTTTTAGAAAGTAGGCATCTAGATCTGGTGGTTGCAAAACAAGAAGGAAAACTTCCCTAAACACATCCTGAATGGACAGTCTCAACCTGTCACTGGATGGCTGTTGTGATTACAGTGCAAACAACATGGGACCGTGACTTTTTTCTGAATGCTCTAGGGGCAGAAATGGAGCATCTACAATCTATCCCTGTCACATGTACTTCCCTGCACAAGTGAGAATATATGAGCTGGAAGGGGAGCTGAGATGCAAGAAATGAGGCTGGCACGTGACTGGAGCTAGGCCAGTGTGTGCTGTTTGTGGAGAGTCCCCATGAATGCCTTTCCACAAAGAAACCTGGCTTGTATTTCTCCTCCTGAAAGGCAGTATCTCCCCCCTACCCTTGCATAGCAGTATAACATCCTTTCAACCCCAATGGACATCCATGGAACTCTCCAGGCCGTGATCAGATTCTCTTGCTTGCCTCTGGCCGCAGCCCAGGCTACTATATCTGCACAGGAGATGGAGAAGAAATTTATGCAAGAGAGTGACTATTGTTCTCCAGCTCTGTAAGAGCATTTTTACATGATCAGCACATGCACTTACACACATACAAAGCTAACAGCCTTCTGGAACTGGACCTAATTGCGTTCTTGTGGCTGATACCTGAGGAGGTGTCACAGTTGGAGCAGGCCAGGTCCTTCCCTCAGCCAGCAGTGCTGAAGAACCGGGGGGAGGAAGCTACTTTGTACCTCTCTGCAAAACAGGATGTCATTCTCCAAAATTAAGACACAAATATTCCCCCCTGGAAACCAGCAGGAATCACTAATATGTAGAAGAGAGAGGAGGCTCCTGAGTGGTTGTCACTATTCACTTGTGTGTGGTGCCTATTAAACAGAGAGCTCTCTTTGAGTCCCCCAAAACAGGAGGTTTTTTTTAAGAGCATCTTCTCAGTTTATCTGTGAAGTACTTCTTGGGCACTGTCCGTGGCACAGCTCTCCTCCCCTGCACTTAACTGCCAATCAAACAGAGAAAAAGGAAACAATCACTTTAATTGCCTTTTCTTTGGGCTATGCTGTTGGGCTACATTCCCCAGGGACAGACTTTGCCGTGGCCCTCCTGGGCCAAGGCTAGCAGACGTAGATGAACAGAGAAATGAGAAAATGTGGCTGAGCAGAAAAGAGCAGTAGCTCCTGCTTGGCACTAAGGCCGCCATAACTGATGGGATAAATGACATAGAGGAAATGACAACTGCTTGTTTCTTCCCTCTTCCACTGAAGGTTGTGGTGGCCCTGAGCCTCCAGGGCTCTGTCTGCAGGGTGAGGGTGGATCATCCTCTGCTTTCCACAGCTACACATTCACTGGGGCCATGTTTGGCCTTGGAAGGAGAACACTTGGGCTCTTGAGCCAAGACCAACACAGCCCCAGAGGCTTATCCTGGAGTGGGAGAGGTCCCGCAGCTGCAACAAGCACAGCATTGCAGACGTATCACAGCACCTTCATAGATATATCAATTTTAGCACAGGGCTCCTGCCACTGGTATCCTGTCTGGAAGAAGCTGATCTATTATCACCGTGTTAGTTGTGATTGGCCTGGGTAACTGGAGGCTTTCAAAGCTCTCTAGGTGCTGGTGGTGGGTTTCTCTTTCTAAAGATAGATGTCTACCACAGTGCCAAGGTCCCCTTAATTCTGTGGGAGAGGAAAAGCATTATTTATCTCATCCTTATGTACCTATATCAGATAGATCGAAGAATCACAACATAAATGTGCCTGTCTCTACTTTAACTGCAAGCAGATCTAGCTCTGCTTCCTATGTTATGCTTTTATCTGTACTTAGACATCAAAAATTACAAACCATTAGTGACACCTGCATATCTAGATCCTTCCTCACATCAAAAGTGCACCTCCTGCCACCTCTATTGCTCTCATCTGCAAATGAGAGTATGATCTTTGACTTCTAAACAAAGCTTTGTTGGAAAAATATCCCAGGCAGCGTTCTACATGCACTGTGAATGACTGGCTAGCTGCTGCGAGTGCTACAGAGCATGGAGGTGCTGAAAACAAAGTGATATCTGTCAGGAAAAAATTCAACTTTGCCCTGCCCCAATTGGGAGCTTTCTTTTAAGACAAGGCCTGCCTGGGGGTTCTGAGTTGTAGGTTGTTTTGCCTGTCTCTGCTGGGACCTCCTGGTAATCCATGTTGAAAATGCTTTTCGGATTTCATGATACCACTTGAAACCCATGTTTTAAGGCCTCTGTGGTGTGAGGTGTTACCCTGCTTCCGCACAGCTCAGTGGCTTTTTTTCACCACATGCAGCTTCTCTTAATTATGTCCTTGCTTGTTGGACAGACCTCTCTTGAGCTCCCTCTTCCTTCTGGCCTCCTGCAACCTTGTTTTGTGTATGAAAATACAGGGACTAAATTAATAGGCATATTCAGACTGTTTTCTGCTGTTCCTTTCTTTGTCCATGGTGTGTCTGGTCCCTTTAACCTGCTTGGGAGTTATCATAGGCAGGGTCAACCTACCTGCTTCTTCCTCTTCTGCATGCCCTACCCTCAAAGTATTCCTGCTTCTTTTCTATGCTTGTAGTTTTTTTGTTCTTTGCCAAAGTCAGTGTGGGTTAAAGCTGGAAGAAGCAGTCCAATATTCCCTGCCTCTTAGGCCTGCAGTGATGCTGCCTCTTATAAATTCTCTGGAAGTGTCCTGAACAGCTCTGTGCTGCTCTTCTGAAGGACTTGGCAGTCTCCTCCAGTTCTTGATAATGCTGGCTAAATCTCTCATATATCATTTTATGCCTCCCAATAAACTGAGCATCAAAGGCTTTCTTCACCTTCTCGTAATATCTTTTTTTCTTCCTTCCTTCCTGGGAATGTCAGCAGCATTTCAGTCACTACCTTGGGCCAAGAGCTTACTTGAAGCCATGTGCCTCCTAGATGATACCTGCTGTTCCCTGAAGTGCCCATGCCTTCCCAGCCACCTAATCCAGCTTTTTGGGACTCTGCCATTAAATGTCCCAAGGGATTAACTTCTTACAAGAAGTGCAGGTATTGTCACTTTTATTAACAGAACAATTTATTATGCATAAGCATAAGCTTTTCTAAGATTGTTATCTAGAGCTGTGTGCTTCTCTTATTGGCTGCACGTATGCAGGTCTGGATGATCAGAGCTGTCCAGTCTGCTTGACCTTTCCAATCTCAGGTTAAAATCTGCTGCTGACAGCCACAAAGCCCACGCTACCTACCAGAGAGTGGTGATGCGGAATGGACCGCTGTGAGTAACACACACATCTTTTCACTCTGGTCTTTGCTAGTGCTGCTGCTTGAGTTGGTACATGAAACTCAGGCACAGGGGAATGGCTCATATATGGCTGTGCAAGATGGAGGCAGAGGAGACTCCTTGTTTGGGGTAATCTACTCCTGCCCACATCTGTCCTTTAACAGGAGCTACGTGTGTAAGTCTCATGGTGAAAGGGTCATCACTCTCTCCCACAACAATTTCTCTCACTCCTCACCAGGATCTGCTCTTGTCTTCTCTGTCTTCCCTTGAGTTTTTTCCTTCTTTGGCTAAGGTTAATTAATTTTATTGGTGTATGCTTGGTACCTATTTCCTCAGCTCTTTTTCTCTTCACTGCTTTAACACACTTTCTGAGCTGCTGTTCTGCATCATCTCTTCATCCATTCCTTCACTTTGTGTGCTGTAACCTCTGTGGTTTTCTTGTTCTTAATATGTGGGATATTTTCTTTTTCCACTCAACATGCATTTTCTCTTTATCCCTGCATGTTTCCTGCTCCCTTCTCTGACTCAGGCCTTTGCAGTCACGTTGATGCTGCCTGGTAGGCTCTGAAGAGCACAAACTCCTAAGGCAAAACATCTGTTGCCAGGATGCGCTGCCAGGAAGAGGCATAGCTGTATCCTATTGCCTCTCTTGGACCTACCTTCCCACCAAGTGCTGGGTGCATTGGAAACATCAGTTCCTGTCTGCATTGCCTCTGGGAAGCAGACACACACGGGGCAAGTAAATGCGATTCTTTCTGATCAAGAATAAGTGCATTTTCTCCAGCCTTTTTCCTTGCTTTTGTGTGAGCTAGTGTTAGCAGCAGCTTTTCCTAAACAAAAACCCTGCAAATACAGAAACTGTCTGTGTCCTCTGAAGAGTCTCCCAGAGTGATGCTTGCTGGGTGTCTGGTCCTGGATGTTTAAGAAGTGGAGCGTTCGTGCTTCTCTTCCATGTTCAAACCCTTTTCTCCTCACTGTCAAACAGACTGGGACAGGATATCTGCCTAATTAATCTTCACTGAATGAATTTCTGTCTCCAGATACCGTTTTCTGTATTTACCTGATGACAAAGTACCCTGTACAATTTCTTAATTACAGACCTGTTCCAAGGGAATTAATTCGTTGGAAAAGTGAAGGGGTTAAGAGAAATTCTGAAGAGCAAATAAGAAGTTTAGGCCAAATCTTTTAATATTGGTGGAGTTATGTTTACTGCAGATCTGGAAAGCTAGGCAGAGTGCTTCTGCTTGTTCACCTATAGGACACAATGAAGAAAATGAAGAGTTGAAGTTAGTGACTGCACCTACACCTCCTCCCATGTCAACACCACGTCTGCAGTGACTCTAGCCATGGCCTTTTCCCTGTCCAGAGAAGAGCAAGCTCCCCTGTTTTCCTGGTGAGGCAGGGAGCCATCAAGCATGCTGCTTGCTTATGGTGTCCACTGCTTGTCCCCAAGGCAAACAAGTGGACAGTGAGCAAGGCAAGCTTGGGACTACGCTGCGCTCATGCTTGCCCCAGCAGCTTCTGCATCTGCAATGCCAGCACACTGGGTTGATCTCCCGACATGACAGGAGAGTCTTAGAAGTGACTGAAGGCCTTGAGTGCTTCATCACCAGGCTAGCGGTCTGTGCCTGACCTTGAGCCAACAAGGCTCCACAGAGGTTAAAGTTCACTCTACACCCCTAACTCACTCCAGAATCTCCAGACAAAATGTTTTTGTCCATCTCTTCTCCTCAGTTTGTCCTGTCTGATGGATTTATCCTTCATAGAATCCCAGCTTTCCTGATACACTTTGAAATTTTTCATCAAGTTTCAGAGAGGCTTTATTGAGGATTTGTGCTATCTTCAAATATACTTTTCATTTTCTATTTTCAGCTGCTTAATGCAGCGGGGCAAAAGCCTCCTCTCTCTTTTCTGCCTTATCACTTTACTGGCCAAAGAGCAGCAGGACAAGAGTTGGTTATTTCCTACCCCTGATCTATTATTTTCCTCCTACTTGTCTTACGGTGAATTTAAACAACGGATATGTGGAGAGAAATCAACACTGACTTGGTCAAGCCAAGTGAAGTTGCTGTGGGTGCACTTAACCCTGCTGTCAGCTCTGTCCCAGGGATTTCAAGGACACTGGAAGGTGTTGCCACTGTGTCAGCCCCTGTAGCTCTGCTGTCTGTGCATGGCACAGCTTGGAGGTGAAGCAGGCAGAGAAGAGGCCTGAGGTTATCCCTGGGTACTGCAGAGAAATGGGCTGGGATCTGGGGGTGTCTCTTTTTTCTTGCTGTCCACAGTGATTCATGTTGACTTAGGTGCTGGACCGATGGATGGAGGCCCAGTGCTCCTCCACCACACCCATTCCTGCTTTAGTGTCCTGGGACTCCTCCTGCTGATCAGACAAGGGGTCTCTCTATTCCCAATGGGTGGCTTTGCCATGGGTCACTTTGTTCCCAAGGCCTTATGTTGCTTATAACAGGATGTGTTTCATATGCAGTTATTCAAACAGTGCTGGGGCTGCTAACCAGTTGGAGCAGTTTAGGTGAAGGAGGGAAGAAGCTGGAAAGAGAGGGATGGTGCTCTAGCATTATGTAAACTACTCCTGCTGACATTAGATGAGAAAGTCAGATTAGATGCTCCATGTGATGCTAACTTAGCACCCTCTGGTTAATTAAGGGGTCTTCTCCTTTTGGTCAGTAAAGAAAACTTCAAAAAGTCCATGTCAGGGAATGTGTTTACTGTCTACACAGGATGAGGAGCTCCCTCCCTCCTTCCCTGCATCACTGCAACACCCTGCTTCCCCCCAAGGACTCGCCTCCCCATGCTGGCCAGCCCTGCTGCTGCTGTGAGATCTGACAAGATCAGAGTCAGGGTGGTTTGACTGCAGGCAGAATAATTCTTCCTTTTATGGCAATTCTTCTGTTCCCCCCCCCCAACAACGGCCTTCAGATCCCTGCTTAGTAACAGAGAAGGTTTTTCTCCTTCTCTAGAGCCCTCACAACAACGGTATCACCCACGTAGAAACCATCTTGCCTTCTGCAAAGAGCCATCCCTCCCAGGTCTCTAGCTGCAAGGAGGTTCCAGCTGTCAGAGAGATGGAAGGAGTGTGTATGAGGGATATACTCTTTCAGGTTCTTCTACCCATGACTGCTAAAGTCACTGGTGTAAGGACAGAGGTATGAATCCGATATCTGCTGACTGAGACAAGGAAAGGATTTTCCAAGCCCCTAGATCACTTGGGTGCAATATTTTGCTACTACTTATAGACCAGGGCAGAATTTGTTGGTAGCTACAGCTAAGACTAAAATTTGTTTGCAGAGTATGCTAGTGGTACGTACACCACACCGATATCTATGCTTATTGAGCCAAGGAGGATTCAGCTTCCCATCTGGCAGCGTCTTCACCCTATTTGTTCTTTCACACAATGGTGACGCTCTCCATCAATCTGTCTGCTTCTTCCTCTAGGCTGAGTGGAGATTTTGTGCTATAGATTCTGATTTTTGCATTTAAGCACCCTCCCCTCCACCTCCACCCTAAAATAATACTCATTTAAAAAAAAAATCTAACCATGAAGGGATGTGCTCTGCCTACGTAGGACTAGAAAAGCTGCTGTGATTTTAGTTGAATGAAATCATAGAGGAGCTGGGGGAAATCAGGACAAAGGAGCAGATGTGATTCTGCAGAACTTCAGCCCTGCCGAGTCTCCCTGGCAGGCGTCTGCCCTTGGGGTGGCAGCTATGGGCCAGGCTGTGTGGTGTAGAGACGAGGGGTTTCTAGCACAGGAAGGGCATGAGAGTGAAGGCTGCAGACAGTAGCTCTGGAGACTGCTGTGACCTGCAAGGCTGAGATCAGGAGGCTGCTCAGTTCTGATTTGCTGCACCAGTGAAAATGCAGCTTGGCTGAAAGACCCTGCCAAATGTGGGGGCTGCCAGTCTGCTTGCTGGGAGCACTGGTCCAGGAATCATTTCTGAGCTTCAGGGGATAAGAGTGAGGAGGAGTTGCAGGTATCAGGGTTTGGGTAGGTAGTGTAGCTCTCTAATCTGATGCAGACAGATTTAGCTTTAGCACTGACTTGGAGAGAAGGCAGCATATACTAATTCATCAGCAACTGTGAGATATTCTTTCATGTTACTTGTATATGAGTTCTGGCAAGATCAGAGCTTGAGGGGGAAGGTTGCACAGTGCTTAGGTAGGGCTGTTCCCTGGGGCTTGGATGAATAGTAAATAGGCTGATCCATTCTGCTGGTTGACTTGTCCTCCAGGCCAAACTGAAAGCTCTGGAGATCTGAGTTTCTATTTATTTGGGCAGCAGCATTTGCTTTGCAAGTTCCCTACCCACACATCACTGCCTGCATGGATGTCCTCTCCTAGCTGTGGAAAGACACTGCTGGGTGCAAAGGCAGTTTGATGACATGGTATCTCTGCCAAAGGCTCTATATCAAATAATGCCTCCAGCACAGAAGTCAATAACTCTGAACACAGTTTATAGGATTCTGTATGCTGTAACATTTTTCTAAGAATCTGTTCAGATATCTCTGTATAGCACTGCATGAGAATTACCCTTGGGTTCATCTGGGATGGTGTTCTGTGCCTCTTGAAGTGGAACTGAAAGTCGTTTTGCACACAGGTCACTAAAGAAGCACTCACCATGAAAAGGATTCATCTCTGTGACAGTGTCCTAGGATGGCTTGTAACAGCAGCTGCAGAGGGCAGGCTCCTGGTGTCAAGCCCTGTAATGATGTTGCTCCTTTTTGCTGGTGCTTCCATGGAACTCACAGATTTCATTACATGGCGTTGAACATGGCACCATCTTACATGTGTATGCCATTCCTCCTAACTAGCGGCTTAGAGAATCACTTTGCGTTTTTTCGCCCTGCAAAAATCCAAATTCATGATCTCAATTTAGCTCCATCCCAAGGATGACTGGCTTAAATTGCTCCTTCCTCTTGAGCAACAAGTGACTTGAAACAGTGCCAAGCAGTACCCCGCCAGTTAGTCAGCCACCCGTTACTCAACTGTTCATGATTCAGTAGGCTGTCAAGCAAACCTCTCTCATCTTTTTCCAGGTCTTTGTATTGGCATCCCTTCTTGTCCTCACTGAAATGCAGGGAAGCCCTGTCTGCAAAACGTGGTTGACCCTGGGCACTCCAAATCTGAGCCAGTTACTAAATGGGAGAGAAAGGAGAGGTGGATTGAATTTGGATCTCAGCATTGCATGCCTCCACACACATGCTCCCTGCATTTGAAGCTTTGTAGGGAGTAGTATTTGATTCTGGTCCATGCCTGGATTGTGACATTCCTCAGAGGATGTTACACATGTTTTACAGTGCGTGCCACTCAAGGGTATGTTTGCAGTGCCAGTAGGGTGAATATATGGCGATTTTCATGGTCTGGCTGTAAAATTAGTGGGTTTCACATTCCAGGTTATTCCATTTTGATCATAGAGGATAGATATGGGGAAGCTTCAGAGATGACAAAGTTTTTTAATTATATAGGCAAGCTGGATCAAAATCTCTTATTCTTTTCCCGGTGTATAAAAACAAAAGGAATGAAGTATTAAAAGCAGTATGAAATCTAGGTGACAAAAAAAGAAGTGGACCATTGTGGAAAGAAAGAAACCATTAGGTAATGAAGTTCAGAGATACAAAGAAAGAGGTCAGTAAGATTCAGAAAAAAAAATGAAACTATGTTAGATTTGCTCCGATCCTTTCTGAAGCCCCAAGATTCATGGAAAAGTTTATCAGTAGTTGCATTAACAATAAATCTTTCTTATTCTACCGTGGCCCAGGATTACTCCTGAATGGTTTCTTCTTGTACACAGCAAGCTTGAAAAAAATGATTTGTAGGGTTTCTCATAAGGTTTAGACTTGTGTCATCTAATGTTATACTTAAATATTGTATGGCCATCTTATAACTAATGGGGAGACCAGGTAAATTAATTGCCTTCTCTCCCTCTTTCTGTTGACTGCAAAGGAATGCAGTATGGCTGGGTTTCTGGCAGATGAATTTGAGTTCAAATGTCTCCTCTGTGTATGTGTGGTTGCAAAAGGAAGGAGAGGGCTTCTGAGTGGGGGGACCAGAAAAGAGACTGAAAAGAGAGGGTGCATAATAAAAGATTTTTCTGAAGCACTCAGAAATCTCTTACTGCAGGGCCAGGAAAGCTGGCCAGGTGGCCCGTGCACTTGTGTCTGCATCAGACAGGAGGATGCCAGATGCCACAGCCCATCAGCTCCTGTGCAACATTTTTCACAGTGCTTTGCTCTGGCACTCAGAGGAGGCCCTAGAAAGTACCCCCCAACTCATTCAGAAATGACCGCTGAGGTTTCCTCCATGTCAGGAAAGAAGGAGAGGGATAAGGCTCCCTGTATGCCTCTCCTCTTCTGTGTCACCCTTCTTGCACACAACGTGCCCTTTACTGTCAGTGCATGAGGTGCAGGGGAAATTGCAAATTCTCACAGCTTCCTCACTTTCTCTATGTCTCTCTTCCTCTCTCTCCTCGCTTATCTCTGTCTCTTTCTTTTTTTCTTCCCTTCCCTTTTCCCTGTTGGCAGCAAAATAATATCTCTGAGCAACATTCATGGTGTATAATTTACAGGCTATAAATAGATCACTGTTATTAACAAAAAAACCAATATATGGCATACACATATTTTATTCCCTTTCTAAGCATTAACCAAACCATTTCAGACAGAGACGAACCACTCACTGTGCGAGGTGTATGGCACCCAGCTGATTGCTCACATCTCTTTCTCCTGTGATTTCTCATTCAACATGTTCTACTCCATCTCTTCATCTCCTGCTTTCCTCCAGTTTTTCTTTGCCCTTGCCCCCCAACCACACAGTCCCCTCCTCGCCATCTGGAGCCACCACCTGTCTCCACCACTGTGCTCTCTGCTCCTTCCCCCTGTGGTCCCAGCTGGAGCTCCAAGCCTGGCCAACCCAGAGCAAAGCTCTGACTTGACCGGAAAAGCATGAAGGAGAGAGTGGGAGGGAGCAAAACTTAGACACAAAAGCGAGCAGGAAGAAGGTCTTTCAGCCAGGAGCCATGTGTAAACCACCAAAATCTGGGGGCTGAACCCAAAATTCAGATTTGTTGAGGTCTCGTGTTTCAGACACGTACCTTGATTTCCTTACAGCAACGCTTTCTCGTGCACATGGCCTCCTGTGCCATGGACCTGGCTTGGCTGTGTAAGATGGCTGGGTAACCACGACAGAGCATTGTCGCCTCTGCTGCAACCTGCTCCCTGGTGTCTTCCACATAGCAGGCACCACTGACTTGCCCTAGATCCACAGGAGAGCTTCCCTTCTTGCTCTATAACTCTTCCAGGACCTTCGTTTTCTCTCTCTCTGTTTCTTTCTCTCATCCCTTGACCTCTGCAGCTACCACCCTCTGTGCTTCCCCCAAAACCAGCCACCTCTCCTCAAGACATGGAGGAAGTCCTGTCAAGGCTGGGCTGTGGTGCCAGGGCTGAGCGGGTGGAGGAGTCAGGGCTGCTGGGGAAGAGGAGAGCGGTTAAATACCGTGGCCAGCAGTGGCCTCTGGGGACTCCCAGGGACCTGCTGGCATGTGGCAAGGGCATCTGGGAGAAGAAAGGCTAATACGGTAGGCTGGCCAGGGCATCGGAGTAGGGCACAAAACATATTTACAGGCTAATTTCTGCAGGGCAGCTGCTGGTGTGGAGGGGTCATTAAAGGCAGTGAAGGTGGATGTTCCCTTTGCAAGACCTAAAGGAGGAATGGAGTGATTGGGGCATGGAGGAACAGGACTAGTGGTGCCTTGCATTTCCATATTGCCTTTCATGCTCAGAGATCCCATGGGATGTACACTGCACCTCACAACACCTTTGTTGGCCATCAAGGGTTCGTCATGTATCTTGAACTGAGTGCAGCTCTGGCCCTGCTTCAACTTGACCCCCGGTTTTGCATGACTGGTGTGAGCTTTGTGCTGTCTGCAGGTATTCAGGGACTGAGTGGCTCATCTGGAAGATGGCTGAGAAAAAAAATAAAACAAAAACAAACTAAAGAATAAACAGTCGCATACCCTCTGCTGAGTCACCTGCAGCCCCTGGGGCAGATCTGTGACTCAGAGAGGTGTTCACTGTCCCCAGTACCCACTTGTCCTCTCAGGGGGTACAGGCAGCTGAGTCACTGTGGTGCAGCCCAGCATCAGGTGGCAGGGACATGGGTGGCAGGGACATAGGTGCCCATTCTCTCCATGCCAGAAGACACACTTGGTGCAGCCAGCATGATACTGCACAGTCTTTGGAGGTTTAGGCTACTGGTTTTTTTAAAAAAATATTTAATGGAGGCTTGCACAGTCTTAATGGTAGGAACATTGGGGAGAGGTAGTCTTTTTATTTTATACATGTATATTTATAAATTGTTATACAGTTGTGTATTGCTCTGAGTTACAGGATTTAGCATCCTGGAGTCTAGCCCTGAGCTGCCTTCCTAGACTCTTGAATTTTAATGTAGAAAAAAAATCTTGTGGAATAGCTGCCAGAAATAACACATTGACTCACTGTTAACATGGATGATGGTGCTGCTGCTTCTCTCCACCCCCAAACAAACTTGCACATGTTCCAAAAGAGAAGAAGCCACAGTCTTGAGGCCAAGCCCTTCATCTTTGCAAGTAGCTATGGAGGGAGAACGACCCTGCTGCTGGATACTGGGCATGGCAGGAGACCTGAGGGCAGACTCCAAGCCCCTCCTGAAGCCCAGGGCATTGAAGCTATGACATGCACCTTTTTCATCCTGTGAGCTGAGGCTGGACTCCAAAATGTGTCAAGATATCTGGGAAGTTTCAGTGGAACCTGTTCGAAGGGTGGTGAAAAATTACACTAAGAGCAAATTCAAAAAAGAAAACAAAAGCTCTGATGTTCCAAGAAGCTGTGTGGCAGCTCAGCAGGGGTAGGTCTGTATTCCCTTCTGGAAATTGCCATCAAGATACCCTTTTCCAGCTATCTTAAGAACATTCTGGCTTTTTGACTTGGTATAGATTTCTTGTCTTTTGCATTTAGACAACTGCCTCAGCTTTCAAATGTCAGCTCTGGCTCCTGTATTATGCTCAGTGAGAAAGTTTAGTAAGTCCTGGAGGTGGGGGAAAGATATTCAGAAAGCAATAGTGCCCAGGTTCAGAGAAGTGTCCCATCTGTGTCAAGTTTAGACACGCCTTTAACAATTTAGTGATGTGTATTCCTGTGCTGGGTTGTATGTGTGTGCTCTGCTCGTGCTTCTGCCTTTCAGATGCCAGGAAAAACTCATCTGGCAGTGTTATATATCATATACCTCTTTCACACAGAGAGGCTGCTTTATTTGACTAAGGGTAGACATCAATGTGCAGTAAAGATGCCACAGCATCTTCTGTTACTGCTCATCACTAGTCACCAGTAACTAATCGTGTGATGTTAATAGCTCATTGCAGATGGGAGATAAAACATCTCAGTTATCATCACTATGAAGGTGCATTTGCACATCTTTTCCACTGGCCATAGAAGCCTTATGCAGTCAGACTTGCTTAAGCGCCACCATGTGTAACTGCGTTTCTGCTAGGGTTAGCAGATCAAGTAGCTTGCAAAAGAGCCTTTTTTGTCCAAAGAAAAGGGAGAGCTCTGCTGACTGCTCGACTTCTGCAGAGTGATCTGCTTCAGTCACCAGCACTCACTAAGCTGCATGATTTAACTGGATTGAAAGCTGTGAGGTTTGTTGAAACCAAACAGCTCCTACCACAGCCTGTCTAAAAGATCCCTAGCTGACTTTACCAGTCTGCCAGTCTTCCCACCTGTGTGTGAGCCCATCCAGCTACACCTTAACTGTCCTACTGGCACATAACAGATGAGTAGAAAAAATCCCTTCAGAAAATACAATTAGCTGATGAAAACTAAGAGAACTTTACTGCCTGGAAGCACTAAAAGTAAATCAATGGAAGTCCCAATGTTACAGGTGAGCTATTTTACCTCCGATGGCTGCAGGCCATGCAGGGAGATCATTAACATTCCTGGGTGACAAGTCAACAAACACAGAATTGACAAATTCCAGCCTTGAGCCTTAGTTTTATATCCCAACAGGTGACATTCAGTTGGGAGCAAGGAGGACTGGGGTCCTTAAGATCTGGGGTATGACCCCCCTGTAGAAAGTCAGGGCTCCCAATAGCCCCCAGTTATAAGATGGAGAAGTGCCTGAGCATCTCTAGCCTGCAAGTGGGTCATCCACACAGATTCAGTTATGGTGCTGGAGGAGACCAAGGACCATGCTGTGTCAGGTGCTTTGAGTGGCAGCTCTTGGCAAGACTTTCTAAAAAACACAACCCTCTGGTGTAGATGCAACTCTGAAGTGGGGACATGACTGTCTCCTCTATCTGCCACAAGGGTTCTAGGGTAAGTGCGGGGCTGGGGGTGCTCCCAGCTCCTGTGGGCTGTTTGGAAGAGGTGATGTGGCACAGAGCAGTCTGGTAGAAAAGCAGTGGTGCCAAAGTCCGTGTGACTGGCCACTGAAACACTGCTGCCACCTGTTTAAAAGTAGTGTTTAAGAGAGCAAGGTGTTTTTGTGGGCCTGTGAAGAGAGCAGGATCCTCATTGGGATGCTTAGAAGAAAACATGGCAAGAGGATTGGAAGAGGCAGAAAGGGATGAGGAGAGAAAGTAGGAAAGGGAGGAGAAAATGTGATAGAAATGAGGGTGGAGAGGGGAAGGGAAAGGGAGGAAATAGGTGTGAGAGAAGGAGACAAAGGGAGACAGAAGTTTGGGCTTTGGGCTGCTTTCTTTCTCCCCTTGCTGGGCTTGGTAAAATCTCTTTTTGAAGCTGTCTTTCTCCCAGCAGTGAGATGCTGGAGAGGTGAGATCATGGGGAGGAGAAAAATGTCAATGTGGGCTGTGGGCACCCTCCACCAGTCCTCCTCTACTTTTCCTCCTGCCCCAAGAAAAACTCATGGCCAGAGCTGAAGTGGTTGGGTGTACCTCTTTATCCCCAGCAATGGAGCTTCCTTGGCTGACCCTCATACAGGTAATGACCCCTCCACCCTTCTTCTCCCCATTGGCTTCCTGGTCACCCTTGCTGGGCATTTGTGAGAGCAGAGAGGATTTGAAACACATGGCAGAGGCAGGCCAGTGCAGACATCTTGCAAGAGATGCAGAGTCTGGACATACTTTTTGGACAAACCTTTCCTCTCACCACTGGGGCTGCTGAGGTGGCATTGAGGATTCAGGGCTCCTCTGTGGACTGTGACAAGCTGGCATCCCCATTTGGTTTTTCTCATCAGTGTAAAATGTGAATGTCTCTCCAGAGCTCATCTAAACCCACTCAGTTCTCTTGCTTGATAATTTTTTTGTCTGAAATTAGTCTGATGAGAGTGCTTGACTGACACCCTGGGAGTCTCACACTTCCCTTTCATCACCCCTCCAGATAAAAGCTCTGGCTGCAGCAGACCAAACTTAACATGTGCCATCTCTCCTCCTGGCTGACCATTTATAGGATCAGGAAGGCAGTTCGTTCTCTGTTCTAATGGGTCCTTTGACTTCTGGGCTTGGGTTGCCAGTAAAAAGGGGAATTAGATCCAGTTTTTTGATGCCCATGACAAGCCAAAGCACCAACAGGAACATGAGAAATGACCGGCCCATTTCTCACTGGGCACTATAACTGTATGAACTGCAGGTGAAAGGCTCCCAAGCCTCATCACCCCAGTCTGTTTAATGCTTTGATCTAGGGAAGAAACAGTTGAATTTCAGCTAAACAGAGATCTGTCTCTGTACTATGCCCATTTCTTACTGCAAACAGTCACATTGGTAGGTTTCCAGCCAAGATATAGAGCTCATAAATTACTGAGACATCAATAAATGACTCAATGATTTTAGAGTGACTAAAACGAAACATATCTTATTTATGTTAATGAAAATGACTGACATTCCTAGCGCCTGTCATCTTGAAGAATCACTAGCTGTTTTGCAGACTACGAACACAGCGATCATTCAGCCACAGCTGAAATGAAGCTACCTCTGGGGTGGAGTGCGACAGATGCTTAATAATATCTGGAAACGCAGCAAAGACATGTACAGAAGGAAACAAAAATAACGCTTTGCATGAAAACCAGTAGGGAGAATTTGAGGTAGCCTGTGTATAACAATGAACTGGAATCTGATGAGATGCTGAGCTTCTTTTTGGGCAGTGCCTGACAGTGAAATCCTGGGACACAACTGTCAGGAATTTGACGAGTGCACTCCATCACCACTTAGGGTGGGGTGTCTGCTTGTGAGGAGCTGCATGCTTACTTTATGCATGTAATGATGGCATATTTGCATTCAAATTAGGCTGACTAAATACCAGTTTGCCCATGTAAAATGCCTGATTTTTACAGGCAGCTCAGCAATTGCAAGTGCTGGTGCAGAGCTGGGTATGCAGAAATGCATGTGCCTCTGGGCTCTGCTTCTGCAAACCTGAATGAGATGTTATGAGCAGGCACTTGGCTTTTCATCTCATTCAAAGCCAGTATGTTATGTATCTTCTCTGTCTGCTGTTACTCAGAGCTGTGAAGCAAAGTGCTAGAAAACAACAAGCTTGACCGAGTAATTTAAGAGCGATGTTTATTGGTTTGCTTTCTAGTCACCTTAGTAAAGCTTCAGATTATTGCATGGTTAAACAAAGTTTTGTAGGCAAGAGCGTGGAAAGCCTTCTCAGTTTCATAGTTTTGTCATTTAAGATCATGCAGAGCTCTTCATATGAGGTCAGTTAAGTCCCTAGTTATGAAGGTGAGGTTCAGGAGGTGTAAATGACTGCAGCACTGTCCAAGTAAAGGCAGATTGGCCATTTTACACCAGCAGAGTATGGCTGGGGGATGCAGGTGTTGGAGGAGCAGAACCAGGACATCAGAACTTCAGGGATAAATGGGAATTCATGCAGGGAGGTAAAAGCATCTCCTCTGTGCCCACTGCTGGGGACTCAAACATGCAGGTAGCTGTGAAATGGAGACTACGTTTGACCCCTTAGCAGATCACTGGCACAGCTTGCTCACCCTGTATACAGCCATCTTCTCCAGCTGTGGCCCACAGTGCCAGGACCAGGAAATACTAGTCTGAGGCAAGAAACTACCTTCACCTTGTCCTGTCCTGGAAAAACAGATACGACAAACAGCTTGTGGGTGTTTTATGTCCTTTCGATTCTGTGAGCAGAGAAACAGCTGTTCCCCCAAGACCATGCTGAGCCAAGGGAAGGCCCACCCGTGCTAAACTAGATGCCTTCCCATGGAGAGAGATGCAGCCATGTCCCCTGAAACGACTCACTGGCTGTAGCACACAGTCTGGATGCTTTAAAGAAAGCTCCCTCCTTCTTGTATGTTAAAGCCTTATGCTCAGCAGATTATGCTCTCTGGAGCATGCAGTATACTGAATGCTGCAGACAGTGATTCAAATAATAGGGGTGTAAGTGTGTGTGTAATATACCTACCGTGCATGCATTTCCTATCTCCATGTTATGTGCATGGCCAGCCCCTGACCCATTTCCCCCTTGCCAACACACACTCACACATCACAGACTCCCAGGCATGGCTGTTCGACATTCACACTCTGCCTGCAGGGCAAGTTCAGAGGGGTCTGTGATGCAGAACAAGCCGAACTGCAAGTCAGGAGAGGGAAAAGGAGAGAAAGGAGGGGGAGGAGAGCTGCGGGAGAGGCCGTGTCACCCCAGCTGCAGTTCTCAGCCACTTCTTGATTTGCAGCCCAAGAAATTCACCTTCCACACATTTATCACCTTTATTTATTAGACTACCCAAAATGACTGCAAGGGAGACAACTGGGCACTGCTAATAATTAGGACAGCCAAGTGAAGGTAGAGCCAAGTAGGAATAAGAGACAGGGGAGCAGGGGGAGAGAAATGTCAATCCAAAGAGCGGGGTGCCAGGACTTCTTAGGCACACTGTCTTACTCCATCTCCCTGCAAACAGCCATAAAGAGTTTACTTACTGTCTGTTCTCTGACTCAAAGCTGACCAGCTTTAGCTCTGCAGGTATTGTAGTAGGAAAACAAGCACTTGTCAAATTTTTGGCTGTGTGAATGTCCTGGAATCCCCCCTCCCCATCCCAGGTGAGGCCACTGTCACAGTGACAGCCTGAGAACTGGGAGCAGCATCCTGGCTGAATCACGTTGGCACACCTATGAGCTACATACCACTGAAATTTTAATGCACAGGAACCCTGACACCTGAAAAGCACCTGGAAACCTGGGCCGCGCTGAGCCAAACACAGCCACCTGGAATATTACATCCCACCTTAAAGAGAAATGAAGTAAGTGAGGTGGCCAAAGTGCTTTAGACTGCAAAGATCAAATTGCCTAATGAGGGATGTGAATGAGATAAGAAGGAAGATGACAATCATGGATCTATAAACGACAGTAAACAAGGGCTTAAACGGATCTGCTGCCAACAGTTCAGGGAATTAGACAAAGTCCTGCCTCACCCCTTCCCAGATGCTTTCATTTCCCCCCATGGAAGGTGGAGGGCTGCCCCGTATACTGTTCCCTGGGGGCTATAGATTCTAGACAAGGCCTGACTTGGAGAGACTTAATAAAGAATAGCGGAAAAGCCTTCTAATTTTGGTCAAAGGATCAAGGATTGCTTTTAGTAACGGTGTTTTGTATTCATTTACTCCTCATTTACACTGCTATCCAGGAAAGCAGATCTGGGATGTGAGCACTGGTTCCAGAGCCACCCACATTTGCAAGCAAGGGACTGTGCCTGCTCTGCTGTCAGAAGCCCTCTTTTTTCCTCCTCCCCATCAAGTCAGCAGGGTGCTGCCATTTGGCTTTTGAGGGGACCACAAGAGCAATCCTCCTCAGCCAGGGAATGAGTGTGGCATCTCCTTCAAATTAGAGCCAATGTTCCTATTGCTGTGTAGCTTCTAGGGTCCGGGTAAGTATTGCTAGACTATGTTTGCTGGGCTGTGAGATCTGTGTTTTCTGCAACACCTGAGGGTGTCCAGTGAAGGGTGGTCCTTGCTTTGCATCTCTTGCTCACACTTAGGATTTAGGTCTGCAAGCTTTTCCTGATGTTCAGACATTAACTCCTTGAAAAGTCTGGAGAAGGCAGAAAGGCAGGTGGTGAGGGGAGGGATTTGTGCTGGAGTCAGAGGATAGTATATATTTTAAGACCACAGGGAAGCTGTAGGGCATATGACCTTTAGTAATCTCCCGCTTTTCAGGCTCCTTTCCTCCCCATTGAGAGTCTCTCACAACTGTTCCCCAGGGGATTTCAAGCGTTGCTATTATATATAATTGCACAAAAAAAGGAGAACTCTCTGGCCCATGAAAGGAATAAGAGGGATAAACTAATTAATTCCAGGCCACAGAAGTGAAAAAGTAAGCAAATACTTGGCAATTAATCGGGGGCAGCTGAGCCTTTCTCTCCTATCAGATATGGCGGGAAGTGCTAATTGCAGAAGCTAAGCCACACAGTGGGATGTGAGAAGCTTCCTTCTGAACTGGGGTAAAAACCATCTTTCAGCTGGCAGTACACAGAGGAAAAGGAGGAGGAGTAAAGGATACCCTCTGTCAACAAAAGCCGTATTTTGGGAGCAGCACATGGTAAGGGGTCTAGGCTGCTCAAAGGAATTCGGAAAGGGCTGGGGATCCAAGGTAGCAGACATCTGGTTGGGGGATTGAACTGTGAAACTGTCAACTTCTCTGTGCTTCACTCCTTTCATCTGTGAAATGGGATTTATGGTTCTTTTCTAGGCCTGGCTGTGGCCAGGGAGCATGTCATGCTGAGTAGTGCTCATGGGAGCCCTCATAAATCCCCTGGTACAGGTGGCTCCAGTGAGTGGCTGCAAGGCCAGCAGAGATGCTGTGGCTCTTGAGACAGGCAGTGCAACAGTGGGTTTGGTAGGGTTGCTTGAAGCATGGGCAAGCATCAGGTTAGCTGCTCTTCCTCACATTTGGCTTCACTGGGCTTGGCTTCTGGCTGAGGGTCTTGTAGGGGGATTTTCTGACGTCTTTAACCACTTAAAAATGGAGACAACACAGAGGATAGTTAGGTTTAGAGGTGCCAGTGCAGCACTAATTTCAAGAGGATGATAACATTAGAGCTTGAGAAATTCTTGTTATGGTCCTTTCTGGATCTGAAGAAGCCTTCATATCTGGGGAAAACCAGGATGCTTTTGGTCACTTGGAAGACTGGGAAAAGCCTATTAGCACCTGACCCCTTCTCACTTGGGTCTTTCCTCACTGTCATCTTGCCTGAGCCTGACCACTCTGTCCCTGATGGCAAAAATAGTTTGCTGCCTGAGATGCAGCACATAGAAGGGGGTCAGTGGCTCTTTTGGGCAAAGGCTGTGTCTGGGACCTCTGTATGCTGGGACTCTAGAGGCCTTCTAGCTCCATCTTTTCCCACCTGAATGACAAATGATTAGAAACAGCCACAGCACTTCACTTGAAGGTCTGCGCACAATCCTCACCTCTTTTATGTGCCCCACTCAGTGCTCGACACCCAATTACATACCCAGAAAAACAGGTGTCATCACTTTGTTCCTCAGAGGATGCAAATAAAAGTGCAGCTCCCTGAATGTTATGGATTGTTGTTGGTTTCTTTCTTCCAAGTGCTCAAATCCTTCAGGGACAGGTCTCTTACATCAGATACAGAGAGGACTGATTACCAAGTTGTTATGCATGCTTTATTTCTGCCAGAGCCCATGAAACCTGGACATGTGCAGTGATGCCTGGGGTGGCAGGAAGGCACTGTGGAAAACTACATGTATAAAGCCCCCTGATGGGAGTGTAAATTTGGAATAACTCCCTTTTAGCTTCAGTAGCCACAGATTTACATCTGTGCTAAGAGTAGCTTGGCCCTCCTGTATAATTCAAGGCGTATCTGCTGTGCAAATTAGCTTCCTATTTGGGCAGCACGTTTTTGCCTTTTGCTTAGAGAACTAGAAGGGCCAGCGCTGCTCGGGGCAGCTTTCCTGCCCTGCTACTGTCTGTGGCTGTGCGCAGAATCAAACATGATCTGGCAGCTGCTGCAGCAGCTCTTGCATTTTGCTGTCCCATCCCTTTCAGGATTTCAACACATTTGCATTCCTCCTGCTCTGAAGATGAACTGCAGGCTTCTTCTCCAACAAACCTTCATTTAGGGGAGCAGAATTCATCAATATTTCATGCTGAAGGGGGAGAGAAATATGTATATGTGCGTATATACTTAGAGAAGAAAAAGGTTGGTGCAGTGAAAAGTGGATAAAGCTGAAGAAGGAAGGAGGGAGGGTTACAGAATCTGTTCCTTCATTTATTTGACCTCTCTTTGTTTATGCATAATCCGAGAGAAGGAAAAATCCACGTGGAACTGAAGAATCCCTGTTTAATCATTCTTTTATTTGTAGACATCAGTGCTGGCAGTAATTTCATGATAGCCAGGTGGAGACTGCAGATCTAGATGGGGAAAGGAGAAGGAGAGACAGAACAAATGACATAGAGAGAACAAGAGGCAGTGTGAGCGAGTAAAACACGTGCGCACATGGACTGGGGGAATATTCAGCAGCAAGATTTCGTCCGCTAAAGCCCCTGCAGCCCTTACTCAGCATAATGTGGCCAGTCGAGTGTATACGATGCTTTTAAAAGTCTCTGGCAGCTCTTTCATTAAAAGCTTGACCGCGAGGCTGGGTTATAAATAATTTGATATTAAACACACATGTCAAAGAAAAGGGTGGGGAGGGAGAGAGATTGTTTTCAAGCCACAGAATAATTATTCGGGTGTATAATTTTAGCTCCAAGCTTCTTGGGAATGAAGAGGCAACAGAGGGCGAGGGACTGGTGAAGAGTAATGGTTTCAATATCAGGCAAGGCTGCGTTGGTGCTGGCTGCGGCACAAGGTGGGGTTGCCAGCTGGCTGAGATGCACCCATGTACTGCATGGGCAGAGGCTCTGCTGCCCACATTTTACATGACGGGCTCAGAAATAAGTGTCTGGGCTTTCACTCACTGACATAAAATATCTATGCGTGTTGTGAACCTGTACCATACACACACAGGGTTCACATCTGCATCACAGAGACACACACCCTATCTGCTGCAGATGCTAAAGGAGACTCTCCCAGCCAGGAGTGTGCATGCCCAGGGCTCTGCATCACAAAAGGGGTTTTTGTGGCGTCCAGCGTTGCCTGTGCATGAGGAGGGCTACCTACTGCGATTGCTTTAGTTTGAGAGCTACTGGGGCTGTGGCACCTGCTCCTGTGTCCTAGGAGCACTCACTCACCCACGTGTTTATTTACAGAGGTTCCTTCATGACTGGCACATCCCCCTTGTGCAGCCCCACAGCACACACATGTGCATACATGTGCCTCCCTCTCCATCCCTGGTCTGGGCTCTCTGCACAGGTTCCTCTCTGCTCAGGCCATCCCTTGCAGACCTGGCTCTGTGCTTGCTCCAGCACCGTGTTCCAGCACCAAGCTTTTCCTCAACTGGGCTCAGACCAAACTCTCCTGACAGCAAGAGGCAGAAACCTCAGCCCTGGAGTACAGTCCAAAACCCCTTCCAGCCTGGGCAGGCTGTGGTTTGGGTGACCTTCCTTGGTGATGGGACCAAAGTGTGTGTGCCTTGTGCTTGGTCATAGCTGGAGATCAAGATTACTTTGGTCTGTTGTTGCCCAGTGGCACATAAAATATAGGTGTAGAATGCCCTGGCCACCAGAGCACCCTATGCAGGCCTGCACCTTCATTCATGCCACTCATGAGCCTCATCTCAGATCAGTGCATCCCCATCTCTAAGTACCTCAGCTCCATCATTTCAGCTCTGGGGGGCTTGAAACTCCTCATATGACTACCTTTCAATAGTTGTACTGGGGACTGGCCAGATCACCCAGTAGGAGCGTACATCCCTTGTTTGACCCGGAGATCTCTTAGCCATGTTAAAACAAGGCTCTGTCCTACCTCAACCCTGAGGTGGAACTGCTTTGTCTGTGCAGACTGCTTCTTGTCTCTCACCACCATGGTAGCTGAGCCCTGTAGAAGGACAGGTTACAAGAGTTAAAAATATCTCTTGGGAGCCAGATCTGCAGTGTAGGACTGTGGGGAAGGAGTCAGGCAGCTGGGGCCATGAGCAGCCTTTCGAACCTGGGTGGAGGAAGGAGAAAAGGCTGAGGGATTTGAAGCAAGCCTGCACACTGGCACACTCCAAGAAGGTTTTGTTGCACCTGCATGCAGGGAGCAAATTGCATGGCATCACCCCTGCAGGGAGCCCATCCGTCTCACTGACCCACATCCCTGCCCCTGCAGGATGGGGTTGCTGGAGCATGGCCCACGTGGGACCTTTCCTTCAGTCAGCTTGGCACAGCGTTGTGCCTCCCTGGTGCTGTGTGGGGCACTCACCTGTGCTCTGCCCTCTGCCTCGCCACTGTTCCCAGCAGCTGGCTGCCTCCTGCACAGCCCCAAGTTCTGGGTTCATGGTTACCTTAGAAACCGCTTTTTCTCTTCTTCCTACTGCTGTGCACAAGTAATAGGTAGCAGGAGGCATGCAGGCTTCTGCCTCTGACTGAAGAAAAGACCCAACACTCTGCAGAGTGGTCTTATCCTCCCTGTAAAGGGGCTTCTGCCTCTGCTGACTGTGTGAAAAACCCTGTTTTTTGCCATAGCTTGGCTAAGGTGACAATGTGGAGAGGGATGATGGGCTAAGAGTCTTTGTGGTGATTGATACCATTGTGGATGCCTTAGAAGCAAGTATTTCTAGCATGGGTCAGGCGTTTTTTAACTAAATTTGGATTAACTGAATAAATAAACAAACTACACTTTATGTTAAATAAACCTGACTCTCATACTTTCTTCCTCCCTTGTCTGAAGGTTCCTAGGCCAGAAGACTGGAATTGGGAAGGACTCAGATTTGCTCTATGGGATGTATTCATTTTTTATTACTTTGGAACAGCCAGTTTCTTAAACCCTGGGGTAGTGGCGACAAGTGTCTCCCTTTGAAGTAGGCTGATGGATATCAGGCTGGTTTCCAGGTGGGAAGAATGGGACCATACCAAACCACCATTTAATACCTAAATGCAGTCTCAGCAGGAGATTGGGGAATGAAAAACAGTGAGTACTTGATCAATATTCCTCACTAGTTTTAAACACGAGTCACCTTGGTCTTTTTAGAAAATGGATGAACAAGTAAAAAGATCTCAAGTCCATTTTGTGCTGTACTGATGTTCTTATTCCATATGCATCTAAACCCGAAGTTTAATACAAATGTTTATTTGCTACCAATTTTTCATTTTTTCACTGGCTCTTTCACCCATGGGATTGGGAATAGGTGTTCATGGTTTCTGGGGAGCTGCAGGAATGGTGGGGTGGTGGTGTTTTGCAGAGCAACTCTTGGTGTATGTGGACAGCCTCTGGCAGGCAAACTGGAGGGAGGGGAGCCCAATGCTGGGAAATGGCTTTTTCTCAGACTGTGGATAGCACAGAGCTGTTTGTTTGATGCAGGTTGGGATTTTATGTTTGCTTTGTGGGTGTTGCTCTCCCCAATTCCCTTGAGCAGATTTCAGCTTCTCCATCTTAGCTTTGTGTGGCTTCAATTACACTGAGCGTTTGTGTGGCTTAGTGTGCAGGGAAAGGCTCTGGATCATTACTGTGAAATGTGTTTGATCTCCTCTCGCCTTCCCATCTGAAATGGAAATAGCTACTCTTGTCAGATCCTCAGGTCCCCAAGTAATCGTCCCATCAGTTCCTCCAGCAGCCTCCCTCCCCCTCCACCACTCAGAAGAGCTAATGACCAGCCCACTCCACCTCAGCAAGAGGCTTTTTTCCTTTTCTCCCCACGTCATTTTGATTCAAATTTGATAATTTCTTGTTCCTCCCATTGCCAGCAACCTCTTATTTTCAGTGAACCCTCTTTTTTGCCCTCCTTCCGCCCCCCAGGGCTTGCTTGGCTTTGGCACCCCTGAAAGCAGAAACACAATTTCCTTCCTTTGGGTTGTGACTCTGCCTCAGGGCTGAGAGAACAAATAAGAGATCAGCTGGAATTCATTCCCCTGTACTTTTAACTCAGGTCTTCCATACCCTGGCGCAACTTCTTGAAGGTGGTCCCTTTTGGTGGTGGTTGGCTGGTCAGCCTTTTCACCACTTCATTGTCTCTCAACCATAAACAGGCACCCAGCAGTCCCAATTTTTCTATTCCTCTAGCTCAGGAGCATGGAGAAGATGTGTTTCTGCATTAATGTCTCCCATTCAGGCAACCTTTCAAAAGAGGCCTTCTGCTACAACTGCAAGCTGGAGATACAAATGAGAATGGGATGGGGGGGATGGTTAGGGAAGGAAAGCTTGATTTGTCCTATTAACATTTTAACTTTAATTGTCACAGCATTTTAAAAGGACCATCATTTTTTATAGGGTTCCCCACTGCTTTATACCTCTAGTGTCATCTTCTTCCCACCTCATGATCATCTCCTTGCTTTATCCCTCACTTCTTCCTTTTCCCTTACAGCTATCACCCATTAAGCTGCTGGACTTGCTTTCTGCAGTATCTATGGCTTCCATGTCATGGCAGACCAGTGGCTGGTGCACAGGGACCCTGCAGCCTGCTCCAGCTCTGCAGCAGGTCCCTGTGCAAGGTATCCTCAGACTCCACATCAGCACCGGGGAGCAGCAAAGGCGCTGCCTCAGGCACAGGAGCAGAGAGAACCTGGCTGCTGCAACCCGGCAGCACTGTATTCACCTCCATAGAATGTAATTAATGCTGCTCATGAATGCTCTCTTATCTGAAATGTGGAAGAAGAATGGGCTGTGGGGAAGGGAGATGAGAGAGTGGAAAAAAATCTAAAAGGAAAAAAAATATCCCTCTCCCTGTTTTTTGTTTGGCAGCATAGGAGAGGGAGCAGACAGGCTCCTGCTCAGCAAAGCAGGTTGTGACTAACGCTTCCTTCTTGACAAGAGACCTTGACTGCATATAGCATCCTCCTCCTTGTGTGGGTGGCTATCCTTTTCTCTCTCCCTCTCCCCCAAGGACAGACCCCTCTCTCCTAGGAGAGGAGCTCTCCCTTTCTCCAGAAAGGGAATTTGGATGTGTTCCCCTGCCTGAAGTACATGTAAGGATCTGCACACTGCAGTGCACACCATGTCATTTTACACGCAAGACGCTTTCCTAATCAGGATGGCAAACCAACTTTTCTGACTCTCGTGTAGCTGTGTTGTTGAACACAGACCCCACCAGCCGTTTCTAGCAAACAAATAATTCATCTCCTTTTTGGAAGAGTATGGTAATTTTGCTTCCTTTCCCATGGCTTTGCACACTTGCTTTTCTTGTTTTCCCCAAAGCAGGCAACTCCTCCTCCAGTGGCACTGTGGGGCTGTTGGTCCTTTCCTCTCCATCACACCTACTGCAGGATGGGGATATAAGCCCCAGCACGTGATGATGTGACACTGTACCTCTCTTAGAGATGTCGCGAGCCAGCCAGCACATTGGCTCCCTGTGCGCTCGCTGTGTCACACTTCTCAGCTGAATTCACAGGAGCCTGCTGTGGGCTGCCCCTCCGGTGCAAACCAGACCTGATAATTGATGCAGTAATCCTCTGGATTCCCTCATTAACAGCTGCTAATGGGCGGTGTGTTAGCAATGAACACTTCGAGCAGGACCAATTCAATTAAGCCTCTAATAAACCCATTGTAAATGGCAATAACAGTGGAGTTCAGGGGCAAGATTATGGAAACTCTTTGCAATGGCTTGTGACAGCAGACGGGGTGTGCGTCTTGCTCTGATTAATTGACTGCAATGGACTGAATGACTTTCTTGGAAACCCTTTGCACTGACTGGCTGGTGAGAAGCCTGGATAGGCCATCTGAGGAAGAAGGCAGGTGAGGTTGTGATTCCTCCACAAGCTCCATGTGCTCCCATCATACCTCCAAGTGAGGCAGCAACACAGGGTTGGGCTCTAATGTACCCAATGCTCTGGACTTTCAGCCACAGGCCAAATGTGCTGGCCCATGTCCAGTGCCATTATCTTCCCATCTCAACATCTGCGTGGCACATCCGTGGTGACAGTAGAAGGGGTAATGGTTTTAAACTAAAGGAGAGGATATCCAGGCTAGACACGAGGAAGAAATTTTTTACAATGAAAGTGGTAAAACACTGGCACAGGTTGCCCAGAGAGGTGGCAGATGCCCCATCCCTGGAAACATTCAATGCCTAGCTGGATGGGGCTTTGAGCAACCTGATCTAGTTGAAGATGCCCCCACTCATTGTAGGGGGTTGGACTAGATGACCTTTGAAGGTCTCTTCCAACCCAAACTGTTCTATGATTCCATGATTCTGTGACCTCTGTCAGTCCCTTCCTCTCCTTCCCAAGGGTTCACCTCCCTTTGCCAGTGCAGCAAGGCTCAGTGCCGGCTTGCAGCTCCCTTGTTACAGCTGGGCAGTCACGGAGAGTGGATAGCAAAGGTGACTCTGAATTATTCAAGAGCACATCATGGTTTCCTTGCACACTTAATTTGAAATTATTTGGCAGGTGATTTCTATAGATAATTCGTGACCTGTCACTCATCCAGAAAGACTTTGCAGTGAGCGAGACTAGGCAGAAATGTTTCATTGAAAACTTCATCTTGAAGGTTGTGAATTTTGTTCCTTTGTTGTTTTGCTGTTCCCTGGATAAAAGTTGGATTAATTTTTATGAAACTCCTTTTGAGATGATGTGGGGAAGAAAAAATCAATATTAAAAATATTTAATTTCAGAAAATGCTGAAATTGCATTTGAAAATACTACTTTTGATTAGAGATTCTTCTTCACATCTTTTTCACATTATTTTATGATGTGAAGATCACATGTGCTCACATCATCATAGCACATTTAAAACCTATAAAAGGTAATAGAAGACTGGAAAATGAAATCCAAGTGAAATATGAGAACTGAAAGCATAATTTTGAAATGTTTAAATAATTGAAACATTACCAAGTTCTATTTCTTGAGAAACACTGGCACATTCATTTCAGATTCTAATTGTTGTAATTAATTTCATTCACCATTTGATCTGATTAGACTGGACAGGTAGGTCATACAATAAGTCTTTGTTCTCTTGTTGGATATGTGTAATTTCTGGAATCAAGTTTCTCATGCAAATCCTGACTACAGAGAGCCTGAAATCTCTCTTTTCATATCTCCTGTAGGACTCATTTAAACATTGCTCCTTCTGCAAACACATGAGTGAACTCATTTCAAAGAAACCCAGTGAAAATGACCATAGAAGGGGTAGTAACATGCGAAATAACTTTATAATTGAAATCAATGTTTCCAGCTGAATATTTCTTGCCTTTTTTTTTTCTTCCATGCTTCCTTTTGTTCTACAGCCTCCTGGTTCTTCAGCCTCCAGACTTTGCAGATACACTTTGCATGGAGCCAGAGTTCAGTCCAACCGGGAAGGAGCCCAGAGCCACATTCATCACAAAGCTCCCAGCTCATGCCCGGGAAATCTATTGGTTCACAGCCAAGTTGGCTGAAGCAGAAGGTCAGATCTGAAGATGCAAGGGTCTAAGAGTAGGGTTTGCCCAATCACACCGACGAATGAGCCAGGCAGCGGCTGATGGCAATAAAGAAGAGTAGGTCTGTAGACAATCTCAAGAGATCAAGTAGATCTTTATCTGTAGACAATCTCAAATGCTTATGCATCAATTCCATGCTTTCTTGTGCCAGGTCAGGGATGGCAATACCTGTGATGGGCAGGAGATGAGAACTCATCATCACAGAGTTCTCCTTCCAGGCATGATAATGCAGTCACCTTCTGTGGACAATTCCCAGTACCGAGAGAGGCAGGAAGAGCTGTCAGCTCTTGGTGATCCTGCTCTAGATGGGATTTCAAGGAAATGGCTCTCTGACACCTTCCTTGTGTGACCAGAAGAAGTCATCTACAACTCCATCAGACTCAGCCCAGCAGTAACAGAGGTCTTTTATTGTCTGTCAGTACTGCCTCAAACAGAGCTTTTAACCTTCTTTTTAATGTGTGTAAATCTAAAAAGACTCCATCAGAAGCAATGTAAGTTTTACATAAAATTACAGGGCCTGCATACCGAAAAAGAGAAAGAAAGGAAAATAAAAGAAGACTGTAAGGAAAGCAATCTGTTCTCAACTCAGCACCAGGGATCTTGGCTCTACTTGCCACAGAAATTAAGTACAGGTATAATTCTCTTCACTTCACTCAGAAAATGAAGCGCTCTCTCTCCCTCACACATATTCTCACTTTTTCTCTTTTCCTAACACTCCTATCTTTACTCAGTCATTCTTGCTGCAAGTTTCTTCGAATTATAACTGGATAGTCCTTCAGGTTCTTGAGGAGCCCTTTGTCAAAGCAATTCCTGAGTATAGAGGCCCTATTTGATGTAATTGAATAATTTGGTGAAAAGTTGAATAATTTGTTGAAATTGAGTAAATTAACAACAGACTGACTGAAAATCTGATTCTCTGTGCATAGTAGAAATCGTGTTTTAATGGTAACTATTATTAAGGAACTTTATAACCAAATATGTACACTTGCACGTTCTTGCATTTTATTTTCTGTGAACTAAGACTGAATTTATGAATGTCGTGATCTCTATGTGTCTCACTGGGAATTTGGACCTTAGCCTATGCCCTTGCTACCCTTCACCTTGGAGATCCCAAATGCATAGGCACCATTTGAACTAATTTCTCCAAATCAGTTTCATTTTTGCACTCTGAGTGCTCACATGGCTTTTAGCCACATGCAAAAGCCCTACCCAGAACAGATAGGAGGGAGGGCTGTGGTGCTGAAGAGAAGTTCTCCTTGGGCTGGAGAAGCTCAGCCTGCTGTGTCCACCCTAGAAAGATGCGCTGGATGCTGCACAAGTGTATCAGAAATTAAGGCAGAACAGATTAGGGGGTCAGGCAGGATGGGGACAAAGTACAGGGAGGTAACTGTTTTTGAAATTATACCCCTGAAGTGCAAGTTAACATGGACAACACCAAATAACTCTGAGCAGTAACCTTGCCTCTGCGTGCCTGTCGCCACCTTCAGTTTCTGTCTTGTCTTTTTTTTCCCTTTCCCTTCACTTCTTCCCCTCACTTCCTGGGCACATTTTTTTATCTTGGTTCTTGTTTATGGAAAACACTAAATACTGCAACAGGGAGTGTGTCTGAAAGAGAAATACACACCATCCTCCTCCTGTTGCATTTTTCACTCCCTGGTGGGCTTCTCTTCCCATCTCTGGGAACAGAGGCAGACGAGCACGTGAGTGGGATGGTGAGATCTGATGCATGGCCTCTTTCTGCAGCTCATTGCACTTCTGACATCATGGTCCCTATTTCTGTGGTTGGCCATTAAAGCTGTGATGTCTCTTGGTGCCCACAGCACACTGGGCAGTTGGTACTGCAGATATCACGCTGCACTGGGGCCACCCCAGGTATGTCTGTCATAGCTCTGAGCTGCAGGGCTGTCCCAGTCCTTTGACACAGATGTGGTGACTGTCATAGTGCCATTGTTTAAGTTAGGTGGAAAAGCCACATACAGAAACACAGTTTGAGTGATTTCCCCCTCCCTCAAGAAAGGGATTTTTAGGAGAAGTCTCCCCTGGGGGACTGGAAACAGAATTTCTTCATGTGTAGGCAGTGTGCTGGCAGGTTTTTGTCACTTTCATTCATTCCTTAGATAAGTTACCGGGGGCTGAGAGCTACTGCTCCCCTCTTCCCTGTCATCTGTTAGCCAGATAATCACCTAGAAAACTCAAAGATTTCTGTCCTGCAAATCAATGGAGCAAAGCTATGTAGTCCAGCCTGAAAAAGGAGTGGAGATCTACCTGGACAGCTTTCCTATTCCACTGGGTACTGATGCATTTATTCTCACCACACTCTGCAGTCCAGATTTAGCTTATTCAGCCATGGCAACCCAGCTGTCTGGGACCTGAGCTGTATTTTCTCTCAGGCTCTGTATGACGTCTCCCCTCTGCTCTGCCCGCCCCCCCATCCCTTGTTGAAAAGCAAGCTCTGATTTCGGCACAAGTTCAGGAAGGTTTCACACCAGCTACTCACCCTTTCAGTCCATGCTGCCAGGGTCTCTGGGCTGAAATATCAGCATGGCTGGTTGGAGACACCTTTCTGAGTGTGAGGGATGGCTGTGCAATATATTATAAATGGTTCATTGTTCCATGAGGATGCCCAGCTTCTGCCATGAGTCCCCCAACAAGCGCTAGTCCATGCTGGAGCACTGCAGGGGTAAGGAGTGTGGCAGCACCTGCAAGCCCTGGCCAGATCCAGGGTGCTGTGGTGGGAAATGCTGCATGCTCCCTGGGCCACACGAGGATGGTGAAGACACAGAGGACTGGAATGGGATGTGGAAAGCCCCTCCTTGCGAGATCACAGCTTGGTGGCAGACCCTTTATGTACTGTGATACTGAGTCCAATTCCATGCCCCTCGAAGGTCAGTGCCATTTATACCCCATGCAGTTTAACATGGCTTCTTTGACAAAATCATGCTGTTCTGTGGCACCCCAGTAATTCGAACTGCAACAAAAAAAGACCTGGGTCTCCATGCCTAGGATGTATAATACTGACCTCTATTTGGCTGCTTTTGTCACCTTGCCTTTTTAAGGTCAGTTCATCATACCATCCCATCTTGATACTGCCCAGAGATACTGGAGGAAATGCTTTGTGGCTGGAAAAAGGTTAAAGGGTAAGGGGTCCTGTCAGCACCAGAAACGTTTTGGAAAGCAGCTTGGGTTGGTGGCACGAACATGTTCTTTGAGAAGTGGAAAGACCAGCATGAAAATATTCCAGGCAGCACCTGTTGAAAGGTGTATCCTTTACCCATGAGCAGAGGGGAGCTGCTCACATGCATGGATGGGCAGCAAAAAACTCTGTAGCCTTATCTATTGCTGTCACCCACCCAGCCACTCTGGTGTTGGTAACATTAGAAGGTTTGATATTGAGCACTGGCAACCATTTTGTTTTTCATCACTGAAGTTGCTGGTCACTAATGTATCTGATGGTGGGCTCTGGTCCAGAGTGCCTTCAAGTCAAGGGACACTTTCCTATTGTGTTTAGCTGGTTCTGGCTCCAGTACACTGCTGGAAAGACAGCAACACCAGCCCCTGGACCATCTCTGCTTTTGGCTGCCAAAGTGGCAACCTTAGTATGCCTCTCTCCCTGCCCATGCACACAGGGCCCGAGGATTCATCATCTCATGGTGAGCCCGGCTCAGCAGGTAATGAAGCCTTTGCTGCAGGATATTGGACTGATGAAAGTGGGATAGTGAGGAGAGGAGTGGCAAGGGTTGGGGGGCAGGAACAAGGAGTTTCATCCTGCATCAGCTTACGGATGAGTGGATGGGTGGATGCAATGCAGAAAATCCTTTTTTTCTGCAGTGCATTTGAGATGGGTGAAGGGGAAGGAGCAGCTTTTGAAAGGATATTTCCCTGCAGCAGGGCTGAGCACAGCCTGCACAGCTGGATGTAGGGGCAGAACAGCACTGCCTCTGGTTACGCTGGTTACAAGCAGGCTTGCAAAAGGATACGATTCTCAGCACTGTCAGGTGTATGAAATGCCCATTCATTAGGAAAGAAGCAGCAGCTTTATGCATTTCATGTCAGCTACTGATTTATAGCGATTTATATCAACAGCTAAGACCTATATTTACATAATATTCCTCACAGGACTGTCAGGGCTCTGAACTCAGGAGAGAAAAAAATGGTCTTAGACTAAAATCATAAGCCCTGCAACCTGAGAGAGCCAGATTCTTTCCAGGACTCTGCCAAAGCCTCCTTGCCTCCATTTAGAAAGGCTGCTTTAAGCTTAGCCCTTCATGCCTGAGTTTCCCCAGCTCTGAAATGGGGACAATAATGTTTTTTGTCTCTACATAGAGGAGTGGGTGATGGAAGCTTAATGAGATGTGTTTAAAAAAAAAAAAAAGGTGCTTTAAGATCTTGCAATAGAAAATGCACAGCTCCTAGCAGCAACATAGCTGGAGTGAAAGAGCACACTAAAACCTTTAGTAATCCTGGGTTGCTTTGGGCCTGTCTCCAATGAAGAGACACATTGTCTCAGATGGGGTTAGATGGAAGTGCCCAGGCCAGGATGCACTCCTCCAATCACTGCTGTTTGCACGTCCTAGTATTTAAGGAAGTAAAAAAGGACATGGTGGGGTCACAACCACAACAACAAAAATGGGGCTGTCAGTGACCTCATGTAGCTTTGATTTCTGCCCAGAAACTGATGTGCATTCCTAACAGGCCCCTTCTGCCTGCGGAGTATGAATGCACATGTTTCTGCCAGAGCCCAGTCAGTGCCTGAGAGGCTCTGCTGCCCCGTGTGGGACCTCTCACCCACAAACCCAGTGCCCTTGCAAGGTGCTGAAGAATGGGGCCAGGGCTGGGTGGCTCCCAGAGAGTGAAGGTTGCTGTTGCCCACTCAGGTGGTATGTGGGAGGGAAGGGCTCAGTCCACAGTTCATCTATGCGACTTCCCACTGGTATTCTTTTCCATCCAAATACAGATTTATTTGGTCTTGGGTTTAGATCAGAATCTTCTTCATTTATTAATGCATTTGGACTTCCATCACATTTTCTCTCTTGTGACTTCAGGAGTTCTGGACAAGCCTAGGCTTTGTTTTATTCTGTTTTTTTAAGCCTCACTGAATGAACTAACCAGGTTGGAACATTAAACAAGATTTAGTGAAGCAAAACCAGAAGAGGACATTATTTCTTGCTCAAGATGCCCACAGTTAGACTCTCCCTATATGAGCAGGGAAAATGAGTGAGTTTCCTTTACTGTGCTGTGTCCAGAGAGGAATCTCTTGTCTAATTTCAGGATGACAGAGAAAATCTGTGGTCAGATTCACCAGCTCAGCAGATCTCCCTTTATCTTTATGTCCAGATTCTGCCAGCCCAGAAGCAATTACTTGTCTGAACAAGGCTTCTGAATTATTCACTTTGTGCAGTGCTGGGAGAAGCATCCCAAGTTTAAGATACTTGGTGGCATTCCAGCCTGCTTCAGTCCTTACAGTGGGTAGACAGTCAGTGTCTCCAGCCAACAGAGGAGAGGCTGCTGGCTGCAGCGAAAAAGCAGATACATGTGTTTTGGCCCACAATGGACTATGGTGAAGATACAAGTGTGTTATGTGAGGCTGCATTAGTATGATAGTAGATGATGCTGTTCTGGGTAGCAACTCTCTCCCAGGCACAGGGCTGTGTGGCTCAGAATACCATACTGGCTCTGCATGCACCAGAGATACTAAACAGATGAAAGGCCTTTAGTCCATATGTCTTGAAGTTGGCCACAAGTAGGAAAATATTGATTTGTGGTGACAAACGTAATTTCTAAATTAATTGAAGAAAGATACCATTCTGCCTCAAGCTGTTCCATTTGCATAAGAATGAGGAGATCACCTTAAACAAGAACAAAGAGACCCTTAAACATAGTGAACTGTGAAAAAAACAAATTAGCTGGAGGTTGGAGAGCTGAACAGCCACTGACAGGGTAAAATTAGGTAGTCTGGATCACAGCTATTGTAGAAACAACAGCAAGAAATGAAAACAGACCTTTGAAGAAAATATGGATTTTTCTCAGGAAAATACACTCATGAAGTACATCTTGCCACACTTCACTTGATTGATAAATGACCTAATAAGACATGCAGTAGTATCTGCCATTAGGTAAGTCTTGGTGTGGCCATAATATATACACAGTAATTTGCAGAACACTTTAACATAATTTGGCAAATACATTCCCATTTGCATTTTCTTCCACAGGTCTATGTATGCATATTGAAATGTTTATGTCCATGCAAGAAACAGGTTTGAAAGTATCATGTCTGGCATGTTGCCTACATAACTTATAATCAGCTGTAGGCATCTGATTTGGCAAGTTTTACATACAGGCCTCTAGGCTATAGCTTTGCTTTACCAGTTCCCAGCTGACAGCAACAGACAATGGCAGACACAGTTCTGACCTCCATGGAGAAGCAACACAACCTGCAAACATCTCTGGGTGCACATGTATGCCCTGCAGCCAGGCCTGAGTGGGCAAAGCTCAACTTCCCCCTCCTAAATCCACAACCAGCACAAGTCAGCAATAAGATTTTCTAACTGAGTCAATGTGCTGCAGCCTCCCTTGGTAACACTTTCCTTGAACAATCATTGAACTCATAGAATCATTTTCTCTGGAAGAGACCCTCAAGATCATTGAGTCCAACCATTAACCTAACACTGGCACTAAACCATGTCCCTAAGCACCACATCTATGCATCTTTTGAACATCTCCATGATGGTGACTCAAACACTTCCCTGGGCAGCCTGTTCCAATGCCTGACAACCCTTTCCATGGAGAAATTTTTCCTAATATCCAATCTAAACCTCCCCCGGCACAACTTGAGGCCATTTCCTCTTATCTTATTGTTTGCTACCTGGGAGAAGAGACCAACACCCTCCATGCTACAACCTCCTTTCAGGCAGTTGTAGAAAGTTATAAGGTCTCCCCTCAGCCTCCTTATCTCCAGGCTAAACAGCCCCAGTTCCCTCAGCTGCTCCTCATAAGACTGGTGCTCCGGACCCTTCACCAGCTTTGTTGACCTTCTCTGAACTGCTCAGCATGATTAGTGGATGTGCTTGTCTCATGCATGTTCTTACAGGAGGTCTATGGCAGACCAAGCAGTTGGACCCAGGTTTCTGGGATGGACTCAAATTCAGGGCTCTAGCTGGGCGGTGCATCAGTTAAGCTGAGCAAAGTGACAGCCAGCAGCAGAGCTAAGGAGCTTTTCAGTTCTGCATGCAGCTCTTCCTCCAGCTTCCTTTCTCCACGCGCACACACACACATCCTGCCACTTTACGTCTAAATTCTGGTAAAACTATTCCTGGCTGCCAAACAGGTAAATTTCATAGAGATGGAGGAAGGAAAAAAGGAAAAAAACACATATATTTTTTCATGGCAAATGTTTGCTCAGCTCTTCTTCTGAGTATGACTAAGAATATTTCATACACAAATAATCCATCACACTTAATGTTGTTAACTTTTCAATACCAACTGTACAACCCACAGAGTATACAAAAACCCCTTCTGGGATTCTTTATCATCACAGCAACAACTACAAAAGACACTTGTCCTTTTGGTGAAAGGCATTTAAACCACGTGATCATGTAGAACTCTTCCATCCCTTTTCAGGCCATGACAGATAAAACTGATTCACAGGTGAGAAGAAAAATCGTCATTGTTTCTCCCTTTATGTGGTTCTTCTTGGGAGTTTCTTTGTAGAAATAAGGTGGGTGGTGTTATTAACCAACTCAGAGAGGTGGCAGTTATAAAGAGAAGCAGTAGGTTAATGTTCAGTTAATGTCTTTCTGAAACCAGCTTGCTCTGGTGTTTGTTCATTGTGGTAGTCTTCTACAGCCCCATGCCCTTCTCCGGGGGTAACCACTGCCTCTGGAGCTGTACTGGGCACCAGAAGGCTGCTCTGGGCACTGGGCTGTGCTAGCCACTGCTCAGGGCTTGGGAAGGGAAGAAAGCTGCTGCTGGGCAGGCAGTGGCTGGAGAAACTACTGCTGCTGGCACCGTGTTGTTCTTCCTAAGGCCTCTGATCTGGTGCTGTAACTGTGTGCATGCTCACTACCTAACATGCTCCTGGGTTGGGGAAATAAATCTTGGGTTATGGGAATTATTTGGTTATGCTGGTTTATTTTAGCGGAGTTAGGCTAGGCAATACCAATCATAGAATAGTTTGGGTTGGAAGGCACCCTCAAAGTTCATCCAGTCCAACCCCCCTTCAATGAACATCTTCAACTAGATCAGGTTGCTCAGAGCCCCGCATCTATGACCTCTCTGGGCAACCTGTGCCAGTATTTCACAATCTGCATTGTAAAAAATGTCTTCCTCATGTCCAGCCTGAATCTCCCCTCCTTTAGTTTAAAACCATTACTTCTTGGCCTGTCTTGACAGGCCTTGCTAAAAAGTCTGTCCCCATCTTTCTTATAGGCCTCTTTTAAATACTGAAAGGCCACAATATGGTCTCCCTGGAGCCTTCTCTTTTCCAGGCTGAACAACTCCAACTCTCTCAGCTTGTCCTCACAGGAGACGTGTTTCATCACTCTGATTATTTTTGTGGCTTCCTTTGGACCCTCCCTAACAGGTCCATGTCTTTCCTGTACTGAGGGCTCCAGAGCTGGATGCAGTATGATGCTGCTTTGCTGGCACGTTTGGAGTGTAGTAATTTCTTAATCTCCCTGATGTGTACCCAAAAAAGTTTGTTCAAGTGCAGCCTTTGGGTGCCTATGAGGGCACCTATGGTTTCAGCCACATGGGTACATGGATTTATCTGGGTGAGACTGGTGCTGCTATGTGTGAGTGCCCAGGCCCTGTGACAAAACTTGTATGTGAGAAACTAGGGGAGTGTGTGAGTAGTTAGCAGGTGGACATGCCATGCCCTGTCTGTGCTGGTAACAAAAGCCAAGCTTACGCAGTTTAAAGACCTGAAAAGGGAAAATGTTAAGCTGAGTTTCAGGATTTTCTTAAGTGCAAATACTCCTGGGATATGCAGCTGATGCATGGCTCATCTCTGCCAACTGCAGCGATTCATCCAGCAGATCTTATATGCAGGAAACCCAGATATTTCTTGAATGTCAAAAACCTGCTGTGCCTTTACTACAAATCTGAGTACAGATCCTGAATCCACAGCCTTACTGCAAAAAAGGGCATGTCACTAGCACAATCTCTCTCAGTACTGACTTCAATCCAGACTTTAAATAGGTTTAAATTGGGGATAAAAACAGTCCTGGGGAAGCCTGGCTGCTTGACAGAGTAAGCAGGAGCCTAACCCTTGTCTTGCATGAATCTCTGTTGCCGTGGACCACCACTGCCATTTTCCTTCTGAAAGGAGCCTGACAAGGCAGTGCTGTTTCTCTCACCGCTGAAGCAGGGGCAAGCAGATGAGCAAGGGACCAAACCACCCAGAGAGCCAGTCCCCCATCCAGGCACTGCCTCACTGCTGCTATAAGGTCACTCTAACATCTACAGGAAGCTCATGGCTGCTTTAAATGCTGCTCTCCTGAGCAGAGAGGGTTATCATCAGACCTGTGAGACTTACTTGGGAAAGAGTTGCACCAATCTGACAGTAGTGTCTTTTGAGAACATTATGCTCCCTGATTTAAAAGTGTCCAGCAACTCTTTCATTTACAAATGTGCCTGTGATACCCATGGATGGAGTTTAGCCATAGATTCCAGTATGATCCTTGCTGTGAGAAGTCTCTTCAGGACTGACTGACCAGTGGATGCTCAGCTGAAGGTGAGATGGGCCACTCTGGCCATCAAGGCTGTGTGGGCTCCAGTCAGACCCTGAAGGGAAGTAAGGTTTGTCTGGGTTGTGGGTGGTGGCTCAGCAGAAAGAAGGGGATGCGGCGAGCAACTCTTTTGATCATATTCTGAACCTATATGGACTCCTTTAATTTTCTGGAATCATGCTTACTTGGCATAACCAAATCTGCAAGATCTTCTCCTTGAGTTATTGAATGCCTAGGGGTATTCAAATTTCAGTTTGTGTGTTTATTGCAAGCACTAGGAGCAGCAGGACTTAAACTATCTGTATTGTTAAATCCAAGCTATCAGGTAAATGGTATGAAGAATGCTGCAGGCCACCCAAGTGAGTATAATTTTAGGGCACCGACAATTCAACTGTTGGAAGTTTAAAATGTTCTCTCAGTCTTAGAATGAAAAGGGAGATGGACTTCGGTAGCTCTTTCTGTAAAAGGTGAGTTAAGGTCTGGCTCTTTACCTCAGTAAAGGTCTGAGTAAATACGTTTTCAGGATCCTGTTATGTTAAAGATTTTTCTCATCTTGCATAAAAGATGACCCTTTTCATTCTCCTCCTTCCTCAGAGTGAGTATAAAAGCTGCCAGCTCAGGTGCCTGCTGCAGGGAAAGAGTCACGAAACAGGAACCAGAACAGCTGATACAAATTACCCTTCAAATTGGAGCAAATGCTCCCAGAAATATCACCTATTAAAAGACCAACTAATAAGTTCCTGCTGCAGCCCGAATAGCTCAACTTAAAAAAAAATATATATGCTGGTAGTCTTCAGGCCCTGGCTTTTCGTGAGCTTTGCAATCTGAGGCTTGTCAGTTTTGTACATACAATTGATGAAGCTCTCTGAAATACTTACCACAAAACCCTGTGGATCCCTTTGAAAACCTGGACCTTCAAGAGCTCGGGACAGACGTGCCTTCTTCGTCTTGCCAAATCAAAGATGAGAATTATAGCAGATAGGCAGAGACTGCTGGATGCCAGGGAAAGGGGGTGCTCTGCTGAATCTTCACCTGCTGGTTCGGTATATGTTTAATTCAAAAAAATGCAGTTAGCCTCCCAGTGTACTGGAGCCTGAAAGCGCAGTATGGTTTTGATGAGGTCATGCTTAACACTGTGTTTATTATTCCTGCAGTTTCCAAGATGAACATCCCCTGGCTGCAAAAGTTCTAAAATAAGTATGGTTTGACTACATCCTAATGGGTAGATTTCATTTTCTTTGAGTGACTCCTGATCACTTTTCAAAGTCATATGTGTAATCACTGTGAAACCTACAATTTTCGTAATTATAAATATTGGCTATTTTAAGATTTATGGAATCTTCCTGTCACACATTTCTTGTTTTTCCAGTTGACTCCAAATTCTACCAGCTGTGAATTTGGAAGGTCTGTAAATTCCTGGCATGGGTATGGATCTTGTTGGAAAATGATATTTTAGCTATGGAAAAAGCCTATCAAAGAAGGACTAACTGGTAAAAAGCCCTCTGTAATTAGTAGGTTCTTAGAGCTAATGATAGTGAGACCAAGCCCTAAATTGGAGGCTGTAGAGTCCAAAGGCCACTTGAGTCCAGCTGGTTGACAGGATTATGTCTATTTGTGCAACTCCTGATTGTAGCTATAGTTGAGTCTCTTAAACTTCTGGTCATTTGCTTCCTGACTCAGGGCAGCTGCAGCTGTGGCTAATGCTGAATCAGATACATCTGAATGAGGTCTATCTACAATAGCCTGGCAAGAGGAAATCAGGTTTTCCTGGTCAAACTCTCAAAGAAGTCCTTGTAAATTAGTACAGTTAGCAAGCAGGGCCTACCAGTAAGATGCTAAATAAAAAGCAATGTGTTAATGCCAATTGTATCATAAGGGAAAGCAGGAAGTCCAGGCAGGCATGCAACGAAATGCAACACCTCTACACAAAGGGTGTGCAGTTTGGTTAGGGAGAGAACCCCAGCTAGGATGTGATAGCAGTCTGTATCACTCACCCAATGAGTAAGATAATTTTCTGTCTGCTTGTGTCATACTTAGGACAGATCCCAGCCGTGGTGGGCTGGTGGCCTTTGGCTGTTGTTGGAGGAGAGCTTGCTGTTGGGGTCAGACTGTCACCCATGTAGCCTAGGTTAAAATCAGTAAGGATGTTTCTGTATGGGTGGCAGTTGCATCTGTATGTTGCAGTGGAGTTGTGTCTGTAATCAGAAAAGGTTGGAGGGAGATGTGTTTTTATTCCTGCAGAGTAGGAGGGTAAGATAAATGGACACTTGAACACAGTTACAGCTTTCTGTGTGGGTGAATTGCTGATGGTGTTTAGTGTAAGACATTCTACCTGGGGGAGGAGTAGGATAGCAGAGATTCTTCTGTGTCCCTCCAAGCACCATGCAAGGGAAATGCTGCCAGCAGATGAATGCTTCTGTACCTCTGGCTTGGTACAATCTCTGACACATATTCTGTATAGGAACAACATTGATGCAGGCTCTTATAGAGCCACTCAGGAAACCTTTTGCCACTGTACCGCAAGTTCTGTGTGAACTGAGGGCTATATTTCAGGTAAATTTTAAACAGGGTTAATGCAAGTGGCTCTGGTCTTGTCTGACACCAGACTCATCAAGTCACCCCAACAAGATGAGTTAAGACCTAAATCTACCTATGCCATGAAAAAAATTGTGTCATTCACTCAGAACTGTTTGCTAAACATGCATCTGGATGGTCTGCTGTTTGTCCTTTAATGGCTAGTTAAAACCAGGCTTCCCCCACAGAATGGTGACCACTTGCCTTACTGATGTGGTGTGGACAACAAGTAGCCACTGGTTCTCCTTTGCTCTCTAAAGCTTTTGTTCCAGCTTTTCAACAATCTGTTGTGCTAGTAATTGACTTTGTTGGGCTGCTTCTTGGAACAATCACCAAGCTACCCCACCCGCAGTGCCTGAGTTGGGTTATTCTCAAGCTACCAGTCTAGGAGGGCTTGGTTGTCCTGTGGCCAAGCTGCCAATCCTATAAGAGTGCCTTGGTTATCTTAGAGTGGCACATCCTGGAGGTCAACATGTGGTAGCATGGGATGTTCCATGCCATCCTGGGGATGAGAACAGGGATTGTACTCCTGGCTGAGGAAGAGAATTTTGACTCGTCATCTGGGGAGAAACAAATGTTTGCCACCCTTTTTGCCTCCAGATCCTCTCCAATACAGGAACAAATAATTTGTTCTCCCTCTGTGTTCTGCTGTTTCTGCCAGGGGTAGCGTAAAAGGGAAATAACAGGGTATATGGAGCCCAGAGGCAACAAAGTGTCTGTGCTGTGCCAGGCAAACCAACCCAGTGCAATATATTAGGACAGGGTTAGAGCCAAAAGCTCTAATTCACAGTCACTGTGATGCACCATGTCTCCAAAGGCTTGTACAAAGCTTCCCCTTCCTTGGATCAGCCCTCTTCTGTGAACAAAGCAAAACTTGCAAGGCTTTCAGTATTCTCTGTGCACATTTCTTGGGGAGCACAGCTCTTACTGTGAACATCAAGCCTCAAAGCTGGCTAAACGCAGGCTAGAAAACAAGGTCATGGCCCTTCTGCTCCTCATCCCCTGACATTCTTGTTTGACTGAAATTGTGAAGCTAGATGCTAATAAATCAGAAATCAGGCAAGCCTTTCTGAATAATCTTCTGTTTCCCTAAATTATCTCTTCCATCCAATATTGGTGATTTCATATATTCATAATTAATGCTAGAGAAGGGAAGGCTTGGGATTCATGGCCTATAGGAACACAGGCTCTTGCTGTGCAAGTTTCCCCTGCATCTGAAAGAACTCTGCCTTAAGTAATTGTCGCCCTGATTTTAGGATTACTGCTGGAATAACTTAAACCAGACAAAACGAGTTGCCTGATGCATGGCAGAGGGGGCTGGAGCCATGAGGTCTTTGCTTTCGCCTCACTGCGTTGATAACTTCTTACACAGGCAAACTGTGCGGTAATCCCAGAGCGGTTGGAAATCTCACTGGGAAGGACACTGCCTGCCACTCCTGTATAATGGAGATGGAGCATTTAGACACATGCAGGCTTACATAATTTTTCTGACTAAGTGACTTCCTCTTCGATAATGCATAAATCAGATGTACCTTAAATTGCCATCCTGTTTTCTTGAAAGCCTGGGCAAAGCTGTGCAAGCTGGGAATAATGATCCCTTGATAAATGAGGGAACTCAGATTCCCAGGCAGGAGGGAAATGAAGCAGGTGACATTCTCATGAAAGGCACAGAGAAAGCCTTTGCAAAGCCTTAAACAATATTCCTGATACTGGTTTTGGTTACAGCGCTGTCTTCAGGTGGAGGAAGAGAGTATTTTGGAGGGAATGATTTCTGCCTTGTTGACTTTGAGGGGGGGAGAATATGTGTGTCTAGGGAGTCTGAAGCAGCTGTACTTGCTGAACCACAGCAGGGTGACAATCTCTCTGGCCCCTTCAGTGAATATCTGCTGGTTTCTGTCAAAATGCTTGTTAGCCTAAAAGGATGGATTTGAAATCTGTTGGTGTATGGATTTAGGAAAATATTAACTGGTGTGATGAACATCTGGCCAAATGATGCATAGGTAGAGATGCTGCAGTTTTCTACACAATATCCATGCAGAAGTGGTCATAGTTTATCCGAAGGGATGTGTGTTCAAGAGCCAATAATGAGTCCACAGATCTCATGAGTTTCATTCGTAAAACATGTTACCAGAGGCTATAAAAAGGCTGCAAATTGAAGCCATGCTGCTGCATTTGTTGAGCTTCCTTGGGAAAGGGCAGCTGTCACGAGCTTCCTGAAGGCATCTCCAGCACAGAAACAGTGACTGTTGGCAAAGGTGGTGGCGTTTCTCTCTCTTCTATCTCCCTTGCTTTGCCCCTGCCTGTGGTGTTAACTCCCAGTGAAAAAGGTGAAGGGATCTTTTGACCCGTTTTTTCTGTGTCTTATTTTGGAATGCATCTGTTTCAGATCTTGCCCAGACCTAAACTGTTTGTTTTTCTCTTCACAGATGTAAAACATGAGGCTTTATGGATATAGAATCAGTTCTTTACAACTCCTTGGGTAGGAGGTTTAATCCTCTCCTAAGGGTGAGGAAAGGCACACAGATAGAGCTTCAATGGCTGACTGGAGGCCTAATCATGGGTAGGGAGTAAACTTGAGATTAAAAATGAGGTTTGAATTCAGCCCCTTAATGAACGCTCCTAGATCTCGCTGCCTCTTTTTATGCAGATGTACAAGCAGCATATGTTTTACACAACAGACTCATCATGTTGACTCATCGGAAGGAACAGAAAAGGGAGTGTTTCTGTATTACCCACTCTCTTCCTTTTGCAATGCACTTTCTGCATTTCTGTACCTTAAACAGCCTCCTCTCTGTGGTCTCAAAGGGTGCGTGCATTTGTGAAGCACAGGCGTCCTTCCCAGATGGAAGTCTATGCAATCATACTTCAAAGGAAGGGGTAAAGGTGGAGGGGGAAGGAGGGGATTTTGGCAGGATGGAGGAGCCAGTTGTGAAATCTGCCCCCTTGCCCAAGGAATGGTGCAGATGGGGAGAGCCATCTGCCAGTGCCTGGACTGCATGTTCTGGAGGGAGAAGGAAACCTAGAAATTAGCCTATCTTTTTCCTTTCTCTCTATTTTAAATTTCTTTATTCGTTCCTCCATCTCTTCCCCCTCATCCCTCCCTGCCATCAGCTGCAAAACTAATGGCATCATGTCAAAATCTGTTAAAGCATCTGCTGTGCAGGTTCAGGTTATCAAAAGTATTAGCTATGCCAGTCTGCAAACACCTGGGGAGCATCTGTCTGCCATCACACAAAAGACTCTGGGTGGCAGGGAAAGTTAATAAATCTAATTGGTTGTGAAGCAGTATTAGGCATTGAATTGTATCACCTTGGAATTCCTCCAGTGTCCCCAAAGCTGTTACATGGACATTCTCTGTGCATGGACCATGACAGTAAGGGAGCCCAGAAAAGACTTGTTTTGGGTTTGCCAATTCTTAGATATTGCAGGTTGATGACATTAGTATGAAGTTCTTGCTGTTATTGCACCTTCTTTAATGACTCCAGTGGTAATGGCAATGAGTGACTTTCACCAGCTCATGGACGTTTAAAAATTGCTAGTGGGCATGCTTTTTGTTTCTTCCAGTAAGAGTATATACTGCCTTTGCGACTTTTGCTATCAGTAGCAGAAGCCTTGTTGTTTCTCTGGGTAGCAGGTGCTAACTATGCCTCCAGTGGAAACTTTTTCCTCCCTTCACCCCTCAGGAATATACTATAATTATCCAGGATGAAGCTAGTAGAAGGATTCATGAAATTGAAACCAAAGATGGGGATGTTTTTAGTAAATGTATAGATTTTTGAAGAGTTGAGTAACACAGTGAGAGCTGTTGAAGGACTGGCAGAGAGGACCAACAGCATGAATCCATCCAGCATGAGATACAGCCACTTGCATTGACTCAGCCTCTTGGATGCTGCTAGAAAATCTGAACAGGAGGAGTTTGAAAGCTACCTCAAAGCTGTCTCCCTCGTGGAGAGTCAGATATGGTGGCTGAAAATCTACTCTCTACAAGACTGCACTGTAGACTAGATTTTTACTGTTTTCTGGTCTCAGTGAACCTTGGCTACCTCAGGGAAAAGGGGAATGTAAGCAGCATGAGGAGAAAGCACTCCAGGGAAATTGTGAAACAGCAGTCCTGTACTGCTGAACAGGGGATCCTGCTGCTTTAACTCATCTACTGCTTCTGGATCACCTGGCTGAGCTTATTTTCCCAGTTTGCAGCAAGTTGTGACTTCCTTGCTAGGTCATCCTACCTGTTCTGAGTGGTTGTGTGCCAGGGTTAGTGGCTGGTTCCTCTTTGTGATCCTGAGCACCTTGTCTCAGTTTAATGATCTAGGGGGACATGCTGAAGAATCTGCTTTCTCCATAGACTGGAGAGAGATGGCAACACTTCCATGCCTGGCTTTGGCTCTCCACCAAGCCTGGTGGCAGAGGGATGAACTCTAGAAGGCTCAGTCCCATACCTGGCTGCCCTAGCAGTGATGCAGAAGGAGACAGCATTGGTTGATGCCAAGTGTGCTGCTGTCAAGGGAATCCATGGGTTGCTGTATACGGGTTACTGTGATGAGGATCTAGTTGACCTCATTGGACACTGAGTTCTGGGGAAGATGAGCTTTTCTCTCTCCCTCTCATAGGATGTGAGTGCTGCAGAAGTTTCCACAGACCCTCCCATGCCTGACAGTTTTTCAAAAGACACAAATGGGGCAAGTGGGAATGTCACAGGCCTTGGATCTGAGTGGGAAGAGGTGGAAGATCCCCAGGGTGCCTGTCAAGACAGCTCCAGTGAGTAGGAAGTTGATCTTAACTGGGAAAACTCCACAAAGGAGGTTCCTGCTGTGACACCCTCTGCTTTTGTGGATGGGCTAAAAACATTGCCCCTGGATCCAGACTGGTTTTAAGGCTTGCTGTCATCATCCCTTTGGTGGCTGTACCATCAACACACGTGTGTTAGGCTGTTCCCCACTGGAGGGGTGTTAGTCCTCAGGAGATAGCACTTTATGGTCTGCTTTGCAGCCAAGGCTTGCTTTTACTCTTGCCAGAGTTTATCAGTGCCCTGCAATTGTAACTGCTCCTGCTCCTTTCCCTCAGCACTGGCTTGCAGGCTGGGGACATCTTTGTGCTGCCTGGCAGCCTCTCCCACCCTCCCAGTGCTTCCAGTCTCCTTGTCAGGCTGGGCACATCAAGCTCTGCTCCCCCGGGTAGTTTTGTTCCTTGCCCACCTGAGTGCTGATGCTATGGTAAAAATAACTCTGCACGGAAATGAGAGCACTGATTGGGATTTAAATAAAATTTACATAAAACTCTGCCTTGAGTACTAATTAATTAGGTGTTAAAAGCCCCTGAAAAAGCAGGAAGGGGGGCTCTGTCTGCCTTGCCAAACAGGGGGATGCTATTAGGAGGGAGAGGCAAAGATTTTCAGTGACCTAACTGAAGCACCGTGCTCCAGCCAGCTGGCATGGTGGGAGATGTGCTGCTGGTGGCAGGAGAGAGGCTCCCTTTTGCTGTGACGGGGTCGTGCTTCCAACCTCAGTGTGGTCTCTAGGCTTTCTCCTTTCACAGGTAGAGCTCAGCCTGCGCAGGAGGAAAGACACTTAGCTCCTGGTCTTGTCCACTAAACAGGGCAGTAGGAGGCAAATGCAACATCAAGAGGGAGAGGGCTGTGTTACCACTTGCATGTGCTCCATGGTAGCCCCTCAAGGCAACTTTTCCCCATGTATTACAAATATTACATGGGACAGCTCTGTGGCTTGTGGTGACTTACTGGTTAATTAAGCAATGAGATGTACTAGTCTGGATGACACCGCCAATTAACTTGTTCCTCATACTGTCTATCTAATGTAATCTATCTAGGATTTAATAGAGTGCTCATGGCCATGGAGAAGCTGAGGGTAGAGAGGCCTTTAAATTTTACTGCAGTTTATAGTGCTGTCTGAATCCCTTGGCCACCATTAGAAAATGGGTCATGTAAATGGACAAACAGGGAGGTTCAGTTGCTTGAGCCATTTAAAATGAGATTGAACCAACTTTCCATGTCAGAGAGAACATTTGTCTCTCCCTGAGCATGGACTGGACTCCTCATAGCCCAGCTCCTCAGTGAGTTTCAATAGGCAAGGTTATGAGGTTTCTGCACTCAGTAGCTCCTTCCTACTCACTACAAAGAAGTCCTGCTGCCTGCTTAGAGGAAGAGTTTGGCAGGGTATTGATAGCAGTTGCTGAGAGCCTCCAATTTGTGGACAGCTGGCAGAATTCAAATAAACTGTTTTTTCCCCTTTCAATTCAGAGGACCACGCTGTCGTTTTGATCTCGATGGGCATCCTGGTGGAGGCCACCTGCCAGGTTGGGCTTGCGGTCTGGTTCCCAGCAGCTCTGGGCAGTGACCCCATCTCCTTCTCAGCCCACCTGAGAGAAAAATCGCCTTTCACTTGCATGGAGACAGGCTTCCTTGGTCTGTCAACAGTCCACCAGTTGGCTTGCCCAAAGCTAGGAAGACATCTCCTCCTATGAAAATTAAGGGTTTGTTCGAAACTGGGGACACAAACACACACACCCACCCCTCAACATAGTTACGAATATTGAAATCCTCTCCAGAATGGAGTTTTCTCTCCTTGCCCAGCTGTACTCCCAAATTCTCTCCCTGCTCAGCTTTGATGACCAATTTCTTTTGGCTTTGTTGTTTTTTTTTTTTTTTTTTTTTTCTTTGCATTTTTCAGAGGTCTGGGACTCACGAAATCCACAGGCAGTGAAGAATCCCTTTGTTGTGCCATTAAGTTTTCTCCACAACTGGTCATTAAGCACACGAGAGCTGCAATAAGCCTTGATCTATTCCAGCCTTGGCTACTACACTTTTACCTTGAGATGACAACAAATCTCCAAATGGGAATACTTTCTCATTCTTCTCACTCCAGCCCCCCAAACCAATCATTTAGGCTCTGCAAATATTTTTCTTAAATCCTCTTTCTCAGCATTTCTCCCTATATATATCTGTTCCCCCAAATATTTTGAAATTTCCAGCATTGCTGGCACTGAGCTGTACCTTTGTGACTTGTTTTTGTTTACGTAACTGAGGCAGATCTGTTCTGATCAATGTAGGGATGTGGAGTTTTCAAGGAAAATAATGTGGGTAGCCACCTGTGCAGGATGCAAACCCCCCTCTCTCCCCCTCCCTCCTTCAGTATGGAAGGAGTAGGCACATCTCCCTCTCTCTCTGCTGTTTGAGGCTAACAGCTTCTTTTGTCTGGCCCCAGTGCACCCTGGCCAAGGCCATTAGGAGAAGGGAGTGCCGAGGACCAGTGAGCCGCTGGGTGCCTGTGGCCAGTGTGGGGGATGTTTGGAGGCTTCCGGGGCACCCCACAGCCAGTGTGGGGGTGCAGAGAAGCTTCTGGAATGCCTACAGTCAGATCTGATCAGCCTATAAAAAACAGGACTCTCGTCGAGACTCTGCCCAGTGTCGCGGGTCTCTTGGAGCATGAGCGAGATGCTTCTGCCGAGAGCCCCCTCCCCGCCCAGGATGGAGACTCCGCTTGCCTTGCCGCCACAGTGTGAGTAAAACTTCTTGCAGGATTGCGAGTATATTTATACTTTCCATGCACATATGCACGTGTAACTTCCCGTGCTCAATACGAGCACGTGTATAAATTATTTCCTCTCACAATTGCGACTGTATTTTCCTCCCGTGCTTCCACATAAGCACGTGTAGTATTCCGTGCACATTTGCACGTGTAAGTAAATTAACCCTCGCAGGATTGCGAGTGTATTATAAATTTACCCTCGCAGAATCGCGAGTGTACTAACTTTCCGTACTCACTACGAGTACCTGTATCTCTTTAAAAATAATCCCGCACCGTGTTCAGGCAAGTGAGTACTCCTCCCGAACTCAGAGACGGTTCCAGCATTGTTTTGGTGAAGCCATGTGCATGCACTCTGTGGACCATCTGTTGTATTAGTTGCTGCCCCTTAATAAGTTTCCTCAACTGATATCCGAACCTGTATTTAAGTCACTTTTGGAGTGCTAAAACCCTATTTCTCACTGGTTTAATAAAAGTTGTTTTGGACCCTGTTGTCCCTTAAACTAACCTCGGGGTGCCTCCGTGACACCACGCTAGGATGGTTATGTAGTGGATCACCCATGCTTGGGCCACTGCATTTCCGGAAAAGATGTGGAGACCCCCATGGTTTTTCCAGCACTACAGAGGTTAATTCTAGTTTCTCTGCCAAATTCCAGGTAGAGGTTGTTACACACCACTTATCTAATCTTTTCTTTGCAATAGCACTTGGCTATTGTATGTTGTTTGGGAGTTTTGCCAGAGTGGTAATGGTCAAAGGCCTGGGGAGCAAATTCTAACAATCCAGATTAGAGTCCTGCGGTGTTGGGTGCTGTCCAAAGATGGAGAAACCAGCTGGAGACAGATGTGGGGTTGTCTTCCCCTACCCCAATTCTTAACCTGTTTTGATACCCATATTTGACGTATTTAAATTACAACTTCAGGCAGAGTGGTAGAACAGTTAGCATAGGAAGCTATGTATACTTTTGTAAAACAGAATTCTTCCTCGAATCTCAGGTATGCTCAGCTTTCATCTTCAGGTTACATATTGTACCCTTCGAGTGAAGTGTAAAAGCAGAGCTGCTCTGTTCTGTGTGGATATTGAAGAGTCCACAGTGTCCACAGGAAGAGTTTGTTCCCTTTCTAGTGTCCAAGATCTCTTTGTTTTACAATGAACAACACCCTGCCAGCCTGTGTAGTGCTGCTCCCATCTGACCAGTCACTGCAGGAGGGCTGGAGACACCACTTGCACTACGCTTTTTGGGATGAATTTGTGTGAATGCCACAAAAATAACATCTCTCTGCTACTGGACAACATGTTTTATGTAACCAAGATGGAGGTGACTGAAAGCAGGTGCATCTGCATGCAATATGCTGATTTTGAACTGTTGAAAGCATGTCTAGCTGTTTGTATCTTTGGCAAGGTATCCAGACCAAGTCCAGGGCTTAATTTGTCTCCAATTCCTAACACTACCTTCATCACAGAAGTGTTTGAACCCCACTCAGCAGTATATTGTGTTAGAAGCCTGATAAGCTTATAAGTAACTGAATAGGTGGATTTATGAAGAGAGGAAATAACTTTGAAATGTGAGCACTTAATTATCCATTGCATTGACTTATCAAATGGGTTTGGAAGGAAACTCAATCTCTGTTTGATTTCATTGTATTTAGCTTGTGTCAGGCTTATAGTTCAATGTTTCTGCAATTGTCAGGACGTAGAAAGGCTCTACTTCCTCCCGTCTTCTGAATTTTGTTTCTTTTCCATCTTTCTGTACATCACTGAAGACAGTCATGGCTCAAGACAGGATACAGATGACAGAGTGGTGGTAGAGCTTTAGATACATTTGATATGTCCTGCTCACATACTCAAGATGTTTGCTGAGCTTAACAATTTTCCACTAGAGGTTTGAACCCTTTTTTAGCCCTTCTCTGAAGGATCTGGGATTCTGCTTCCCAGTGTCACCTGGGAATTCCGTTTAACAACTTCCCTTTTAATGCAGAGATCCAAAACAATGATAGTAGTTATACTCTAACTTTTTCCAATGACACATTGTCGAGGGTTAAGATTGCGGGGTGACAATCAAACCCTGGCAGATGTATTGTTAACCTCCTCTCCCCCCACTTCCCCCTTTTGCCCCTCCCTCTCCCCCCTTCCCACTCAGGACAGGCGATCGGGAGGGAAAGAAGGACAGAGAGAAGAGAGTTGGAAAAGTTACAGATGTTTTACTAATGCTACTAATAAGAATAGAGAAAATAATACAAAATATACAAAACCAATCTTGAAAGTCTCAGCAACTGCAGAGCCAGCACCCAAAGTCCTGGATTAGACTCTGTAGCCAACCGGAACTGGATTCAGTCTGTCACTAGGCCTCAGTTCACAGGGACGACCAGCAAGGTCCTCTCCTAATGTCAGCCATGAGGAAAAAAGGGAAAAAGGGAAAAAAAAGGGCCGAGATCCTCGTGATCTCCCACTTTTATATGAAGTATTCACGTGAATGGAATGTTATACACCATTGGTCAGTCTCGGTCATCAGTTTCTCGTTGCCCCTCTCGCGAGATGTCCATCCGTACTTATCAATAAATTTGCATTCCATTGCCAGGTTTAACCAAAACATGTGTTGGGTTCTCCAGGAAAATGCAGCTAACATGAAGGCTTTAGCTGACAGGCAAATTCACTAAAAGAGAAACTTGTTTTTAACAAAACCAGGACAGACATTAAAATGGTGGCATAGTATGTATCTTATACTTGTAACAGCTCATTGGAAATCTCCTGTAGCCCTTAAATGGAGCACCTCTTGTGGGGCTGCCTTTGATGACCAGGCAGCACTCTCAATGCCATGACTAGTCTGATTTGTTCCTCCTCTACAGGTCAGGACACCTGCCCAGAACTCCTCATACACTGGCAGAGATTAGGATGGTCAGGGTAAGATTAGTCTTGCATTGTCATACTTCCCAGGAGAGCTGAGCCTTAAATGTAATTACCTCAGCCTTTTCATGCATATCCTCTGTTTGCTAATGTTACTCCATCTCCTTAGCTGAAGAAAATCCAGAGATTTTCTCTCAGTGATGGTGAACAGAGAGAATGGCTAGTGGAAAGGTGAAGGGTCACTTCCTCCAAAATAGCTGGATTTTATTTGAGCCATTTCAGCCACCTCCTGTTATTCTAGTGATCACGAGGGAGTTAACTCATTCTGAACTCTTTTAAAATCTTCAAAACCAATCTATATTCATGGATGCTGCTGCTTTTTAATTTAGTTTTGCTTGTAAATCCAAGCTCTTCTATTCATGTGTGTGCTCTTACATGTCTTCCAGGTCAACAGGTATTTTAAGTAAGATCTTTTAGAGGTTTCTTAGGGATTACTACTACAATGAGAAAGAAAGAAATCACTTTCCCATACACGAGATAAATTCATATCACAATATGACAACATTCTTCCAAAACTAAGAGCAGTTATGGTGTTTTGGGGCAAAATCATAGATTCAATTTGGAGGAAACTCAGGAGGTCATTTAGACCTTGCTCAAGGCAGGGTCAATGGTCTGACTGACCCCACCTCAGTGTTTTACACACGTTGTAACCTTAGCTCTGACTGTAGCTGTCAAGTACTGAAGGAAAATAAAAACACACCACAAAACTCACATTACATGTAATTTTGAAGCACAGCTGCAAACACTACCTTTTTTTGTCCCCTACAAGCAATCTCTTCTGCTAATGGTAAACCACAACACCCCCATCTGATAGTACAATTCCTTTGAAATCTGTTACACACATCTGCCTCTGGTTTCGGTCCAGACCTGCTTCTGTATTTTGAGATGTTCAGAAGTGCTGGGGTCTGAGCACGGTGAGCTCCACATGCAAGGAGAAGGACTGCAGGCAGCACATGGCAGCTCTGGCTGAGGCAGTGCAGACATCGACATGAGACTATACTTAAGGCTCGGGACCCAAATCCAACACAAGTAAATTTGGCCGAGGTCTCCTGATATTTTAGGCACCTACCACAAGGGATGAAGAAATAAAACCATCTTTCCTGAAGTGAGTGGTCTCACCTCTGTGCTGCCATGGCTGTGCCAAGGGACACCCTGGAGGGCAGCATCTAGGGCTAGAAAGAAGCTGTTGTGATCGTAATCTTGCTTTTGGCTTCTTCTGTGTGCAGGGTAAAGTCCTGCAGACCTTGGGAAAAGATTTACAACAGTATGTAGGTGCCGGACAGGAGTCATGCTAGGATCTTCAAAATCTCCCAGGCACCCAAATACATCAGTAAATCTGCACCTCATTCAGTCCCTCACAACAGCATCCTGAATTTGCCTGTAAGGAGAAGCTACTGGATGCCTAGTGGTCTACCACTCTGGGGATTTGGGCTCTGCTTGAGTCCAGAGGACCTGACTGGCAAATGGCAGGAATGATGTGGTGTTGGGAAACTCAACTCACCAGAAACCATTCCCAGCCTCACTAGTGAGCTGTCTCCCTCTACCAGGGCTCAGCCCAGCTTTCCAAACAGGTAACCATCTTCAAACAAACATAATTAGAAAAAAAAAAAATCAACCTGTTGGATTTTTTTTTACTTGCCCAAATGTGGATTTCCCCCCAACCTGCCTAGTTACTGTGGACCATAGTCCTGATTTGACACTGGTCAGCCAAAGGACAAGTTTTCCACACACCCGCATGTCTTTTGGTAACTAAAGTCCTGTTGATAAACTCTCTGAATCAGGTTATTGTTCAGTCAGAACATGCTTCTTACACACACACACACACAAGTAGCTTTTTTCAGCTAAATATGCTGTGCATTTAAAATGTCTGTCCTTTATGATAGGATCTTCGAGGCACAGTGATGGAAGGTGTGTGGGCTGGGACTATGCCTTAGCCAGAGATACCGTAGAGATTGAACAGAAACGTTGAGAGTGGAATGGCTGGGAATGAACGGTACCAGAGGATGTGGCAGACGAACAGGAATGACAGCTGCCAATTGCACTTGAGATAGAAGATTATCAAGATCACAATACACCTTGCAGTTTCTCAAAAGACCTAGACTAGGAATAAAGCAAAAGACAGACTGAAGCTGTTAATAGGTAAAGATAAAGGACAAGTCTGGAGTCATTGAAGACATCCAGGTAAGGAGACCAAAGGGAATGAGTAAATGAGCAATGTTTCCTAATACTTCTGAAGGGTGGAACAGGGTGAGGATACAAATTGTTATAACCACTGTGAACCTTTAAAGTGAAAAAAAGACAGATCCAGAACCAGCCTGTAGTTGCCTGCCTAAGAGGAAGTCTAGTGATGTGATGACTCATTAACTCGTGTCCCTTGTCCTCCCATCTTTGCAAGGAGTGCCAGTTGGAGCACATAGACACATACCTGTTGGTGCCTAAGAACATGTAGGCAGGAAAGAATGAGTGTGAATAAAATTAGTGGTTTAGAATAAAATCATCTCACCCGATGAGGTGTCTTTGCTGTATTAGCTGAGATTTGTGCAACAGCAGAGCACTCCAGTTCCCAGCAAAGGACTCAAAGCATGATAAACCCTAAAAGATTATGTTCTGCATGAGGAATACGAAATATTCACACACAGCCCTGTGATTGTAGCTGTGTGCTCCAAAGCCTGTGGTTAATTCTTAAAGCTCCTCAATTTGACATTGCATTCCTCTCCATACAGAATGTAACTGAAGGAGGGAGCATTTTCTCTCATCTGCTTCTTTCTTTACCACCTGTTCATACATGTGATGTCTTCTGTCACCAAGATTATACATACTATGTTGAATGAACGAGTCCTGATGTATGGCTGTAGTCCTGAAGCAAAGGTGTGTTGGGAATACTAAAAAGGCAGGCTGTGAATGAGGGGAGAGAAACTCTACAGACTATATGTGCTCTTCCTTGTCCTCATTTCTCTGTAAACTCTATTTCTAACTCATGTGTGAGCTGCAAGACAGCTGTCAGATGGAGCACCGCTTATTAAATACATCTAGTGAGGAAATGAGGGTTGGACTAGTGCAACAAGGAGAAGCAAAACCTCCATCCCAGTTGTCAGATGGCTCCTGGCTACTGGTTGGACCCAATGCTCATCTTCCCAGGGAGAGGACTGGAAGTAACTGCAATTTTATACTCCCCTCTGTCTCTAAGCACTTCAGGATGCTCAGGTAACATGAGTATCTGAAGTCCCTACGCACGTTTTTCGCCACTTCATTTTCTCTCAGAGTGGGGGCACGTGCTCTTGACCTGAATGCAAAGTGGCTGCTTTATTTCTGCTCAGCCACAGCCCTGCTGACTTCAAGCACGAGTCCTGCTGTGTGAGTCTACAGCCGTAGATAACACTGGAGCAGTTTTGCGGTTGTAGAAAGGAGTCAGTGCTTAGAGGGTGCCTGGATCCTGCCTGTCCTGCTGTGTACACTGAGATGTGACTGGGTTGGAGGTGGGGGATGGCTGGTGCCTGCTGGGACTGGACAGCCATAGGTTTTCATTCGTGTGATACATCTCCGTACAGGCTGAGCTTCTGCAAAAGCACACTCACATATATAAATGTAATGACCCATCGAGTCAGGGCAACGTTCCCCATAGCCCAACTCTCAGTGCCCTGTGATGCCAGTAGGAGATGGTATTTTGGAAGTGCATGGGAACCTTTTCTGCTTTCAGCAGTTCCTTCCCTCTGTACCTCACCATCACCATGGCATTTGGTGAGCAGCAGTTCTGCTTTCACCTCATCCACTGCCTTAGTGAGTCTGTAAAGCTTCCTGACATTCTCCTCGCCAAAGCAAAGACCCCAGCTATTTTGATCTCTCCTTCCAAGGTGGTTGCTTCATGACCCTGGACATTTCATTTGCTCTTCTCTGTGCCTTCTCTGGTTCCACTCTGCCATCATGGGGAGCAGGGACAAGAACTGTGCACTGTTCCATGGATTTGAGTGCACTCGAGTTTTATATGGTGACAAAATGATACAAAGGAAGAAAAGTGTACAGTGGCATCCTGTTCCATTTGGAAATCATCAGCTTTGAGCAACACTATCTTTGACCCCTCTTCCCATCCATTCCTGGTATTGGACAAAACTATTTTCACCAATCATTTTAGCTCTGATATTTCCCCAACCTTTTCTGTCCTTGTAAACACAACACTAAACAGAGAAACTTTCACAGACTGTATGCGAGAGACCCTGACTATTTGTTCTGCAAATATGGGTACAGCCCAGCTCAAACCTCGGCTCTCTTCCAAACAATACAGTGAAGGAAGACCCAGTAGATGCATCCTCGAGGGAAATGCAGCCACCTCTGGGTGGGATGCTACCGCAGTAGAGCAGATAGAAGAGTGTGATGACCCAGAGAGGAGTGAAGGTGAGGCCTCCTGCTAATAGAAGTGGCTTGGGGGAATCTTGAGGCAGACTGACTGCCTGAGTTAGCAGCTATCTAGTGGAGAACCCCTCTTAAATCAATCTTGCAAAGTGTCCATGAGCCAGTATTTGCTGTGACCTTGCTGAAATGTCTGCTATGAGGCAAAGGAGCAAGAATGAAGAAAGAAGGACTGCCCTGCCTCTTTTCCTGAGTGTGAAATGCTGAAGTTCTAGGAAGCTTTGGATTTTAGTGGAGAAGAACAACCAAGAGAGAAAGCAGAGAAAGCAAAGAAAACACAGGCAGTTTTTTGGGGACAGAATAACATGGCAGTATCTTACAATACCTAAAACTGAAATGTCCCTGCTCAAAGGCCACGCTCTGTCTCAAGAAAGAACTATAGTATTTGGAAACTGTCTATGTTCTCCAGCAATTGCTAACTGGACGATGACAGGACTTCAAAGCATCATTTTCCGCTCATAATATGGCTTCTGGCACAGTCAGTGCAGACCTTTGCCGTGTCATTCAATATCTTTCAGGTAAGAAAATGGGAGAAAGGGGGAAGCATGTGCCTTACTATTGCAAGACTGTGGCTTCAGGAAACGTCCTTACATCCTGACAGCATCACGTGTGCCAGTTGGATGTTCTGGGGGAGACAGCAGCAGGTAAGGGTACCGCTAGCCAGCGGAGGTGTTCTCAGCTGTTTGAACACAGCACAAGCACTTTGGGGGGTAGCTGTGGCACAGTGGGACTGAGGCATCCTGTACCCAGCTCCTGAGGGATGGCTAGAGCAAATACATGCTGTGAGGGAGGCCAGTATATCCCTCAAGATAGTGAAACAGCTTAGAAAACCTATTTGCCCATTTTCATCCTGGTCCTTTCACTGAACTCAGCTCCACAGCAGAGACAAGTAACTTGGACCTTCTGAGTCTTAGTGTCATCAGCTAAAAAATGGGGCTAATATCAAGCTTACCTACTTTCCAGTGTGTTGCAGCTAATTAGAGTGAGTGTTAGTTAATGTTTGCACAGCTCTGGGATGTGAAAATGGCAATATCATGCTAAGTATTACTCCTGGTGCCTAGACACCATGATTCTTCATAACCAGAGCAGTCAATTAAATTAGCTGAAAGTTGACAGATGCAGCAATGAGGAAGGCAGAGGAGATATACAAACATAATACTGTATGCATGATGGCCTGCAGCTGCAGAGGGCAGGGAAAGCTCTGCTCCTGCTGCTTAGGGAGTCAGAGATCTCTGTCTGTGTAGGAGGGCAGGTGTTCCCCAGCAGCTTTGGATTGTTGCTGCAGCAGCCCTGCAGCAGGATAGACGACTCTGCTCAGGTCTCACAGGGCCCTTGCTCATTTTCTGTCAAGGATGCTGATTATTTGTGAGGTCTACAGGATAAAGCTGAGCAGCACTTCCTACAGGGTGAAAGCCAACCCGACCTCATTGAGACCCCACCTGGAGCTCTGCATCCAGCTCTGGAGTCCTCAGTACAGGAAAGACATGGACCTGTTGAGGAGGGTCCAGAGGAGGCCACAAAAATTATCAGAGGGCTGGAACACCTCTCCTATGAGGACAGGCTGAAAGAGCAGGGGTTGTACAGCCTGGAGGAGAGAAGGCTCTGGGGACACCTTGTTGTGGTCTTTCAGTACTTCAAAAGGGCCTATGAGAAAGATGGGAAAAGACTTTTTAGCAGGGCCTTTTATGATAGAACAAGGGATAATGATTTTACACTAAAGGAGAGGAGGTTCAGGCTAGACATGAGGAAGAAATTCTTTACAATGAAGATGATGAAACGCTGGCACAGGTTGCCCAGAGAGGTGGTAGATCCCCCATCCCTGGAGACCTTCCAGGTCAGGCTGGATGGGGCTCTGAGCAACCTGATCTAGTTGAAGATGTCCCTGCTCATTGAAGGGGGGTTGGACTAAATGACCTATGAAGGTTCTTTCCAACACAAGCTATTCTATGAATCTATGATTCTCATGTCTCTCAACCAGCACCATCCTCAGTGGGGAGCAAGGAAGACTCTTGAGTGAGGGCAGCACAGGGCAGCATTTCACCAGCCACAGTGCAGGACAGCTCTAGGTATAACACAGCCTGGTATGTATGTCACCTCCAGCAGACCCATTTCGCCCAGGGTCTTCATGTCAGCTGTGGGCAAGGAGCAGATATCCAGGGAAGGCATGGGAGAAGCAGGGTGGGAACACAGTCACCTCTGTTCCAGCAAGGCACCGTTCTGAAGGCGAAAGGAAAGTAGTGGGAGTTAGTTGAAACCCAAAAAGGGGGATTTAGAAGTGTGTGACACCATTTCCCAAACCTAGATTTTGTTCAAGACACTTGGATCACTATCCTGGTTTTTGGTGGTTGATCTGGAACAGCTACTCATGTCAGCACCTTGACTTGCAGCCCCTTTCACCAGTCACACAGAGGTCTGACTGCCTGTAGGGGCACGATCCACCAGGGAGGCAGGGGAAGAATTGCCATGCTCTGAATCATCAGTGTCATTTCTTACAACTCCCCAGTACTAACCTACATATCAGCTGATAAATTGGCTACAGCTCCTGGCCAGCTTCCACACTCTGCAATTGCGTTCTGCTGCTTTGAAAGCCTCCTCACACACATGCACATACAGAGCGATACAGAAGCTGTCACTGCTTTCTGTCCAAAACTCCTGCACAGTGGTGGAGCTGGCTCATCCTTCTCAGGAAGAGACTACATTTCGGTGCTACAAGACATGAATCATGTAGCTGGAAAGGTTATAAAAACTCCTTGGGACCCTTTGGAAGGAAGTTGCAGTCTTGAGATGAAAAGTGGTATTAAAATGTCACCCAGTTTGACTGCTGGCACAATCAGGGCCTGTGGCTTTGACTAGGGAGAGATATCCTCATGATACTGTAAGGCAAAGATTGCTGACACTAAGCATATTCCATTTATGAAGTAATAAAGGTGTCTGTATTAGGTAACTGATTTAGGATTTTGTTCCTTCTTCCTTCTCCTCTCCTTGTCCTGTGTTTTTTCTTCAGCCTTCTCCTCCTCCCCACACTACCTCTTCTCCTCCCAGAGAAGCTGTGTATCTACTGCCATCATAACAATTATTCTCCTCTGTATTACAATGAATGATTAGTCTCTGTATAGTTGCCTCCATAATTAAGAACTGCATGAAAGAATATTCTTGTAAGCAACCAGGGCAGTGTCCTGTGTGGAGACACATTCATACCCAGCCCCTGACACAGATACCACTTACACAAGCTGCCATGCTTGTAGCTGGGGCACATAAACCTCCAAGAAGGATGCGTGCACGTGATGATCTGTTTGCAGGCTGCTACAGATATACCAGTTGATGTGTGTATGCATAGGGGCGCACACTCAGCCCCCCCTGACTGGTACCCAGCCTTACGCATGCCTGTACACTCCTGATCAAGAGCTGAGCTTCTGCATACCTCCAGCTTGCCTTTCTCATTTCTCTGACTGCAAACCATCATTCTAGTCTCCTGTCTCTGTATACCTCCTGGATAATCCCCGCATTGAGAGGAGGCTCTTTGTGGAGAGATGGGGTGAGGGAAGTGGTGGTGAGCAGAGAAGGGATATTAGACAGCAATAAAGTGTAAAGAACACCCCGCCCTTCCTATAAATATCCAAGGAGCTCTCCTGCTTCCTAGCAGCACTAATGAGGATCAACAGGAGTGATGGAGGGTGACAATGGAATCACTGATGAACAATCAGAGATGATGCTCAGTTGCTAATGGGGCTAATGAGCTGCTTTGCATAAGCTGAGAGGGAGGAGGAAGAGGAGCAGATGGGCTCTTGGAAGGTCAGTGGCAGCAGGCGCACCACACGGAGTGCTCTGCAGCCTGTCAGTGCTTGCTGCTGTCCTTCTGCCCCCTCCCTAGCAGGAGGCACTAATCGTGGGAGATCCAGCACCGGGCAGCTCTGCCCAAGTGGCCCAGGGACAGCCTGCATCATCGTGTGAACCACGACTTACCACAACACGACTCAGCCCACGCAGCAGGTCTCACATAGACCTTGTGGCCAAAGCATCAGCAAGGTTAATCCAATCACGTACTGAGGAGAGGGGGACATGTCTTCTGTAGCTCTGGTGGCCAAGACACAGACATGTGGACCTCCATAGTCTTAGAGATATCCAAGTTAGAGCAGAGAGACTCTGAATGTGCATTTACCATGGCAGGCTGGGTTGACTGTCAACTTGTGTGTCTTCTGAGCTGGCACCAGGTGTGACCAAGAAGATACTCTTGGAGTTATTATCCTGCTTAGATGTGACTTAGCATCTTGTTCCCTACCTTCTGTGAGTAGGAGCTGGGTTCCAGCTGCAGGTGAGGAACTCAGGTTTCACAGGTGGCTGACAGCTGTGATGAAGTTGAAGAAAGAATACAGGAAAAAGAGCAAGAGACCCCAGCATATGCTGCAAAGGAGAGATGTTAATTAGTGCTTCAGTCCACCAGGTATAAGCAAGGAGGAGAGTCTAACCCCAGCCCACAGCACCTAGGTTGGACAAAGATTTTGTGACTAAGAAATCAGGGTAGCCTGGTGCACTCTGGCAATGCACGGCAAGTATACAGAGTGGATTTCCCAGCTTGCGAATGTGACAAACCACATTTGGGTCACTTTTCCTTAGCACATTAGTGCCACTTCTCCTATAATTGCTAATGTGAGACTGGAGAAAGTATGGTGCCGTTTTGCCTCTCACACCTGACTGCTGATCCTTCCAGCACTGCTGGGTGAGGGCAGGAATACCATCTCTGTTACCCTATTTCAGTCCTTGACCACTCTGCTGTCCTGTGGGCAACCAAACAAACTACCACCTCTATTACAATCTGGACAAACATCTGCTAATACCTGACCTGAGGTCCATTAATGCATTTCCCTTTCACAGAGGCTCCCCGAACAGCCAGAAGATGGTGACGAATGTGCAGCAAGAGCAGCAGGTTAGAAAGGCTGCAGCATTGCTCCCGTTTGAATTCAGAAACAGATGCTATAAATTATCTTGCAAATGGCACTGTAGGAATGATTTTCTGCCTTGCCTTCATAATTTGTTGGCACTTTATCTAGGTGCACAGCTGTGGGTGGGGTGTCCTCGCAGGGGGTGAAGGCACTGAGCTCTCTGCCCACTTATTAGCTTGTACTGGGAGAGATGATTATGGGCTGGGTGCAGCTCTTCCAGCAGAGAGGAGCTGATGAAAAGCTTTTTTTCCTTAGGACAGGCTGTGTACAAGGCTGTATACTGACTCCCACTCCTGACACAGTCTCCAGTGTAGCGGACGTCTCTTGCAAGAGATGGACCTAGAGAACCAGTTCTATATTCACAACAGCCTCTGGGCTACATAAAGCCACCAAATATTTAGATGGCTGCTATGTTTCTCTAACTTTTGCAGGGAAATGGGGTAATGGAAGGTGAAAATTTAGTTCTGGGCCGGTGAGAATTATAGCGCTACGTTGACTTGAAGCCAGCAAGTTGGGATGGCCTCCATATTGGGCCAAGAGAAGCTCCATGCCCTGGAAGTGTTCACAGGGAAGCCATGCTCTCACTTTCCTCAGGTCTTTTTCAGCTACTCCTTGTCCCCCTCCAGAGTCTCACATGTAGAACTCCAACATGTAAACTCCCTGAGCTGGGCCCAGGAGGATGTGATACCTACACTTAAATGTGGAGATCTGAGGCAAGTTGTGAGACAGATCATTTACAGGATCCTTGTGTTGTTTATGGAATATTCAGTCCTGTTTCATTTGCTATGTCTATTTGCCTTGAGTCCTGTGCTCTGTGTCTTGTTATGAGTGTACCTGTGTCACTGCCTTGCCTCCAAGGGCTACTGAAAATACTTCTCCAGGATCAGCTTCTGACAGCTTTTGCATAGTTGTAGAGGAGGCCTGTAGAAATACCTTGCAGATTTTCTCTGACTCTGCATGGAGAATATTGCAAGGAAAATAAATAAAAAAGACATGGTCAGCTCAAAATCCGCAACCCATCTTTCCAAATAGCTACCATGCTGTTTTGATACATGATCAGAGAAAGGAATCTACCTCTTTGATAATATGATGGGTAACGTGATGTCACCCTCAATGACTAGTGATATGAGGCTAATGGAAGCCGGAGCCTTGCACACACAGACATAGACATGTAGATTTTGTGTGTTCTGAGACTTTAAATGAGAAATGCATGATAGACAGCTGGGGCAGAACATAAAAACAGGATGGACAAGATGCTGTCTGAGTTTTGCTGTTATGGTTTGTCACTGTTGTGCTAGTGGTGGTAGCAGCAGTGAGTTGAGTGGCACTTGACTAAGTGGGACAAAAGAAGGGCTGGAGGCCAACCTGTAACACTAAGGAGGCAAAGTTTTGTAATGCAAAATGTCGGAGAGCAATAGGAGGATGTTGTCTATGGTCATTGGTCTCTGCCTGGCCTGCTTTCTGTAACTGCTTTGCCAGTTTCAGGCTGGGATTGGCATTTACTGCCAGCTCCTTTCCCAGAGAAAGCGAAGGGTACTGCTGTGCAAGCCATAACACCTATGTACATTTTTCTTTTCAGGATCCAGAGGTGCTAAGTTTGCTTATCTGGAGCACAGTTCTGTAACTTGTTCACCTGCTGCTAATCCTGGAACTGGTACCTGAGAGCACATATACTTGTTTTCTCTGGCTATTGGCACGTTCCACTCTCCACTGACTTCCTGTCCACATTTCCTTTCCCAAAAGTTAGTCAGGCAGAGGCAGAAAGAAGAGGAAGGACACCATCTAGACCCGTTCAACAGAAATTTTTCGCAGCGTGTCCTTTCAGGGTCTGGCCCTTAAAATACCGGAGAGGGAGTTTATTGCTGCCCTAAGTGACCATGCTGCAGCTGATCAGTGTAGAGATATCTTCCTTCTAGCTGGTGAATGCTCTCCTGCTTCCCTATGTAATATGCTATGATGGCTGAAGGGTGTTGGGTTATTTTCTTTGTTTAGTTAGTGCTGTTTTTAGTTCAGGAAGAAAATGTCTTTGCTGAAACCATAGTGGGCAGAGGAGTGTCTGGCACATTCCCATAGCCATGGAGCTGTTGTGCTGCCTGTATTTGTTCTGTCTGTGTGATTATGCTGGGTCTCAGCAGCTGAGCTGCATCTGCTGAGTTGTTCGACTGAACACTCAGAGATACTGCTCTGGAGATATTTGTATCATTAGACATTTGGATGGAGGTCAGGACCTGTAGGTTCAGTCAGTTCCGTTACTTCCAGTACAACTTTAGACAAGGTATTTTAACCTCTTACACCTCAACCCTGCCTCCCATCTGCAAAATACAGATATATAAATCTTTCTCTTACCCACTTAGATTTACATGTATAACAGTGTCTCTTTGAGCTTCTGAGCATCACCATGTCATAGACAGAAAGTTTCAGTTAGTATTAAAGCTGACCATTTTTAGTAAGTGATGATCTAATGATGCTCTTTGCAAGAGGATGAAAGCTGTGCTTGGAGTCCTGTTCCAGTTCTTCTTATATCAGTATTTTTTGCATCTCTTAAATTCCCTTTCCTGTTTCATATTTCCTTTTTCTCTTGAATTTTTTCATGCCATGCTGCTGTGGCAAAACAGCTGCCACAGAGCACCTCAGCCTTGACATAAATGTATGCAGGCAATGGGAGGTGACAGATGAGAACTAAGTCCTCTTATTTTGGAAGAGAAATGCAACTTCTTAATCCAAAATCTGTAGTCAATAAGAATTTTAACTCTTAAGTTTCTGTTGACACCTTGGGCTGTATTCATACACTGAAAAAGCATGGTGGAAGGACAAATAAACACAATGAACCCAAACCTCCACAGACATTGGCGACAGTCACCTACATGTGCCCAGAAGCTCACTCCCTGTCATCTATGCAGACACTAATTTCTGGGCACTATGTAATGTCTGAGCACTCACACACATCAAGTAAAATATTTGCGAATGCATTCAGTTGAAGGAAGGGGTCTCTGTAATTATCTTTCACTTTGCTGGCATCCCTAACAGGGAAAGTCCTCTTTCTCTGGTAGATTGATCCAGCAGAAGCACCATAGGACCCGTTGCCATGGAAATTAAACCTTTTCCTTCTCATATTTCTATAATGCATTTAAGGTTTTCAGGGCCTTTTCCCCTTCTTCCTCTGCTTGGCCTTTCAGCATTTACTGTGTATCATATGCTGGAAGTACAGTGCTCTCATTCTTCAAAACCCAAACAAAAAGCAACTCACAAAATTGTTCTTGCATCTCGACTGACTCTCTCTTTGCTATCCTTCCCTCTTTTTCCTTGTCTCTGTCATCTGATGGCTTAGGCTTTCTATAGCAATCTAACTCAGAAACAGCAATTTGCTTTGTGTGATACAAAGTTCCTTTGCCTGTGTCCTAAAGTTCTCCCCAAGCGTGAGGGATAAGCTCTGCTGCCATGGACCTGTCTTGTAGATAAAATTTTTCCCTGTTACACAATGCAGCTGAATGTCTTTTGGGGTATTTGGGGTGAGGAGGCAGGAGGTGTAAGGATTTCCACTCATGGGAAGAAAGTGATGAAATGTGCTTTCACAGCAATGATTTCCGTCTCTGCAGTTTCAATTCTTTTCAGCTTCTGCTATGAAACCTACAGCCCCAGCCTGCTTGCTTCATTGCACAGAGCTGGGTGCACCTGCTTATTAGAGTCTTGGTTGTTTAATAGCACACAGCATGAAAGAAGAGATCTAGAAGGAGTTAAGCACTCGCTGAGCTTTAGAGATGCTCCTCGCTGTGGTATGCAGCTGTTTCCTCACATAGTCCACCCCTCTAACAAGCCCTGCAGTTCCCTCTGAAGCAGGGATTTCAAACTCATTTTCACCAGGGGCTGCATCAGCCTTTTGAAGGCCTTTGAAGGCAATCGCGAGGCTGACGCGGCCCCCGGTGAAAATGAGTTTGACAATCCTGCTCTAAACAATGTATGTCCCACTATAGCTTATCCCTCACAGTCCACAGGTGACTCCCAGCTCGTGAAAACCTTTGCAAAATATCTAGAGAAGGGTCTAATGTCGGTGATCATCATGGTACATTCCCTCAGCATTCATGGGCTGCACTCAGAAAAGCATTATTATAAGCACATGCCCTAGTCACTGCTGCCCTCCACTCTTTAAGTGGCCCTCCACAAACACAGTTTTGGGTACCTTTGCTCTTACATGCTAAGGTGACTACAAAGGATGCAGTATTTTGTTGCTTCTGAGTGCATGGGAATAACTGTCAGCCCTGGAGGGCAAACAGTGTTCTCTGGAAAATTAAAAAAAGGCAATTTATTTGAATACAGCAGGGGTTTGGACAGCATTGAAGGCATCCTCCGACTCATCAAAAAGAATAAGAAAGGGCATCAAAAAGCACTAGACAATGCATAGGTTTACTGTGTTTACCTGTCAAAAATAAGAACAGGAGCTGGATCTCATAGCTGAGGTATTGAGATGGGATGACAAGAGAGCAGATAAACAGCAACCAGTCTTAAAAGGTGTTGGGCCCACTGCAGAAAGAGAAAAAAATAAAAGGAGGAGATTCCTATGATTCAAATTGCTCCTCTTTGGTAGTATGGGAACACATGCCTTAAACCATTCATCAGCCATCATCACTAACTCCCTGTCATCTACAGCAATTGTCCCACTCCAAGAGAAGGCTCAGAGGGGAACATTACCAAAGCCCAATGTATGCCCTGCAGGAAGGCTTAAGACTGCAAAAGCGTAGCATACACGTGTGACTGCCTCCCAGGGAGATTAGTCTTTGCTGTGCTCTTATCTGTGCTCTCAGAGTCAGGCTGAGCTAAGTCATTATTTGGTTAGGAGACCTGTAACTTGAGCTGGAAAAAGGTTTTGATGGATTCAGCGTTGGCGAAATTCCCACAGAGTCCGTGGAAAATGTTGTTCACAAGTCAAAGGTGTGCATTTTGTTGTGGGAGGTGTCCTCTTTCTGAGGAGCAGAACTATAACACTAAGCACATGAAGTCGTGGAAGGCTTTGCTCCCCAGGTTCAAATGACACAGGAAGGCAAAAGTGCAAAACCCCACCCTGAGTTTGCAGCCTAACAACAGAATTGTCTACCACCAAGGAAAGTGCTTCAGACTAAACCATTATGTAATTGCGCTGTAAACTCATAATTACTTATTGTGTTCCCCTCCAAAGATGCAGAGCTGAACAGAATGTCTCTTATTTTGCAGCAATTACTGATAACAAATGGTTTAGCTAAAGCTTATTAAAGACACTTTTGGTCAAAGCCTCTATTTTTCTAGTGTGGACTAGAACTTAATATTTTTGGCCACAGCCCAAAGAGGTGACATTTCGAAGTATGAATAAAACTAGCATAACAACTTGCAATCATGCGAGGACAACTGAGATCTACATTTCCTGTAATTCCTTCTGTTGTCTGCTGTTTCTTCTCATGATCTGGACCATCTTGGTGTGGTTAAGCAGCCAAATAAAAAGGCAAGAGACATCTTTCTGCTACAGTTTTGTCTAGTGCCTTGCACAAGAGCTGTTGGGAACTGCTGCTGGGGGCCGAGGTGTGGAACCCCACCAGAAGAGATGAGACCACTGCTGTGATTTGACAAACAGAGCTAGACTGCACCGAACTGGGAGGGTGGTCCTATGGGAAATGTAATCACCACACTGGTGCCAGTCACTGTTAGTGGCACTGGAGCTTTAATGTCCATCATCAGGGTTATCAGAGAGTGATCAGTGTTGGCAGGAAAAGGGGAGCAGTTTAAGCAGCTAGGATCTCTCTAATCTTCCTAGTCGTTGTGTTTGTGCATTGATGCCACGAGGGCAAATAATCTGGACATCTAAATCCCTTGTCTACACTTGGAGTGTATCCAAATGGATGTCAAGGTAAACAATCACAAATCCTGGCTTGGACTGTCTACCCTTCAGGCCTCCAGCGATGTTGCCAGGCTGGGTGGTTGTAGAATGTGTTGCCTGCTAAATGTACACAAGGCTTACTCTGAGTGCAGCCTTCGGAACAGAGCAGCCTTCCCAGCATGGCTTTTAGGAACCAACCCCTCTGCTGGCACCCCAGCAAGTCTGCAGCCTCATGTTGTGATGTAAAGGGACTTTGGGACTGATAAAGAACAGGAATTTGGGACAGCTGGGAGCATGTGGGTGACAGCCTCTCCCAGGAGATTTTGTGTGCACACTGGTTTCCCCAGGGGAGGGTCTGTTCTCTTCAGATGGCAACACCGTGAGGCTGCGGGGGCTTGGCGTGGCTCCCTGCGGCCCTTTGCTGTACTGACGTGCCGTGAGGCTGCACTCTGGGGCTGTTGGGTTTTGAGGGTATCAATCAGCAGAACTGTGTGGCATTGGGGGCCAGTCTGCTTTCTGGGGAAGAAGCAGGCTGCCTGTGCGTACTGTTTGATTGCTGTAGGAGCAGTGGATGTGCCTCAGTCCACCAAACCAGCCGCTCCATCCCAACTCAGCACTGCTCTTCCCTTTCATCCCAGAGCCTGTAGCTGTCGTGCTGGTGTCTCAGAGCTTAAATGCTTCCTGCTTCCCCACCTGTCCAGAGGTTGCTTCCTATCCCTCCCTGCAGACCAACCCCAGCGCACCTTCCTTCTCTACCCACCTCCCTAACTCCTTCAGAGCTGCCCACCTGACAGCAAAGTCTGTCACAGTCCCCTCAATGCCTTTTTTTTTTAAATATTTCCCTCTTCATTCTTGTTAGTGACAATTTCTGCTGTTTAGTGTGGCTTCTCCAGCCACCCCTCACCTGCCTTCCCAAGGGAATGATAGCTCCAGTGCATCCTGCAGGTGTGCAAACAGCTGGATGCGGGAAGCACTTGTCAAAATTCCTCCTCTGGATGAATAAAAAAAGACATGTCTAGGAAAGATCTGGCCTATTCTAATCCTATTGTTGTTGACTTCTGCTAAGGATTCAGTAACCTCGTTTTTGTGGTGGTTTTTGTTTGGTGGTTTTTTTTTTTTTTTGGTTTTGGTTTTTTTTGGTTTTTTGTTTTTGTTTTTGTTTGTTTTTGTTTTTTTTTAAGTCTATCATGCATTTGTCTAAAAAATGAAGGGGTTAAGGAGACCAAACTAATTGGGCATTTGGGCCAAGTTTGTGAAAAGATCTTGGAATTTTGAAACAGTTAATTCTGGGCACAGCTAAAGATTTGATTTGGTGATTTTGGAACAGGACTTAAAAATACTGAATAATACAAATACTGTTTTAAATAAAGTGACCTTGCTGAAAACAAGAAAAGTAGGAACATCTTTTCAGAGTCAATAAGTAAGTCCAAACTGTAAGAGAGATATGGTTGGAAAGAATGAAGGGGGTCAGGCTGGATCCAGAATAAACTATCTTGCTTAAAATCTGCTTAAAAATATTGTTTCAGGTTGAATCTTATTGGAAGTTATATAAAAATGAATAAATGTCTCCACAGCTTTACACAACAGTGAGACATGCTAGAGGTGGACTTGCACACTTTTGAATGGAGCCAACCCTATTTTTATACAGTGCGGAAAGAAAGAGGCGGTCACGGCACAGAAGAATGTACAACCTCTAGAGAAAAGAAGGAAAAAGAAATGGGGTGTGGGGGGAAGCATACATCCTGTCAGCAAAAAAGGAAGCTTTGGTAATGTGTATTTGTTTTATGATGATATGTTTTATTAATGACTTTTTAAACACTGTTTAAACACCAGTTTAATATAGATTTAGCTAAATCAGTTTACAAAACAATTGAATTAAGGCAGGCAATCCCTTAGAGCACAGACACCTGTATCATAAGTGTTTATATTGGCTTAGCTTGTGTCAGTAAATCATCCTTTCTTCACTGCTCGACTTCTTCTCACGGCAGCAGTTTGATTGTATTGCAGGTGGCTTTGCCTCCCTCTCTCCCTCTGGAATTTGACCTCATTCCCCTGCAGCAGAAGAGGGTGAGGTGGGAGAAGGACAGGCTGAATGAACACAGGCCTGTCTCCCTGGCGGGCTTTTCAGAAGATGGATCCCGAGGAGAAAAAGAGGCAGAGGGGAGGGTTGGTGGCTTTGCAAATGCAATGCCTGCATCAGCTTAGAGATGCAGCTTGCAGCTGACTATGGTGGAGCGCTGGCTCTCTCAACAGCCATTTTAGTTGCAGGAGCTCAGACCCAAACAAAAAATAAGTTTTTTCTCAGAAAGGGAGCAGTATATGTGAAGATGCCTCTTCATGTTTTGTTCCCATGCTGGCTAATTTCTCCCTGCCCCATAATGTTTTGTGAAAATGTCTTTTTGCCCAGGTCACAGTGATGCTGTTGCCTTTGACTCACACTGAAGCAGGATTCCTCAGCAGCTTCTGCAACATGGGCCCCAGAGAGGTGCTGAGCAGTGAGTGCTCCTTTCAAACCAACCTCTGTTGATTGACATCCCTGACGTTTTTGCATCTTCCTGTGGGTTACTTGTTGCCAGTCCCTGCATTTTATCAGGTGGCATTTCAGCCTTGACCCATGGCTGATGTGCAAAGAGGAAGAGAGATGGTGGCCAGGGACTATGGTAGAGTCGTGCAGCTCCCAGCACCCATCGTGGAGGACCAGCTGCCTTGCACTCAGCGTGTGTTCTGGTGCGTCAGCAGTGGGTGCCACACGTATCTGGGCATCTGCAGGTGATGTCCTGTGGAAAAATAGGGACTGGAGCTTTCCTGCACTACAGCAAGCACACTTATTAAAAATCACTTATATCAGCCTTTAATCAGGAAGGAGGAACCTGTTGTGCCCCTAACCAGTGTCTGGGCAACATTATTTTTGCAGTGTTAATTTTGTAGCCACCTGTTGTAGGTGACCCCAATGGTGCAGGAGCAGTGTCCCAGACCCAACTGGGATGAGGCCGTGCTGGCAGACACACCAGCCCCTCAGGATTCGGTGGAATCCTAGGGTGGGCACAGGGGAGCAGGACCCTTCCAGGCCTCTAGTCCAGGAGAGCAGCTAGGCAGCAAGCGGCCAAGGAGCAGGAGGGGCAGGGGCAGCTCCCCCTTCCAGGAGGACCCACCAGCAGCCCAAGGGTCAACCAGAAGACACCTGTGGTAGTGAGGAATGGGAGCGAGCACACACAGCCCCCCTCCCCGGGTGCCTCACGCTGGGACAAACGCTGTGGGAGGGGCGCTGCCCCCACAGCCGCCCCGGCTCCGGAGCGGGGACGGGCGGTGCCGCCACCGGGCCGCGGCGGGCGCCACCGTGCGGGCGGCGGCGGGTACGGCGGGTGCAAACCCCCCCGGGCGGAGCGCGGCCGGGACTTGGCCGCGGGGCGCTACCGCCCCTCCGGCTCCCGCTGCGCCCCCTCTTTTGGGCTGTATCTGGGGGATCCCGCAGCTGCCAGGTCCCTTGGCGCCCCTTGGCTGGCGGCACGGCTCGCGTCTCCCTTTTATTAATTTCTGCTTCACACTTTCTCTCGCCTCTCCTGGCCGCTGCAGCCATCCAAGATGCTCCGTCTCGCTAGGGCATCTTTCCCAATCTGGTACATATCAAGCTAAATGAGGCATAATTAGGACTGATTATGACATGACATGGTCTGGAATGAGAAGCAGATGGGGCTTCCCCCAGGATGCTCCAGGTTGCATTTCAGGGAGGAGGGGACAGGGACAGAGGGGAGACATGGCAGTCTTTCAAGGTTTCCTTCCTTTTATTACCTCTGCTGGCAGTGGCTGGAAGACAACATCCTGGTCAGCAACATGCTGCAGTAAGACCAGCATATGAGGTCTCTGCTGTGAGGCACCACTCTTAGTCACTGTGGCTACCCTGTAGTGGCTTTACAAGTCACTCATTCTGGGTTAGAAAAGCGAAGCAGTGCTTATATTTGGCCATGTGTACTATCCATCTGACTCTTCCTTCAGTGCAATGTCAGCTCTAATTTTACAGTAATGTATGGAGTTTTCCTCTAGGAAGAAAGTGGAAGAGAAGTGTTGGCTCTTTGGTACAGGCAGAAGATTCTGGTGATGAACTGCAGATGATAGGAAGGTACTCCGACCTGTCCTTTGTGGCCTTTCTGAAGGACACTCAGCTGCTCTGTGTTGTGTGGTGGGATATGCTTGGCAGCAATGCATGAGAAGTGCTCGACCTTACTAGGAAAAGAGATATTTGCAGGAAACACCAACCTTTAGCACTTCTGGGAAGATGCTCCTTGGAAAGGGGGTAAGGGAGCGGCTCTTGCTTGTGATGTTTCTGGCACATTTGTTTGGCTTTGTGCCTGTCCAGGAACAGGAGGGACTGTGGGTTTTGGCAGAAGTTGTGTGACCCAGTGGATCCACACAGCTGTGTTGAGGAAGATGCACAGGGAGGGTAAGAGTGAATGATCATGTGAGCATCCACTTCTCATTAAAAACTGATGATATTCACGAGAAAATCCAGGACTATGGGAGCAAATAACCACTTTCTTTTTCCATTACAATAACATGAGATGTTGGAAGGTTTTGTCACTAGTATTTTAGCACTCTCATGTATATGGATGCATCCTTCTGGGGGAGAGCCAAACCTTATTACACAGGAGGTGGTGACAGCATGGAGTAGACTTCAACATCAGCTGAAGCACTGCCTATATGTGCCTCTTTATCTGTCTTTGTGTCTGGAGGCATGGACAGGAGCCAAGAGGCCAGACTAGCCCATGTCCCAGATTAGGTTATTTCAGAGTCAATACAGGACCACTGTGCTACTGTCACCTTCACCTGACCTCTGCCCTCTGACTCCCCAGCAATGTCCCTGAGCAATATCCGATGCAAAGCAACTGGTTTTCTTTCACTGGTTGCTATACAACCTTGGCTGGAGCAACCAGAGGGAGTAGTTGCTTCACTTTCCTCTGGGATAAACCTTGCCTGTTGCTGAGAGGCATTTCACACTTAGTTTTTCAGTCGGTCATTCTTTAAGCTGCTCCTGCCTCTAGTTACCAAAATTATAGATTTGCCTTTCCCAGCAAAAAGCATTCTCTTTTCTACGAAATGAAGGCAAAGTGGGGTTTTCTTGAGAATGTTATAGGAGAGGAGTACTCAGGAGCTGCAGGCTAGTTCTGCTTGGGTATACAATCATCCCCTATCTGCTCCTGTTCAGCTAGCATTGCTTTTGTGACATGTCCAGTGCTACCTGGTTAAATTTAGCCTGCTGACCACTGTTCTCATCACCTTGGGGTAGATTAGCTAGTATCAGGTCTTCTTGCTTGTTGCAAGGTTTCCGCCATGTCTCATATGTAAATGAACTGCCTGGTTCAACAGTGGACATGCAGAATAATTCCTCCTAAGGAGATGCCTCTGTCTCTTGACAGTAGGTTTTTAGTTTTCCAAGTCTTGGAAGCTCTGGCTTTGCCAAAGTCAATGGTTTCTTGTCCTTTTTTCTTGGGAATGGGAATGAAAAGCGGTATTTCTAATTTTTCCTCTACAGGGAGTTTTCAAAATGAAACTGAAGAATCACTTCTGGAAACTCAGTCTTGTCATCTCAGAGTTCTTTAGAAGTGCCATGCTTTTAACATCTTTTCATGCCGGAACAGTTGAAATATCTATTATTTCATTTTCAAAACCACTAAAGGGAGGATTTTTCTTAGCATCTCCTGAAATCCCTTTTTTTAGAATAGCTGCTTCAGTTTCTTTTATAGCAAAATATTTTAACACGCTGATAGAAAGAGAGGGTGGGTTCATCTTGTTCAGCTTCACTCACAGAAAAGTTAAACGTTTACCCCACCTTGTTGTGTAGGGTTCTTTCACGATCAGAGAGAGAAACATGAGCAAACAACGCGTTCCAGTGAGGTCGTGCTGTAACTTGAGCAAGAAAAGATACACTTCCATCTCACAGAGAACTGAGGGGATAGTACTGCCCACTTCTTCCTTCTTTTGTGATTAGACCCACTGAGTCGCCCTCTGAATATTTCTGTTTCTCCCCTTTTGCTATAGAGCAGGGGTGTCAAACTCATTTTCACTAGGGGCCACATCAGCCTCATGGTTGCCTTCGAAGGGCCAAATGTAATTTTAGGACTGTGTAAGTGTAGGAGAGGTTACATTTATACAGTCCTAAAATTACATTGGGCCCTTCGAAGGCAACTGCGAGGCTGATGTGGCCCCTGGTGAAAATGAGTTTGGCACCTGTGCTATAGAGGGAACCCAAATGATTATTTTTGCCCACATGCGTACGTGCCACATTGTTACATAGCTAAAATTAGAATGATGAATATTACCCTCAGGTCTAGTTCAGATTTGAAAATGGGAATTAGATATTTGTGTCATTTGGATATTTTAAAAAATGTCATCACTGGTAAAGCCAATCATCAGTACCCTCCATAACCCTTGAGTACGCATAACTGAAGCTTGGCTTCTTCAGGAGGTATTGCTTGCCTTCTAGGAGAGATATTGCTCATGAGCATAATGCTGCTGTTTGCTTATACACTGTGACACATGCTGTGTTCACACACACTGATTGTGCCCCCCTTGGGCATCCTAGATCGCACTTTTTCTGTGATGGCATCTTTCATCATGTCCAGTTTTAAGAACTATCTTCATCAGCAAGACAAACTGGGGAACGTTTTATGCTAGAATCATGCTAAGAATAGAAATCTGCTGGATATCTATGCAAGATGCCTCCTGGGTTTATGGCCTTCTGGGCTCTTGGATCCTTTATTCAAAGTAAAGGTGGACACTCTCTTTGAAGCAGATCAAACTGGAAGACTCCTCTGTGTTGGCTGTTTCATGTAGCCCCACAGGTTATAGACTTGTAGCAGTGTACGTACCTTGAGCTTGCCCAGTGCTGGGTTCTGGCAAGCTTTCCAACTGAGTTTACCATGGTTTGTAGTAACTGAAACAAGGTGGGGACAATCCATATGAATGGTGGTGATGGAATGGAAGTAATGTCACCTTCCCTGGATTGCTGGACACCTAAGTGTTAGAATCTGTAATTTAGATGCCAAATCAGATTTAGAAGATACATGTGCCTAAGGTTGGCTTCTCATGTGATCTATAGATGCCCCCAGGTAAGTTAGTTAAAGAAGGTTGATGAGGAAAGGTCTACCTCTCTTAGAAACCTTGGTTTTAAATAAATGCCTTTATCTGCATTTTCAGATTTCTGGATAATTTTTGTAGGTATGATCTATTCTCATCTTATAAAACAAGCTGAGTTTGAAAAAAAACACTCTTGCATAAGCAAACATCTTTTCTAGTTCCTCTTGTTTCTAGCTGGGTGTTGCTTCTAACAGTCCAGATACTCAGTCCAGATGATAGGAATTATTGTCTTTGCTGTTGTCTCACTTTATGCATTGCAGGCTGACCTCAAGGAACAATAGATAATGTAAATTACCCCCTCTTTCCCTGTGTCTTCTCCACGTTTTATCACCAGCTGATACAGGGACATGTCTGTGCCTACAAAAACTGAGAGGAAGCACAGTATTGACTGTTCACCAAACAGATACTGTAGATACTTCTGGTTTCTGGCTATTCCCACAGCGTTTTTGTTCTGTCTTCATCATCCTCAGTTGTAGCAACTGGTTGGATATACACCAGTAAGGATATTTGCTGCTCAGCATATAGCTGAATTTCACCTTGAGACCTCAGTTCTGTCAGCAGTTTAAAGATTAAATGCCGCCTCTCTAAGCGAGTGTCAGAATCACTACAAAAATCACTGAGAGGTAAGAGACATAATCCCTTAGGAGCATCTCATTGATCCTCTCATGGTTCCCAAGCAGCCTGTAGTCCTGAATGCATGACTGTCCATTTCTCCAGATTAGTTGATTTAGCTACACGTCCCTTGGGCTTCTCAGGGGGGAAATTTGTATCCTTGGAAAGAAGCAAAAGTCAAGTAAGAGCTACTCCAAACCATACCAAACAGCATTACTCGCTGCAGTTAAGTGCAAGTGTCTCCTGGGACTGGAAGGCAGCTATTTCTGTTGGTCCTGTTGAAACCAGCCTAATTCCACTGTCTCCAGTGGAACAGAGCATGCTATGCAGCTTGGTTGTTGCTGCTGGCATCCAGCATGGGGTCTAAAAGCTGCTGTCCTGGAGAAAGATCTTTATGTCTTTACCCAGTTTTAGAAAGTCTAGGATCACATTCTCCCTGTAGCCAGTCAGTAAACGGGTGCATCTATGTGCAGCACCCTTGAGAACTGTTAAGATAGGTGCTCTGAATATTGCATAAATGATTCTGTCCCAAGAAAACATCTTCTCTTCCTATTTTTAATTTTATTTTTTAATTAAATTACTTCTCTTCATGCTTTCCAAAGTGTCTGTTGTTTTCTGATATATTCAGTCAGTGAAGATGGAAGGTGACCTGGTAGCCCTGCATGTGAAGACATGGAAACAGCAGTCATACTACTGGGGGCCTGTTCATTGGCATTTTCTCAAGAAAAATCTATTGATACAAATTTTTTCTTTTTTTCTTTTTTCTTTTTTTTTTTTTTTTTAATTTCATAGAAGAAAATGCAATGAATTGGGAGACTTACCTGGTATTTTGCGTATACAGGCATTTTGGTATGAATTAAAGAGTTGACTTCAGCTGATCATTTCTCATGCACACCCAGAGCCCTCTGGTGGCCACTGAAGATTTTAAATTTCTGGTTTTTGAGTTTTATCCAAATGTATATGGCCATTTGTAAGACTTATTTTGTGTGTATGTGTCTTTTAAGTAGAAAGTTTGCAAATGTTGGTGTAACATTTTTTCCATTATTTTCCCACACATTTTCACCAGTTCTGTCTATTAAAAATGGTATTGTTCTGTTGCCCAGTAATGTTTACTTAGAAAATTGGCTTGGCCTGTGAAGTGCCATATTTACTCTGCAGGCAATGGAAGCCGTTGCTGTGCAGTTAAAGAAAATTCAGGGAGTGTTTTGGAGTTGGAAATAATTTCAAATTAGCATGTACTGAAACTTCGACTTTGCCATAACATTTGCTTTTAGACCTCTGGCTGTGGCTGACTCTGGAAGGGGTAGAACAAGGAAAGCAGGGGAAGAAGGGCAGGGGAAGGATATGTGACAAGTCAACACAGAATGCTGCTGCATTTTGTAAATGTCACACTTCCTTCAGCCTTCTCTTAAGCTCTTTAGCTGAAGAAACACCACTGGCTAGCTGGTTGCCCCAGACTCTTAAAAATGTAAGACTGGCCATGCTTGTTTAGACCAGAGGCACTTCCTTCCTGGAGACATGCCTCCAAGAGCCATTGTGATTAGAAGGTAGTTCTCCCCAGTTGGACTTATGTCTTGCACTTCAAGTGTGCTGATCCCTGTAACATCACACTATGGAGCCGCCCTCTGCGTCTAAAAATGAAACCTTACTCTTCGTGCTGTTATCAGGCTTCGACACTCCCACAGTCTACAGGACATGATGGAGGTCATGTCTGCAGATCTAACTAGAGAGCAGGAGTTGCCTTCCTTTAAGAAATCACAAGAAACAGTCAACTAAGATGTGAACATGCCCCTGGAGATGTTTGCCATGGAGTGTGCCTCACCTGTGTGCTCCTGGGACATCCCAGCACAGACCGATACAGAACCTCTGGAAGAAATTTCCTTGTTTTGAATGAGCATGGCTGTGACCTGTGTGATAGGCTGGCCAGCTGAAGGCTGCTAGCAGTGCAAATCCTTCAGGGAACCATGAGGTGTTTCTTTTTTTGCCAGCTGAGGAAGAAATCAGCTGCCCCTTGGGAGGAATAGGCAAGGGCTGGTTTGCAAGGAAAGAAAAAGACTGGCTTGTAGCAGGAAAACAGTAAATACTGCTTGACAGGACACACATGATCTTCTTTGTATTCAACCTGCAGTTAAGATTTTGTATGTGTGTTTATGTGCATACGTGGCTGGGGGAACTTAAAAATCTATTTCTCAGATAAACCTATGCCTTTTGACCTTTGGGTACAGGTAGCTGTGCAGTTCTTTTGTGGTGTTGGCAGTGAGCTCATTGCTCGGCAGTTGCAGGCCAGATTATGAATGATGTGATATGTCCAACGCCAGCCAAGGAACAGCCGGAGGGGAGACCTGCTGCAGAGCTGAGGCCAACCTGATGTTGCTGCTTCTGCCATCATGCTGAGAGTGGTAGCAGATTTGGATCACCTGCAGGGAAGTCACCACCATAATCTGATTGCTAAAACACTGCCTATTTGCACATAAGTGGGTTAAAGAATTATTGCTATTGCTTATGAAATATTGCTCTGGCAGTGCCAGGCATCTGAAGAAGAAGCTGGGGGGTGGGCAGGCAGTTTGTATATGTTTTTGCATGACATGGATTGAGCCTTTATCTTGTTGCTGAGCTGGGTGAAGCTGTAGGGGTCAGGAGGAGGCCTGGGAGCAAGGCTGTTCTCAGATCACTGCCCTGATTGTACTCTAAGTAATCTATCAGCCACAATTCCCACTTGCATTGAATAATAATAATAGCCATTACCTGCATTTCCATGCTGCTGAGAAAATTGAGTAGTTAATCAATTTGAAGATGGTATGATATTGCAAGTCAAGCAGATCTGGGCCTGATCTACCTTTGGCAAAGAGATCTGGGTGATATAGTAGGTGATATTAAGATCCTGCCTGTGACATAGTGCAGAGGTGATGGACTTGATGGCCCTTCCATGGTCCAATAATTTGTATCAAGCAAGAGAGTCTTAGTTCCCTTCTCATCACAGGCTTATTATCATTTTCACAATTATATGGCTTGGTTTGCACTCATGACCTTGCCTTTCTTTAGTCTCCTAAGCCAGCCCCTGATACATGCTAAAAAAAGATTCTTTCTTTTCTGATCTCAGAGAGAATAAAAATCAAATCCCTGGAGAACAAAGAACCTCAAAATGCTATAGAGCAGTAGGAAGCCAAGTCAAACCACTGGAAAGCATGAGAGCTTTGAAAGCCTGGATTAAATTGCCATCTTGCTGAACAACCCTCCTGAAGAGATGTCACCTTTCACTCAGAGGTGGCAACTTGTCCTCCTCAGTGTGTACATGAACGTGTGAGGGAGGCAAGGGAGGAACAAGGCTGCTGTAGCACTGCAAAATCCTATCAGAGGCAGAGTGCACTGGGTTAAGCAATTTGCAGCAGCTGCGATGTTTTATGCTGGCTTATGAGGTGCACAAGAGGTCTGTCAAAATCCTCCAGCAGGTAAATAGCTTACCTGACTGGCCATTCTCTGTCATATTCCCTCAGACAACAGCTGGCTGTTCATCCCCATCCTGGTCATCTTTTAGATTTCTGGGATGGGAAAGGACACAGGAGAAAAGAGAGATTATTTTGTTCCACAGAAATAATAGGATTGCATTGTTACTTTTGAACATTGTGGAAAAAAAAATGTTCAGAACTCTCCCTAAAATAGAAACAATCTTGGGTTTCTCTGCTGTCTGGAGTTAGGGGCTGCTATGCCACTGAATTTTTCCATTGGAATCTGCAGAAGTACTGTGATTTACATCCTACAGGTAAATGGCCTTCTATTCAGAGATTGTAGTCTCAACTCCAGAGTCTATGTGCCTTTTCCACAAACCAGAACTTCAAGACCCAACTCAAGAAAAAAGCTCCATTCACTCCCTCTCTTTCCCCATAGCTGGGCATGGTCACATTTTCACACATCCCAGCTGATGAGAAGAGCTGGGTACCTGCCTCCAAAGTGGTCTCATTCCCCCGGAGCTCTGCCCTCTTCTTCCAGCTGTTGTGAGGCCAAAGGCTGCTGGAATCACTGTCGTACTGCCAGCCCAACTTCCACCAGGCAGGCAAAACCTCTCTCTGTTCAATATGCAATAACCTTAAGCCATTACTCTGTGGCTTCTACTTTTATTTTGTGGCATTGAAGTCAACACTTACTGTATTCATATATGTGGCTCTGTTGGTTAATGCAAATCAGCCCAGGGGGAACTTTCCCACTAGTATTATTGGGAACTGGGGGAAAGTGGTGCTTGCGCCTGGGGAAATGAGGGGAATTGCTCTTTGTAATTTGCTTCTGTCTTGCAGGAGCACAGATTTGGGGCAGGGACAGGAGGGAGGACCCTCTTCCATCTCAGCAACAGCAGCATGAGGATTTGGTCTATGTATCTTTTAGGGCAGCTGCTTTCCTGATGGTTTTCTGACAACACTCTTAATCCCTTTTATTGATATAATAATTGATCTCCTGACAGTGCAGCCTGAGGTGCTGCTGAGCATTTCCAATGGGCTCAAATTAAACAACATACGATTCCTTGCTTCTGCTGTGAAAATACCTTCCTGGAATTATCCTGTAGATGAGATCAGGATGAGGTAGGCTACCTCTGACTTGCCTGTAGCACTCCAGAGGAAAGGGGTACATCCCCTTTAGGGATAACCTTCATGGAGGGATACTTTCTGCTTCCTCCTTGCCGCTTAGAAGATGTTGTTTATGTACTGTAATAAACACAAAGCTCAAAAAAAAAATCCATCCATTACAAGGTGCATGAATCCTGCTCTACATTTTGCTGAATTCTTAACCTGGATGAAATCTTCCAACAGTAAGTTCCACAAGTTATTTAGATGCCATGTAGAAAACATTTGACTGTACCTGCATCTGTGGTAATACTATGCCCTTCCGTTTCCTGCACAAAACAGTAATTTTGCCTTCTCCTTCCTTTGATATTTTTATCTATTGCAGCCCTCATTTATTGCCTCTTGAAACTAAGCAAACCCAGGCATTCTCTTCTCTCTTTATGCCACAGTCTCTTTACTCCTGTGGGTTTTTGCCCCTCTGTTTCTGGTTCAGTTTCCATGATGTCTTTCTTGATATTCTGGTCCCACTTAAGTTACAGGTAAAATGAATGGATGGCTTTGTTAGTGCCTGGGTTTCACTTCAAAAGCTCAGAGGGAGAGTGCTGTTTCAAGAGAAGATACATCACAGGTCTTCTGTATTTTCCATCCTATTATATGCATTTAAAATTGGTACACCTGCCTTTGCAAGTTACTGATGCTAGCAAGTATTCAGGTTATTCCATACTCCTAGAGGAAGAAATGCCTAAGTGCTGTGATAACTTTAATTGCTTGTCAAGGCATTTGCAAAAATTTAATAGTAGCTGCTGTTTGCCATCCAGAAAGTGCACTCAGGTTCTCTAGGATGAATTATACTGGAAGAAGTGATTTTGTCATCCTTATCAAAATTATCATCTCGCATTACTTTCCATAAAGTAATAATAAAAAATAATAAATTAATGATAAATAAATAAACGGTAAATAAAATAATAAATAATTTCAACTCAGCTAAGTGATTTATATGTTTTATCCCTGAAGTCCTTCATGATCTTTAAAGAGCTAAGTCCACCACACGCTTGGCGTTGACCTCAGAGATATTACAAAGACAAAAACTGGTATTTAGTATTGTGAGCTTTTTCTGAAATGATAGTAGTCTTTGCTGTGGGTACCTAGATCTGTATTTAATTGAGGGAGAAAATACTTGAAAAGGTACTGTTGGCTTTAGCTCTGTGATGTCTGAGACATGGAAGAATCACCAGGGTGGAAGAATTGCTTGCTTTTTTTCCCTCGATAGCCTCAGCATGGTGTCAGGCAATTTTATAGCATCAAAACAGCTCTGGATATGTAGATGCCACGTAGATTCCCTGTTTGCTTGCAGGTCAGACTGCGGGCCTGGCATACCATCTGCGGGCTGCTGCAGATACAGGGGCACAGCCATTCATTAATTCTGAGCTAGTTTTCCAACCTCTCCTGGTTAATCTACAAAACTTCAGTCCTCTTTCCTGGTCAGGAATCCCATCATTGTGTGATGGAACACTTTGGTTGCTAACAAATTTGGAGTAAATAAATAGTAAAAATGTTGAAGAAGACAAAGACAGTAATAAAATTCCTCTGGGAGTAGTGAAAACAGAGTCTGAAGGACTAAGATTGATGTGCCTGTGAATAGATATGGGTAGGTAGGAGGCTGCTGAGCTCACGATCTGTCAGACTGACCAGAATTGCTTCATTGTCTCTTCTTGTTCCCCTCCTGGTTGGTATCCATCTGTTGTCTCTTGTCTTAGCATATTAATTTAGGCTTGTAACTACATCTCATTATCAAAGGGAAAAAAAAAAAAAAGGCTTTTAAAATAAATGAGTGTTGGAATTTAACCCCATCCATAAAAAACTCCAATCATATTGCTGTCCCTCAACTCCAGTTCTGAGTTCCACCCCTGGCTTTGCTGCTCTGCCAGACAGATATTATACATCTCCCTTTATTTCTTACTTCACTTGTCCATGCTCTTGCCACCCTGCTGCTGACCTCCTGGCCCACATGTCTCATGTCACTGCCTGTGAAGTGCCTTGAGGACTCCTGAGCAGAGTAGAGACCTCAGGGGCCTCTGATGTGTTTTTTTTTCATGGAGGTCTCCTTGGATTGTCGATGTGCTCCTGTTGAAGGGAAGATGGCAGACAACCGTTTTCTTTTGTATAGTCAGTGGGCGGACATCTACTGTTTTCCTGCACTTCTCTTTCTCGATCGCCTTCTCCCTATTCAGCCTCATGACCTCCCACAACCTGTGCAATGGTGTTCCTCCTGAGAACCCCCCAAGTGCTCCTCTTGAAGACACTCTCTTTGGTCACTTGCAGGTTTCCTGGCGGGAAGGAGATGGGAGTTGGTCACCATTATCCATCTAGGCTTGGCAGAGTTAACCTGTCTGATCAGTGACTTCCTCATAAGTGCAACTCTCTGGGATGGCTTTCACAGTGCTGAGGAAGAGGAGCACACAGAGAAGAGTGGGCAGCTCTCCCTCTGCCACACTGTCTTGAGGACTTTGGTGACTGCTTTGCCTCAAGGCACCATGCTCTCACAGAGGAGAGGACCACATGACTTGTTTGTACTGTGAGGGCTTGAAGAGTCATATTATACACAAAGGCTCTCAGGTGTTGCACAGAGGCATAAGAGGATGGAGATACTGACTCTGGGAGACGTGGTGGGTTGAGAGGCTCCAGGCAGCACCCTGATCATTGAGTCGTGTCCTAGGGGTCCTAGAAGTATCTGAAGCTCTTGAGATCCCTTACTTGTCATTGCTTCCAGCTGGGAATCCTCAGAGCGGGCTCTTCAGTCTAGTCAAGGTTTGTGGTGTTGGGGTTTGGCCTCAGAAGTGCTGCTGGGGGTTGTGTTGTAGCAGGGTAGACCCATTCTCAGGGTCTGAAGGGCTTGTGTTCGTACTTAGCTCTGTCATTGCAATGCAGGATACTCTAGACTGTGATTTATGAAAGCTCTTAGAACTGTGTTTGAGCACTCCTAATTAGACTTTCCTACCTCACAGAATTATTGTGAGGGCAAAATGTAATTCAGGATGTATTTGAGCCTGTAAGGAAAGGGAGTGGGCATGGAGTTGGGCAGGAAAATTAACACAGGGTGCAGAGAGTATTTCTGAGGCACTCAGATACTCTAAGTGCTTCTGTGAAGAAATCTGGAGTAAAGGTTTCATTGTGGATTACTTTGTGGTTTTCATTGCTAATTGTCACAAGTGATTATCTCTGCATTAGAAGACGGCATCAAAATGACTGTTCAGTATAGTAGAAGGAGAATGTCTCCGCTTATAAAAGGTCCAAACAGGTTCAGTGTGCAGCAGGTGTGGGATGAGTGGCAATAAGGCCATGGTTTTGAGCAGTAGATGCTGCAGTTCTCACATTGTTGTTGCATCCAGCATGCTCCCCAGGATGGAGAAGGTTTGGTGTTGGCAGGAGTAAATGCCTTATGCATGGTGCTAATGGAGAAACTGTTTAACTCTATTGCAGACAGAGTAAGAATTGAAACTGGGGTAGGCAATGGCTGCACTGCTACCAGGGGTCTGGCAGGGCAAGGATGAATGTCTTACACATAGTCCCAGAGCTGTTCTCTTGTCCCAGATTTGTTTCCAAGCAGTTGAACTATATCTGATCTCAGCCTGATCCAGTGGCATATCTTGTCCTAAACCCCTAACTTGCAGTCTTCCACTGGTGATACTAAGCCACTGTCTTGTTCTTTAGGATCCACAGATGTAGCCAAACTATTGGGTCATGAGCCCTGTGTATGCCTCTGTTGGAAGTAAAATGAAAGAAGAGCTTGAAGGGATACTTAAATCAAGTGTTTATGGACTAATATATCAAAAGAGATGAAAGTGCGCCAGTTTGAATTAAACATTAGTTAGAACAATGAAAAGTGCATCTTGTGGGACAGAAATGTAGAGCTGGAAAAGCAAAATAACCCTAAAAGAGCAGGTAAAACCTTATCAGAGTCTGTGGTTCTGTATGGTCATCATCGGCTTTGTTGGTACATCTTAATTTTGAATTAGCCTTTAATTTGCAGAATCAATTATAACTTAAGAAACTGAAGCGGGGCAGGGGTTGGATAAAGAATGAAGTTAAGTTTAAGGATGCACAAATTGTTTTAAAATTTCTGAGTCTGAATTTATTATCATGCACAAAGTATTTTATCTCATTTGCCTATTCCTCCTTCTACCCTTCTGACAACTACTGAGCTGAAAGCTAAATTAAAAAAAAAAAAAAAAAAAGCTAAAGGAGAGCAAGAACTGTGAACAAGACTCACAGCTATGCTGTTTGCTGACAAATCTCAGGCAGGTGTGTGGTCTGACATACACACAGATGGACTGGCTGCAGGCATGGGCAGAGCGGGACGTTTCCTAGGGAGTCGGGATGCCCAGAGCAGCAGAATGGTGGGATCTGCCTCTGCAAGAGGAGACCGGTATCTGCCGCTTGAGCAGTAAGCACTGGCAGGCTCTGCCTCCTCGCGCTGCAGGTAGAGTAGTGCCTGCCTGGTGTGTCTGCCAGGAACAGGTTTGATGGCATTTGGTCCTTCTGTCTCCCTGAGTGGGGTTTGTCCCAGCACTGACTACTGTCACCCTGCTCCAGCACAGAGGCTGATCCTGCACGGTCAGTTGCTTGGGTTTGGTTCTCTTGCTGCTGTTGCACGGATCTGATTTCCTGCCATGGAAGAGAGGTTTTCTGTTTATAATACAATATTTCCAGGGTCTTGCCCCAGCTAATATACAATATATTTTGTCCTGGGTGTCAATGATAAATTTTGCCTGTGCTACTGGGCATTTTTGAACTAGCTCTGAACGTGTCTTCACAGGCACACACATGCACATTCGTACTTATGCAATGCCCATTAATGGGGAAGAACACTCATTATAAGCACACACACACACGCAGAACCATATGGGCACATGCTCATTAATTGAAACCAGGCCCATGTACTGAATCTCTTTGTTAGCATCGAAATCCCAGCCAATCTGCCAGTACTTATGAGATGCAAGACTGGATCACTTCCATTGTCTGTCACTTAAAAGTCAAAAATTATATTGCTGGCCCTGGCCCTTGCTCCCATATTCTTTGAGAAACAGAACTGACATTTTGTTTGAATGCACGTGTGGATATATTAATATTTTGTGCAGTATATTTATTACATGTGAACTATAGCTGATGCTTACTCCTATGCAGATGGCTAGCTCAAGGCATACAAATAAGTTGTCAGATCCAGCTTAAGTGGACAGAAACCCAGCGAACTCTACAGGAGGGAATTTCTTCTTACAACTATACTGCACGCACCGGAAAACAGTCTTTTGATGATAAAAGGCCTAATTTGAAGAACAAAACCAAGTACCCAGGAAATGTCACAATTAAGTTTGGTGTGAACCTGACTTAATTGCTTTGCCATCCCGAACGATTCACCAATCTTTAAATACAAGAGTACATGGTGTTTCAACGCAGGGCCATGCCTTCCTGAGCAGGCACGGTGGGAGCAGCTTTTGGGAGAGGTCAGAGCTCGGTAGCAATAAGGACTGCAGAGCGCGAAGCCTTCACCTTGGTCACTACAGATATTGTAAAATTTGTAGAGGATGAAATGGAGGTCCCCAGGCTGGACACAGAGGCATCTTCACGTTAAGGCTGTTAAGTGCTGTCAGGACAATTCAGAGGCAGTGCCTACCTCTGCCACAACTTTCTGTGTGACATTGTGAGGGGCAGTCAGATCGCTGTGGTCATTTATCGAGACTAAGTTTGTGTGTATGACTTTACCCTCTCATCAAATGAGAAAAGTATCTTGTGTGCCCACACAGAAAGATATCTTAAGATCTCTCTTCAGTGTTTTTGGTCTGGTCCTGTGAGCAGATCCCTGTGTTCTGCAAACTGCTCTGTGGGCAGAAGAGGCAGCTGCATCTCATGTCATGAGCATACATCTCCTGGTCATGACTTCGGTGTGTAAAATTCTTCCCTGGAAGTCATGGCTCCAACAGCCTCTGTGGTGAGCAAAGCCCAGCCTTCAAATAGACTAAGCACTAGTTTTTCTTCATGAGATTTTTCCAAAAGTTTTGATCTCCATGTCCCTGCTAAAAGGGCCTTTGCTTGGAGGCAACAGGGAACTGCAGTGACCAACAGTGGAGTTAGCAAGCCAAGCCTGGCAAAATCTTTGGCTGGAGAAGGAGAGAGTCCCCAGCATGGGGACTTGGGAAGGGTGGGCTGTCAAGGAAACCTTACTTGCAAGCATTTGAGGTCCTTCAGTTGAATCTATGCTCTGTACCAATGTTGCAGACCATAATTTTTCTGAGGACTTGGTATTTTAAAACACACTATATATATTTGATCTGCTTTCCCTCTAAAAGACCGTCAGAAAGATTTGCCAGTGATTTACTGTGCCCATACTGGGGGGAAGGGAAGCAGATCATTAAGCCTCGAATACAGCCTGCCATCTGGATGGGCTCAATGCGCAAGAAGGCGTAAAGTTGGGATGCAAATGTGCAGCGCTTGGTTCTCAGCCAAGACAGAGCTTGTGCTCAATTGTTTAAAAGCTGATCTACTCAGACATGACTTATTGCAGGGGAGGAAAGGGGCTGATGGGAGCCCTTGGGGTTTGCTTTGCAGAAATCATGACTACAGCTGAAACCCATGAGAGCTGTGCTTTGAATGCATGGAGATTTCTATACGTGGGCTATTGGTGTCTTCATGGTGGCACCTAAGATTAATTGATCCTTTTGACATTTATCTTTGTGTTCTTTTCCATCCAGAGGGTTCACATTGGTGGGAAATTTCCTGGTGTTGCCCAGATCAGGAATTCTGACCTGAGGTGACTGGTGGCTTGAGGAGATGTGTGCAACCTTCCTTCTACCTCTGTGCAGGCAAGAGATTGAATACAGGTAGCTGTATTGGGAACATTACAGTGGATTGTAGAATCCCACTCTTCTCTCTCTGCTTTTACCATGGACTCTGAATGTGATGCTGAGCAAATTACATACACCCAGCTTTTCAGTACCAGCCATGAACTGTTTCCTTTTGTATGCAGAGGCAGCCAACCACTGTGGTAGCTAAAATTAATGGTCAGCATTGCAGATTTTTAGCTGTGATCTGCCTATGAATCAATTCCCCTGTCTTCAAAACGTCTGTGATAACGGTTTGGTTTTGTAGGGGTGACTGGAAGACAAAAGTCCTTTTGAGTTTGGGAACTGCTCAGCGGTGATGATAATGAGGCAAATTGAAAAGCCCAGGAGGGAAGCAGAGTTCTGTATGCTGTGCAGTGTGCTTCTGTAGTGCAGATAAATACGGTCACAGAGTGAATAAGGAAGATATCCTCATCCACAGAGCACTTCTGTGTACTGAATGAGGTAGCGGATCCAATAGGAAGGGTGAGAATATAGGGATCAGGTAATTAAAACTGTACCTCTATTATTATTTCTGTTTCTAGAGTTTGGTACTTCTCCACATACATCAAGGGCAGGTGGGAATAAAATGCTTATTTTTAGAGACTCTTGTGGGGTTGAAACCTATATTTGATATCAAAAGCCATTTCCTGCCCATATTTGAAGTTGGTATCATGCTATTCTGCAGCAGTTGCTAGTGGAAACTGTTGATGTGTTGGTACGCTTCCATTATCCATCATGCTGCTCTGCAGTTCGGGAACTGGAAGGCATGCAGGTGGCTTCATTTTAGTATCTATTTAAAGTGTAAATGGCTGTCTGCAGTACCCTTTGAAAAGGCAAAGGCTGTTGGAATCTCTCTACACTGGTGGGAGCTAGGACTGCACATGTGACAGAGTGGCAAATGTGATGCAAGATAATTGCTGATGGTTTTAAGGATTAAAGGTGAGACACTTTGCTCTTTGAGTACCTGTGGAAGATCTGGAAGGTGGCAGCACTGGGACACAAGCAGAAGGCAGTACCCCAAGAAAGCAGTGTGATGGGGGCTGACATGACGTGTCAGCCAGCCCGCCCCTGGAAGGGGAGAAGGATGCTCTTGGTTAAATAATGACAAGTGGCATCTACACTATGCCTGTTAATCTGGCTGTCTTGAAGGTGGGAATGTAGATAGTAGCTTTGTTTTGCATATTGGGAACAGTCAGGCCTAAGGTTTTGGTAGACCAAGAAGGCAGGGTAGTATAATTTCTCTCCCTCATGCTAGAAATCTGTCTTCCCAGACTTGATGGAGGTGACTTGGCAGCCATGCTCTCAACCTTTGTAAAACAGGGTATGTGAAACTATGGAAGTTGAGATGAATATGAAGGATACTGCTATAAACAGAGCAATTCCAGACAGTGAAAGAGATGAGAAGCAAGAGCTCTGGGTCCGTGGCTTCCTTTTTATTCCATCTTCTCAAAGAAAGAGTGTTTTGATGAAAGAAGAGCTCCAGTTTTCTTGGATCACATTAAGATTAGTGATCCTGGGGAAATAAGTAAGGTTACAATATAGGGACGTGGATTTGTCCTCTTAGCTCCACCTAGCATGACACTTGTGTGGCTGTGCAGTGTTTTCCACCTGAATTGCAACTAGATCTGACTCTATTATGGCACAAAAGCTTTGCTGGTATTGGGACACCTGTGCAACACAGCCAGAATGGTCAGAAAGTTAAGAACAGGCTAACTTTGCTGACCATGGCTTCTCTGAACAAATACTGCTTCTATCTGTAGCATATGTATTGGCCTAAGTGGCATTGATTTTCCCTTGGGCTTCCTGCATAACTCTCAGCTTGCTACTTCACCAAGTTTTTATTCCACCTCCATAGCAGGGAGAGAGTAGAAGTCATCAGGGGAAGGATGAAACAAGAGAGTCATGGTAGAAAGCATCTGCTTTTCATTAAGCTTTGCCTTAGAAGCAGATAGTGTAAAATCTGTTTTTTTCCTTGTGAGTGCAAAAATAAAATGGGACAGAGAGACCCAGCATGGGAGAAGTTCAGCATAGGTGCTCAGCATGTGTCAAAGCCATAGCCATCTGATTGTGAATGTTTATAAGGGCCAGTGTGCAGTAACCACTCCACTGGCACTAAAGCTCAGCCCAGCCTCCTTCCTTGTGCTGCACTGGTTCAGCTCCAAAGCACACTGGATCTGGATGTGACTGTGCTTGATTCTTCATGACCAATATCTGCTTGAGGGTTTATGAATTCTGACCCGAATGCCCTTGTTTGCTAGTCACATTATGAAAATAATATGGAAAGGTTCTCCTTGGAGGCATGTCTCCTTTCACCACTCGCTGCTCATGAGCTGTAGGCATGGGTGAAGCAGGCAGCTGCCCAAGACAGCAGCTGGGGAGGTGGTGACGGAATGAGCTGACCTCCAGCTTTACCTATGCTGGCACACAGTAAGCATGGTCTAAACAGCTGATGAGGAAGGAATGTTTTTACAATGAGGGTGGTAAAACACTGGAATAGGTTGCCCAAAGAGGTCGTAGATGCCCCATCCCTGGAGACATTCAAAGCCAGGCTGGATGGAGCTCTAAGCAACGTGATATAGTTGAAGATGTTTCTGCTCATTGCAGGGGGGTTGGACTAAGTGACCTTTGAAAGTCCTTTCCAACCCAAACTATTCTGTAATCCCCCCCTCCTACCTGGGGGCAGGATATCCCCTCCTTGCGCTCAGACCTCTCCGCTGACAGAGGAGGCATGGGTGAAGTCTGTGGGGTAGCTGGATTACTCCTGTCCCACAGATCTTTGCCAAAGTGCCTTCTACGCCCACAACCTTTCCCTTTCCCTTATCCCAAGCACAGTGCACTGCAGAAAGAGCCCAGCAGGTCTCCCCTGATTTTTCAGCCTTACAGAGGCAACCTGGGAGGTAAGAGCTGAGGGAGCTGTGTGCCAAGGGTGCAGATGGCTGGAGGGAAAGGGAGGTCTCCTCTCCAGTAGCTGAAAGGTTAGGCTGAGGGGGCAGAAGGGGGAACTTGTCCAAAGCGCAGCAGAAACTCCCAGAACTTCTCACAGCCATGGCCTTTTCCTGAACCTCTCTCATCTCAGCCAGAGCTTTGATGACTGGATCAAACAAATTCTTTGTGATTTGCAGAATCCTCTGAATTTGAGTGGAAAAACTCACCTTCTATGCTCAGCTTCATCTATCTCCTATTGTTTAGGCTCTACCATGCTTCCACCCCATGATTCCTTTTTCTCCAGTAAGAGAGGCACGTGATTATACAGCAGGGGCCACTGGATTTATTGCATTGCAAATGCAAACTTTGCCTTTATTGCAGCAAGGTCATTGCAAATCTTCTGATAGGCACACGGCAAAAAAAGCAATGACTTCTCTGATCTCTTTGTCTTCCTGTTCTGGGGTTTCAAGGTCTCTACTGGGTGTCTTTGTTCAGTTTTTCTGGCTTGGGTGCTTGAAATGAGATGCTTAAATTGATGAGCCTTGCTGAGCCTCTGCAGGTTCCACAGATTTCACTGGCAGCTCATCAGTATTAAAACCACACCTCTGAAAGCTGGTTACCTTAATACAGATTTAGCTACTGGCCTGCTGCAATCAGTCTTTAGGAACCTAGGGCTTGCTCTTTAGGAAACTGAAGAAAAGCCTGTTTTCTTAAGATCCACTGGGAGTGAAGGGGAGTTAGCTGGAAAGGGCCCCCCTCTGGAGTGGGAACTGTGGATGTCCTAAAGAACTGTACTTTTTCCATCTTCAGGTCACTGCAGCATCTTCTTCATTCTCTGCTTCCAGCCTGCTTGCCCCAGCTTGATGCAATTGCTCTGCCCCAGTTTCCCTGACAGTGCAGAGCAGAAGGGGTGGCAGTAACTGCAGGAGTGAGGGACAAACCTGCCTATCTCCTTGACTGCAAAACAGCTTTTGGTGTCCTAAGGGAATTGAGCCATGGTCATCTGTTCAGGCCTGATGGCTAGAAAGTTTTTGCTCATTTCCCCCATAGAGTTTCTTCTTCCATTTCCATTTGCCCTGTAGGTTTCTTATTGGTGATAAATACTCCCAAGATATTACCTCTTATGTAGGACAAGATGCACCTGGCATTCTTCTTCCATCTTCTATGTGACATGCCACAGGCAAGCAGGGAACCCCTATGAAGGCTGCCAAGTGAGGCTGGGGCATGCTCTGTTTCTGAATTACACTATGATAAAGCAGCATTGTCCCAGGCTGGGCATGTTCATGCCTCAAATCATAGGATCATAAGATATATTCAAGCAGAGGCATTTGCTGGGCTTGCACTGACCTCTAGTGACAATGTAGGGGACCAGGGTCTTCAGCCACCAAGTGGCTGAAAAAACACATGTGGGTCCTCTGTGATGGACAATCTACAATGGTTCATCCCAGTTTTGGGCAGGATTGTGCACATGAGCCTCTGCTACTGTCTTGGAAATCCAGCCTGCTGCCTGATGAGGGTCTGTCTGCTTGGTTAGATGATTGCAATGGATCTCAGGTGTCCCAAACTCCATACACCTCCCCCTGAGTCACCAGGGTCATGATAGCCTTCAGTCTTCTGAGTTGTTTGTTCTTCCTGTCTATCTCTTTCTCCCTCCTGTCCATACATCTGATCCCCCATTTCTTTCTGCTGCCCCATTCCCGCATAGCATCTGATGACTCACTGGCAGCCCACCGCCTTGGCTAGGTAGTGTCCATACTCCTTGCTTCTGGGATGGTCCTGAGGGCTTCACTCCTGCCTCTCACCTCTGCCTCCCCTTCCCCACACCCTGGCTCTCTTGCAGAGCCTGCAAGCCTTTTCCAGAGCTGGATGCAAAGTGCAAGGGTTATGGTTTCTTTGCCACGAAGTTTCTTGCTGTACTACAAAGTTGGCCATCCTCTATGCGATGCACATGAAGCAACTCCTGCTTCAGAATACTGTTTATAAACAGAAACCCCTAAAAATATATTTGAGGTGTGCTGACACTATCTTTTACCTGCCTCAGTCTGTAAACAAAATTGGTGACAGCTTTGGACCCAGTCCTCAGAGCTGCTAACCATGCCCTCAAAAGGCTGAGCAGCCTCAGCTTTTACAGACATCAGGACTTGCAGGCTGTCAGCAGCCCCCAGGGAGCCCTGTATTTTCCAGGACCATGATGGACACCTACCATGGCTGAAGTGTGAGGAGCATGTGGAAACCTCTTTGCCAGGTCCTTGCTCCTCATCTCTGTATCCTGACCGTCCTCTCACAGGCCATGCCTACAGCATCACCTTTTCCTTGCTTGGCTAAGCTGCCCTGGTGTGTTTATTTATGGCTCTTACGTATGGCTTCTGGATACTGATAATCAGATACTGATTGATTCAGTTGACATTACCCTGTCTCTCAGAACCACACATGCTCCTACCCTCCCAAACCCCCAGGAAATGCTTTTACTCACTGAAACACCTGAGCCCTCTCAGATCCCTCTTATCATCAAAACAAGGCCCAAAAACCTCTAAAGTGAGCATGTGAATGAAATGGGCTATTCTGGAACAAAAATAATCTATGATACACCACAAAACTCAGGGAAAAAAAAAAAAATGTCACAACCACCTGCGAACCTCTGAAGCCAGGCTTCTGTCTACCCTGAATTTATCTGGAAGGTGGAAAAAGGCAGGGGCACAACCAACGTCCCTTCTTTTAGCACCTCTGACTGTGCTACACTTTCCAGGTCACCTTTACTAGCATGAGCCTATTCACAGGGTAGAGCTCCACAGCATTGCCTATTCCCCTAGACCTCACTGCAGATAGATCCAGCTCTACCCAAATTCTGACACTGGGATTAGCCTAAGAGACCAGATGAAGAATCTTGGGTTCTCATAAATCTCTACTGAGAAGCATGGCCCCTGTGCTTGCCTCTGGGAAGATGCTGGCTGAAGGCTCCTCACACTGTGGATTGGCCTCTCTGGTCCATGGCTAGCCTGGTCCACACAAGAAACCTCAGAGGGAGTGCAAAGGGAGGAGGACTTGCCAGCTACAGCTGTAACGGATCGCAAGGTGTGTATTTATACCAGAGATTCACATACTTTGTGTGAATTGTGCAACATGATATTCGTCATCATGCATCAGATCACTGGTGTATCTAATCCAATACCACAGGCCTGACAATGTCGGGAGAGGTGAGCTGCCTGCAGTGAGGTACCTCGCCAACTGTGCAATGCAGGAATAGAGGGCCTGGGATTAAAATTCCTCCCTGGTTCCTCCAGCAATCAACTGGTACCCTGACTGCTCTTGTTATCTGAGCAGGCAGAGCTGCAAATATAAATAATCACAAGATTAGGAAGCCTTCTAAAGACAACTAGTACAACTGCAGCATAGATTTCTGGGCTGGATGTGTTCTGGGTGGGATAATATTTCATGCTGATTTTGTCTTACTTTCCTCTGTTAAATGGTTTTTGGGATAACTGCACCCGGATGCCTGCACTGGAGGTATGCTCCGGTGCTAGGTGTTACCTAGAATCTTTTACACCACTCATAGCATCAACTTTAATGCCTCGCATCATGTCCCCATTCCTTGCACACTCGTTTTTTGCTGCTGGTGGTTTGTTTTTTCTCTGTCTTTGTGGCAAATTAATCAAGACATTCTTCCACCCTTGGTGTGCTGACAGGAAGCTGCATTCTGTAATGGTGCTGCTGCCTTTGTGTTTGCAGTGCTGTCATCACCTCTTGATCAGACCAGGAGTCAGTTACTTTGCTTGGCCAGTTTTGGCTTCTGCCACTCACAGAGCAGGACTCTGCCCTGAGCTGTCTGCAGAGGCTTTTGCAACACTCCCCTGAACATATACAGGTAATTTCAAACCCGGTAACACGAGCAGATACTGGACTGCTTCTTCCCAGACTGCATAGCTTGACTCTCTGGTCAGAGCAAGAGTGTCTCTTGCTCTTTCCCCCTTGGCTGTCCCTCATTTTCAGCTCTTTCTGCAGCTCTCTGCTCTCCTTACCTGGTAGTGAGTACGGAAATAGCTTTTACCTGTTACTCCTAAGTAGGGCTAACAAAATGGTCTGTGCTGGCAATGCCTCCTTACACTAAGCACCTCGTGTTTGGAGAACTTCTGTTTATCCTCATTCCTTAGAAGGTCTCAGAAAAGTTGGGTCTGACAGGGCTGTGCTCTATGTATGGCCTCTGCTAGCTCCTGAAGTGATTTTAGTCAGCATGAGCATGTGGACCATTCATCTGGCCTGGCTGATTTACTGTGGTCAAATGCTGTGAATAAGTCAGTTGCTTGTCTGTGGAAAATCCCTTCTTCCTCACACTGTGACCTGCGGAAAAAGGACCAGAAAGGTGGAATCCTTCCTTTGATCTCCAGTGGAGTCTCAGGCATGGGAATTGTTTTGTTTCTCTGCTTCTTCTCTTCCGAAGGTTTCTCATCCAGTACAAGGACTCTGCTGTGAGTTGTCCCTGAAGCAGATGGGGTCAGTTTTGGTCTTGGCCCTTGTAAGACCTGACCCCTGAGATCCCTGAAATGACTCTGGCAGGAGCTCCACGACTTTGTGCCTCACAGTCTGTGTGGCACTGGGTCAGTGTCCCTTCATGCTGTGTGTAAGTCGATCTTTGAGCAAACACCTGTCATATGACACAACCAATAGTCCCATTTGCTCCAATCCTTTTCTGCTTCCTTCTCTTTTGTAACTGATTTGGTTTTGTTGGTATGTGCTTTTCTATTCGGTGTGTTCTTTCCTGACAGTGCCTAATGTAATTCCCTGCCTGCCAGTCCCTAATGTAACAGGACTCAGAAGGTGGTGGTGGGAGCTACCAGATGTAGAGCAAAGACTGTCTCATTTGGGATGGGATATACTTCAGGGACTGCATTGACTAAGCTTACCAGATGTCAGAGGATGCAGTGATTTTTCCTAACGGTAGGTTAGGGCACCAATCCTTTCAAAGTCCAAGTGGTTTTTCAGGCAAACCAAGCTGCCCAGTGTCCAGTGGCCTTCATATCCTTGCTGAGCTTCCAATGACTATGGTTTCTGGTGAGGAACAGGTTGCCAGAGACTTATTCAAAAATCGAGAGCATTGCATGTGATTTGTCCAGGGCATCCCAATAAAGTCAAGATTGTTTTGTTAGCCTGTGAGGCATCATGTTGTCACATGTGATCTCTGCCATGCTACAAACAGGACACAGATACCAGTCAAGCAGTGCGCATGCTCCTGCAAAACTCCCTGACTAGCATCCCCCAGTATTCCCACCTCAGCCACTAGGTCACATCTCAGCTGCCAGTACTAGCTTGCAGCCAGAGAAGTCTTGTTCCCCAGTGCCTGACAGATCTTTGGTTACCCTGTACTTCTAGGAGTACCAGGAGGATGAAGACAGCAGGACTCCTGGGACCCCATGAGACCAAGGCAAGTGACTATGCATCACACACTCCGAGCCTTTCCACACCCTGCTGTGTATGAAGTTCTCTGGTGAAATGTCAGCTCCTGAAGATTCATGTCCCAGCTCTGCTTTTCATTAGTATGTGTCTTAGCTCTTCCTAAGGTGGATTTACTGATAAAGATTTCCTACCCAGCCAATTCCCTCCAGGCTGTATCTCATCTCACAGGTCACAGGATTGTGCACCAAGTTTGCTGAGATCTACCTATGTCCTGGGTTTTGGACACTTTGCTCAAACTCTAGAGCTGCTTTGGTGTTTGGCGAGACAAATCTAAGGAGGCAACAGCTAGACGAATTCAAGTGGACCAGGCAAACACCTTGGTGATTTTTCTCACTTGTGCTGAGTGTTGGTCTAAGACATAATAAATCCTGCAGCATCTTAGGCAGCAGCTTCCACAGAGATGAGATTCTGCTAGACTGTGAAAGTACATTTCCAGCTCTCCTGGGTGCGAAGCAAAGCTCTAGGACTGAGTGTTACCATTGCTCACAGTATCTGCCTGAGCTTGCAGAGAACTTGAAACAGGAACTTCAAAAGTTTTTCTGCTTCCTCCTCCCCCCAAAAATGGGAAATCTCATATACTGACAAGCAAGACAACATGGTAGTTCTGCCTCATCTTAAAGGAGTGAGCTTTGATTCAGTGGGAACAGCAAATTCTTCTGTTAACAAAAATCTGAAATACTAATGAAAAGACCACCAAAGAAAAACTCTTTATAATAAAGGGAATCAGATTTTATTTTTATACCCTTAAAGTTAAAAATATGCATTTCAAAATATTTACAATGACTATATGAAATAACCTTTGTTAACGAAACAGCAACATACAGTACTAGAATATATCCACCAAACTGATAAAGTCTACATAAGAAGAAAATGTAACAGAGAGAAAGAGAGAGAGAGAGAGAGATAAATAGCATCCATGCACAATCTGCACCTGCATGGTTTTTTTGTACTCTTCGGCTTTTTAGTTGTAGATGGAGTCACAGGAAGTTTTGACCTGTTGTTCATTATAAACACCACTTGTGTCTGAGATACTTCGAACTGAAAGAAGTTTGTGGGTTGCAGCAGTACCAATGCCTTTACTTTCCTGTGCCAGCCTTTCACATGGGGACCTATATTACAGAGTGGACTCAAAATCTCTCAGCAACCCTGGGAGGTAGGTATAGTTTTATGGAAAAATTTGGCAGATGCATAAGCACCAGATTAAGTGACTGGCCAAAGGTTGTACAGCAATGAGCAGTACTCACAAGCCCTGTCTCATTTCTGCTAATCTCTCATTAGGGAACACATTTCCTCTGCTAACCACTATCGTCAGCCTTTGAGATGAGCTGTGTCACAAGGTGAGTGTCTCAATTAATACCATGTCCTGGGTGACAATGTGGGAAGAAAAAAACCACTGCCTACAGATAAGGGCTTGTCTCAGTAAAGATCTGTGATGTTGCAGTGCTGTTACCATGTTCTGGAGCTGAACAGAACACACACCCAAATGACTCCCTCCCCATGTGTGCATCATTGAGCAACTGCATCCTCTGTAACTAGGAACCCTTGTGTATTTTTACCCTCAAAGCCTCCTCTCTCTCTCTCTCCATCATCCACACCTCTATATTTGCCCTTGCTACCTGAATCTGATTCAACCATGGGAATGTCAAATAGTAAGCAGAGCAGCAAAAAAAATTGCTACCTTGTTTCTGTAGACATTTTTAATATTAATTTAATCTGATTTCTGTTGTGTTGCTTCTCAATTTAATATCTTTAACTTTCACATATATGCATATATATATACGTATATAAATGTAACAAAAGGCCCATCCCATTTATTTCAATGGAGAAAAAAGGGTCATAAGCCTTATTGCCCAACCCGCAAGGCACACCGAAAGGTAAGTAAGAAGGGCTCTAGGAAGGGAAAAAGATGTAGCCCTTGTTTTCTTTTTGTGGTGCCCTTCAATCATCACTGCTGAACTTCAAGGTTTGTGCAGGTACGACACAACTTTGCAAAAAGGAGAACAGCTGTCTGGGTCACCTGCAGATTTCTAGTGCAACAGCCCCAGGAGTGCTAAATCAGGTGGAGGTGTTTCTCCCTGTCTTTGGTGAAGGAGTTTATGAGGATTATAGCTTTGTTAGTGATTTTTCTGTGGTGGTGGCAGTGGTGATGATGGTGGCTGTTTCCATCTTTTTCTATTAGCCCAACAGTTCTCTCAGCAGAGCAATTCTTCCCCATTCCCAGTAGCCAACCCTCTCCCCTAGACTTGAATCAGCCTTATTTTTTCCTAAGAACAAGGTAGAGTATGCCAATGACAAAACTAAAGCAAAAGCAGATCCAGGCCAATATGAAGCAGTAGCCATGGTGAGGATTTGGTAACTCAGCCGTCGCGCTTGTGAACTGAGCTGTGTAAATGGAGACTCCAATCAGAATGCACAACCCTGTGGGAAGGAAGGGGGAAAAAGAGAGTTGGAAAATGCACAGAAACATTGCTTCAAGATTTCTGAACTGTCATGGTCTCCCGAGATCATAATGAATATTTTGTACCATATGAGAGAGTGGCTGCTGCCCACTAGGCTTATTTATGGAGGATTTCTCTTGCAGATGTGGTGTCATAAGACAATTGGGGCTTGTTTAGTGCATGCCATGGGGGATAAACCTCTGTTAGGAGGAAATCAGTAATAAGATCTGCAGAAAGTTTGGTGCTACATGTTGAATCCCATGAGCAGCAGCCCTCTGTTTATTCCTGTGCTCTCCAAAATACCCGAATATTTTTTGCTGTCTTTCAAAGGTATTTTGCAAAACCCACTAAAGTTTTCGAATGGAAATCTGGAAATATTTTAATTACAGACAGTAAAAAACAAAAACAAGTCTAAAACAAACAAATAAACCAAAACAAAAACCCCAACAAACTGACCTTTCATTTCCTCAGTGTTTTGTTTTATAAAAAAACCTGAGCCACAAGAAATTTTTAGCTGGCTGACAACCTTCCCTGATGGCTGTGTGTGGCAGACACGTGTGGTTGCTTGTGCTTGCGCTTGCAGAGGCAGTGGGGCACACACAGAAGCACGGCAAGGTGTGCATACTTACAGCAAACCAGCATGATGGCGCCAGTGATGTAGAAACGTTTGCCTTTCTCCAGGGTGAACAGCTGGGCAATGAATATAACAAGTGCGATGACGGAGAAAATGATTGAGAGGATCATAAAAGCTTGTGCAGCTTTGAGGGAACCTGTGAACACACACGCACACACACACACACAATTGATTTGAGAAAGGTCAGGACTCAACCTTGGTATCATGCATAAATGTCCTGCAATTCATCAGCACCATGAAAATGCAGATGTAACTTACCCTCAACACCAGACTCGACTGCCATCTGTGAGCAGTTCTGGTTGCACTGTAGCCAGAGTCCCCATGATGTGCCATTAGAACTCACCATCCAAACCTAAAACAGGATGAAACAGTCATGTCACCAGTGGGGGGATACTCTTCTGGCCTGTTGGCGGACTAAACCATAGCAGGAGCAACAGTCACCCAAGTGCCAGGAGACAGCTGAACACATCAGCATATGTGGGCAGCAGCTGAACAGCTGGAGCAGATGGGAGATGACATGGACTTCTAAATCCAGGAGGCGTTCAGTCCAGCCAAAACACCGGGGAAACCTGTTCCCATGGTCGGGGAGAAGGGACACCGCTCTGAGCATCCCCTCCCTCTCCCTCTGCAAGGCAGCCTGAGGGTGAGATGAAGTTCCCAAAATCCGCCCCAGCGGGGAGCGCCCCGGCCGCGCCGCCCCCACCGAACCGCCAGGGGGCAGCCTCACTCCGGGTTTCCCCGGCACCGGGGAAGGGGCGGCTGCCCCCAGAGCCCCCACCCTCCTGGCTTGGGCTTTCCATTTGGGCAGCGCTGGGAGCGGTGCTTGTGGCAGCACCCCGAGCCCCGGCAGCAGAGGGTTGCCGTCAAAACAGGCATGGGGGAGCGTCCAGTTGTGCAACAGCCTGGCTGCCAGATGGGATGATAAATACCACTGCAGAGCTGTCATCTGCTGATCTCCCCTACTCCTCCTTGCCCTCTCTTGGATGAAGTGTTGAGATGCTGCTGGCTCTGGGATATGAGAGTCAGGGGCAGCAAGTGGAGGTTGTCTCCTGTACCACCCCAGCTGACTTTGTGCTGCTTGGGCACACCCATCCCAGCTTCACAGAATCATAGATTCATAGAATCATTTTGGTTGGAAGAGACCCTCCAACCCTTAAACTAACACTGGCATTAAACCATGTCCCTAAGAACCTAATCTACACATCTTTTAAAAACCTCCAGGGTTGCTGACTCACCCACTTCCCTGGGCAGCCTGTTCCAGTGCTTGACAACCCCTCTCAATGAAGAAATTTTACGTGAGGCCATTTCCTCTCATCACTTGCTACCTGGGAGACGAGACCAATATCCTTCACGCTACAACCTCCTTTCAGGTAGCTGTAGACAGCAATAAGGTCTCCCCTCAGCCTCCTTTTCTCCAGGCTAAACAGCCCCAGTTCCCTCAGCTGCTCCTCATAAAACTTTTTGTCTAGACCATTCACCAGCTTTGTTGCCATAAGCTGAAGCAGGTGTCCCTCACCTACAAATCTGAGCAGCCGCCTGTGGGTCCCTCTGCCAGCCATATGAAGGGCTGGCTACTGCTGCGGAAGGCAATAGCCATGTTTAATCCAGGGTGGTCTCTACTTACATTGGAAATGGTGGAGACGAAGAGCATGATGACGGTGGCAATGTGAAACACAAAGATACCAGCCAGTAGCACCAACATCTTGGGTCCCTTCTAGGTGGTGTCACCAATACAGAGAGCTCTGGAGGGGAACAAGAACGGATGGAGGAGGTGAAGAGAAGGGCTAAATCAAAGAATAACGTTACTACAATCTTTATTTACATGTGAGAAAACAGATTGATCTTAAATCCATTCTGGAACCATGTAGTCACAAAAAGACATGGCTAAAACCTTTGTCAAAATCTGCAAGGGAGTTGCTCAAGAGGTTAAAGAAAGCCTGGAGTAAAGGAACCTGTTTGGGAGGAGATGTAGAGCAGGGGTAGTCAGCTTGGGGGCCTTTTAAAAATAGCCTGACTATATACACAGATTGCTTAAATGGGTGTGTGGTTATGTAAAGGACAAATGACATACTCCAGGCCTACACTCCAGGAAGAGGAGTTTTTGCCCACAGGACTCACAGAGGTCAGGAAAAACTTTCTCTTCCTGTTCTCCCTTTTCCTCTCATGGCACAGCCTCCTCCAGCTGCTCTGGGACATAGGCAAGTGGTGTGGAGTGGACTGTGTGTTCCTGAGTGCACCAGGTGCCAAACGGTGGAGAGCAGACTAGGAGACCACCTCTACTCAACGGCCTGCTCCATTAGGTGAAGAGGAGAACCACAACAGAAACATCAGTGGGGTGTTCTGAGGCAGAGGAAGATGCTTGTGTTTGCAATGAAAACCTCCTGCTTCCCTTTTAAAACTCAAAAGCATGTAGATCAGTTTACTGCTGCAATAACATTCTCTTATAATGCAAATTATTTGGGGGTTTAGGGGTTACTTTTTGGCTCTGTACTCTGCAAGCTTTTACGTTTTGTAAGATTCCTTGTCATTCATGAACACCTGATTGGAAAGGCAAGGCTTTTGGAAGGAGAATGTGCTTTAGATAGCTTTCATGCCACTGTTCATCAAGGCTGCTGACTTCTTTCCTGAAAACGTGGAATACAAGAAACAAATCTAAGCTGTGAGACAGAGTGCAGGCAATTCACACAAAACCAGCGGGCGTATTTCCCTTCCTTTCAGGAATTTATTAGTAACAGGTCAATATGGCTATAGAAATTAGGCAGAAGAGTTCATTTGGTCCACCCTGGGATCAGTGACAAACTGCTTCCTAGAAGTTTCACAGGCCTGTGTTGCTCTTTCTCTTGGTAGTGCTGGTACTGAAATGGTGCTAAGGAGCAGTATAAAGAATTTGATTAATGTTGACTGTCAATTTATTTTGGTCCAGGTGACTCAGGTAAGGTTTAATATGCTGTCACCATTTGTACAGGGTGTGGTAACATTGTCATGGAACAATACAATTTTTACTTTATGATGTCTTTCACTCAGAATGTAACAAAAGGCTTTGTAAAGTCCCATAAAAGTGGTGGCTGTTGTTTTTTTTTTTACTCAGTGACTCCACCTGTTCCACTTCTGTCTTTCCATCTCATTGTGGCCACGTGTGGGAGTGTATTCCTGTAAAGTGCTGCAGCTATTCCTTGCACTGCTTTGGATACCATTTCCCAAACCACAGTGGGCAGGCAGCCTTCTCCATCAGTGGCTCTTTATCCAGTTCAGCATTAGCTGGTGATGAGGAGGAATTCTTTGAGTTCAAGATCTCAAGGAACCAGCTCTGTTAGGTCACTCCTCCCACCCAAACGAGGCAACTCCTTAGAAGGACAGATTAGGTTTGGTGACTGGTCCCATATCCTCATCAAGAATTTGTCAGCTGTGAGGTTTCCTTCATCTGGGGGAACTCTCTGGAGTTGTTTAGCCTTGACTTGCTGAACGTGGGCTGGGCTTGCTTGTCTGCTTTGGGATATCCTAGCAAACTACTCATGCTCTAGGGCTTGATTTGCCTGGATGGCCTGGTCACTGTGCTCTCTTTTGTCACAGCACCTCCCTTAGTGACAAACTTGTAGAAATTATAGCCTTCTTGGAAGTTCCCCTCTGATTTCAGTGACAGTCATTTCTGAGTTCAGCATTGCTAAAATACCCATTCGCAATACATGTGGGCTACCCATGAACACACCAGACCTGAGCATTAAACCCCTTCTTTCCACTGACTGCAAAAGGAACGAGGGTTTCAAAATGCTGGATGGCAAATGGTATGGATATTACCACTGTACTTTGAGCTGAGAAACTACCGCTGTTGCCATAACTAAGTTATGTATCTGCAGGAGGTGCCTTGAATACAGCCTTTGAGGCAAATCTTTCCATCCCTTTGAGTACTTGTCATCCTTTTTCCTGATTACCTTAGTTCTTACACAAACTGTAATGAGTGCTCTTGCCACCACAGTGTATTGGTATGCATACACCAAATTGTGGCAAGTTTGCCTGCTATGAAATTTGCCTTTACTGAACAGTGGCTAAACTTTTTTCTTTCTTAGATGGACGTATTTTTCCATGGTCTCTTTAAAAATGAATACAGCAAGTTTTTCATCATTTAATTTTGAGGACCTTCAAACAAGCCCTGTACCTGAAAGAATAAAAACCTCCTTTCATGACACCTAAAGCACAAGAACAGTCTTTTTAAATGCACTTTATGTTTGCATTCAGAAATAAAAATGAGAGATAAATGTTACTTTTCAATGTAAAAAATAAAACCCAAAACACCACCCAGAACTTTGACCAATAGGCTAAGAATAAAACCAAATCCTTTATTCCCTTTGCATTTTCTGCCCTGTTCTCGCACTGCTTGAGAGCACTGTTAGTTCAGGTGCTTTCAGTGCACAAACTTCCTGAGAACGTCAGCACCTCTCCCTGGATACACACGTTATCAAATGCAAACTCCTCCAGGGATATGGGCTCACAGCTTAGTTTTGATTCTTTTTAAGCTAAAGCACAAGCCTCCCTCTCCATTCACTTTCCCCTTCCTTCATGTCTCCCTGCCTTTTAAATGAAACAGTAGAGAACAAACCCAAAGGAGCAGTGGGTGAACTAATGGCATTAAAATAGTCATCTCTGACAGTACAGCACAGACTTTTCCTCACAGTAGACAGAGGAACTGGCAGACCGTTACTGACTGACAGGACACTCTTTCCATTTGCTAAATGTGAGACATCTTTCTCTGCTACAGGGTGGGGTCACATTGCTGGAGCAATAAGACACCATTGAATGCAAATGCCTTTTATTCCATTCGCCTATCTAAACTGCAGCTGGATTTGGAGCTCCTTAGGTATTTCTTGGGCTGTGACTCAGTCTTAGGCTTCCTAGAGCTGCCAGTTTTTTCCACTGACTCACCCCAGATCTCTCAAAACCACAATTATTTAACCCTGCTGCTGTTCAGGACACACTGTCAGTTTTACGACTTCTTCTGAAGAACCAGTCAAGGAACCATGTTGTCAATCCTGCCTGGAGCCTCCTGGTATGTCTTCCCAAAGAGACCCCAGTTAAGCCAACAAAAACAGGGTTGAGACATAAAAGTAAATTACTATTGAAGTAGGACAAGCTGGTGGGGAAGAAGGTCATGCACCTGCTGAACAGCGTGTGTGAGTCAAAAGAAGATCTTTCACTTATGACAGCAGAATGAATTTTCCTGGGATGATGAATGAAGAGAAATAACAAGCCACACCAACAGTAACAACAATTACCACAGCAGCCTTAAGCACAAAAAAAGGCCTACAGATAAGCATGAAAGACTCTTATCTGTGTAGAGACTATTTCTCTGGCCATGCAGGAGTATCCATACTGGGGAACAACACACAGCTCTGCTGCACGCTAGTTCAAGTTCAAGCAGGCAAGCACTACCCATTAAAACCTAAGACACAGTCTTCTCATGCAGACAAAGTGTAGCCACCCATATCGCACCTCTGTCTACTTAAGTGTTTTGGATCCTTCTATCTGGAGGGCAATCTGGAGAAGTGAGTCCTTGCCCTTGGTTTGCTGCTTAGCAAAGCATCAAGATGGAATGCAAAGTGCCACTTAAAGTTACAGCAAAGGCCAACAGTACAGTTCCTCAAATATAGGGAGTGCATTCCTCAAGAAGGTAAGCCAGATTAGGTAGTGGTCCTTTGCTTCTGGCAGAAAGTGCACTGCAGTGAAAGGGGCAGAGGGGAGGTGTACAGGATGTTTCTGCAGGAACGATCGGGTTGTCTGGGGTGAAAAATCAAAGCACTCTCAACTAAATCTGAAATATTTCAGATCTGGAGTACTACTAAAGGATGTAGCTCATCTGACTTCCATTCGCACTCTCCTCTCTGGAGAGTGCCTGCTTGGGATGGCCTCTCCCAGGACGAGTGGGTACGGTGTACTGTGAGAGATGCTGGCTGAAGGGAGAACTCAGTCAATAGTCTATAGCAGCCTATAGTGTCTGGGGAGCAGAAGACACCCACATCACACTGTGAGCACCATGGTGACCTCTTGGGTCCTCTAAACTCAGGTTTTCAGCTCAGGTCCCTTGGGCTTGATATATTCAATTTTTCCACACGAGAAAGATGGCATTTTGGGAAAAAAAGCAAATGCTTTTGGCCAGAATGTCAACAAAAATTTCCACAGATTGAAAGCAACTGAAATGAAAGAAATTCTGCCTTCTGCAACTGCCGCCACAGAGTATAAGGAATGCAGTAGTAAATCAGACCAGTGGTCTGTCCCAGCCAGTATGCTGTCTCTGATGGTGGCAGTAGGAGTTCCAATATACAGAGAAAGCACATGAACCTGGACATTGTCTGAGGTGGCACAGAGCCAGACCAGGAATACTGGTGGTTCAAATCAGGGCCAAGGCCACTTGGAGAGAAAGGAGAAAATTGGAGAGGATGGGACAGAAAATAAAATGTGTTTTATATTGTTTGAAACAGTTACAAACTGCCACCTCCATCACTGGTACATTCCTCAGTACATAGCCAACCTACAAATAGCAATGCTGCCATAACGCTGCCATGGTACTGCCAGTAAGATAAACCCCAGAGTGGGACGAAACCTTCTGAAAAATTTGTAGATCTGCCTTTTTTTGACTGAGCTGGGGCACCGACTGTATCTTAGCCCTGCTACAACTGCATGTCTTGTCATTGTGTGTGATATGGGCAGAAGTGCTCATCATGCCCAGGGTCATTTGGCAGGATCCAAAGATGTGAAGATCTCTGTGCTATTCTGGTGGCATGGTGACTTTGGACCTACCACATTGTTACTAGAAAACTAATGACAACTTTAAGCAATGACAGGGGAGGATCTTTTTGCTTTCACCCTTTGCTCTGTTTCTTGCTTGAGATTCAGCTGAATCCAGAGTCCTTGCTGACTCCAGACTTTTATAAACCACTGTACGCCAGCACTGCTGTTGGCAACCTGGTCTTGGTAGACTGGCTTGACTCAATTTGCAAGTCAGATGCTTTTTATAGACATGTGGATGAGTAGGCTGGTGCCTCTGGGAAGAGATTTCACATGTGTGGGAAAAGGGTTGGGCAGGAGGTGTGCGTGGGCACACGGAGACCTTTGGAGCCTCTGGTTTATGGCAGTGAGAAGATTTTGTGCATGCATAGGTGGTGGCTGTGGTGACCACAAAGGGTACAGCAAGGCTGAAAAAGTAGCAAATTAAAGTTTTTACAGTGAGGGTGGTAAAATACTGTAACAGGTTGCCCAGAGAGGTGGTAGATATCCCATCCCTGGAGACATTCAAGGCCAGGCTGGACGGGGCTCTGAGCAACTCGATCTAGTTGAAGATGTCCCTGCTCATTGCAGGACTATATGATCTTTGAGGGTCCCTCCCAGCCCAAACTATTCTATAATTCTATGAAATCGTAGAGCAGCCTGAGGAGCTACAACTGACAATAAGCTTTATGTAAGTGGAAGATTTCATCCGGTTCTTGGGAAATGTTTCCTGGTAGTATGGTCTCCAAGGGATCAGGGAAATTGCCTTCACAGGGGAACTGGAAAGCCCCATCACGTAAATAATTTATTGTGGGACCAGATACAGTCCTTTACAATCTACCCTTAGTAATGAACCTTCACTCACTGAGAGATGCAAGGGGAAGTCACAAATGATGACATGCAAGGGTTTTCCAGTTCTCATGCTTGTGATTCATCTAGGAGTGGAGGAATTATTACAGCTCCTAGGATAGACAGTAAGAAATTGGCATTTTCTCCAGAAGAAACCACCCTTGAGCACCCAGCCACGTGACAACATCAACTGAAACTCCAAAGCTCACTTGGTAGTAGGAAGGGGAAGAGATAGCTGCTTGGGGCCTGGCAAACAGCCAGCAGCCGCTTCTGGAGGAAAACACTGTCACTCCTCGCATTAGACACACCAAGGAAGGGCTGGGACTGATGGGGTGGGCAAGGGTACCTCAGAGCTAATGGAAGCACACAAGAGATCCTCTGCATGTTTGGAGGTGTGATGGGGAGCACCCTCACCCGTTATGCCTTGAATGGTCCCTGAGTGGGTGAATTAGACATAGGAGTTGCTGGGACTTGCAGGGGTTCAGATAAGATGCCGACATATATGAGAAACGTTTGTGGGACGGAGGGCTGACAGTCTGGGCGGTGATGTGGTATGTGTAGGACTGTGCATCTGCAGCTCTGCACGGCTCCCTCCCTAAATGGGAGTGTGCATCTGTGGTTTCCCTGTGAGCAGCGCTGAACCGTGTGTATGTGTCTGTCTGCCTGCATGCTTATGCATGGTTTTCTTATGTGTGTGCATGTGTCTGTCTGTGCGACTATGACACTGACAGTGCCCACGTGGGAGAAACTATCTGACAGCTCTGACGGGAAAGTTAAAGTTACAGGGTCCTGTGAGCAAAAGTGCACAGATTTTTTTTTTTTTTGGTGGGACTTTCTACTTTTCCTCCTTGCAACAACCTTTAGATAGAGGCGGTATGTCTGTGGAGCCCACATCAGCTGTAATTTTGTCCGCATTTTTAAATTAAAACTACAATTCTTTGATTTACATACACTGTAGCATCCATCTCTCTCAAGACTGCAAAACCTCTGAACACGACATTATAGCCTATGAGGTCAATGCAACTTAGGCATGAATCGCAGCTTTTTGGGTCAGTCTGCCTCCAGGATGTCCTTGTTCCTGCAGGCCAGCTTAGAAAAGACTGTGCAGAATTAAATCGCAAAATTGTGAGACAGCTCTTTCTTTCAACCCACAGTGCTTGAGTGATGGACTGGGGGGAGCAGGAACATAAGTATAAAGCAGAAGCAAGAGGATGTTGCACAGCCTGGAGTTGGTTGGTGCTCTGTGTGGGGTAAAGGTGGTTGTGAGGTAAAATGCCCCATCTGGCTTTGAGAGGGCTTCTTACACCTGTGATTAGTATGGGCTAAGGATCATTCCAGCTCACGTTACATGTGGAAATGGTTTTCCACAAGGCATCAGGAACTGCCCTTGCCAGTGCACACCATGCTGGCCTGGCTGCAGCTGCTGGAGGCCATCTAGCAGGCAGGGTGGCTTAGCTGCCTGAACAGGCATGACCAGCAGCTGTGTCAGTCTCAGAGCCCAGCTTTACTTCAGCAGTGGTCCACATTCCTGGAGTTGGTCTTCAGCAATGCCCTAACTGGCCCGCTCCCCCTGAGCACTTTGCAGCGCTCCCCTCTTGCTCCCATGGCTCTCACTGTCCTTCCCAGAGGCTTACTGGGGCCTTTAAGTAGCAGAGATGTCACTCACGAATTAGAAGAATGTGGATGCTGGACCCAGTCATGGCAACTGCTTTTACAACTCCCCTCCTTGAGCAGACTCTGCCCTGTGAGGGCAAAAGGACGGCAAAGGCCCTCACCACAGACTTCCTCTAAACCAAACATTGCCAGGTGGCCCCACATTGCAAGAGCTAAAAGTCTGGCATGAGTCACCTCTCACCTGCCGTCAGCCACTTCAGTGCTCATAGTTCATTGTGTTTCACTGCATGGCAGGGGATGGCCTAGTCCTGGACCTGTCCTTGGGCTGTCATAATGGGTGTCTCCCCATGTCTGCCGTGCAGACTGATTTTCATAGGGGAAAAGGGATAGTTCTTAATTATGAGCTTTGTGAACGAGTCACTCCCTTGGGGAACATGTGTTCTGGAGCTGAGTTGACCTGACCTGTCCCTCTCTACCATGACAAGGCATCGGCTTTGTTTTGTCTTACTCAGAGAGCAGCTTCCATGTACTCTCTTCCCTGCTGCAAACAGTTCAGAAGGAGGAGGGTGTGTGGAGTTGCAAATTTGGCTAGGGTTTCCTTTGTTCATTGTCCAGCTATTCTAACACAGGAGATACTTTCCAAAATTCTCCCAGTGGGGTTTGAAGAAATCATGCTCCAGATTGCAGCCCCCAGACATGCTGCTTTGGTGCTCTCCATGCGGTAAAACAGCAGAAAGCAGTTTAGGAAAGGAGTCACTCTAAATTTCTCCCTGAGCAGTTGATAAGGGCACCTGCTGCTGGACCCTGTGTCCTATTGTGGGATGACTCAATGTGGACTGGCTCTGACAGGGGAACTGTACAGTCACATTTCAGCTGGTGCTTCAGCATGTTTCTTCAAGGCCAGTGTCACAGCACTGTGGCCACCAGTTAGTTACCAGTCTTGGCAGGGGCTGTCAAAAGAGCAGAGCCATGGAGAAGAGCCTCCTTTTCTGTGCATGTTGCTTTGCCTCAGCAGAAAAGACCCATTAAGTATTAAGCATCCATCTTCAGGCAGGGAGACAGGACATCCCCTTATTTGCCCTCACTTTTGGTGGTGTAAAAAAGCACCTCTGTGTCTCTTTTCCCTGCCTTGAAGGAAGGGTAAAGAAATCTCATCTTTTAGCCCTTTTTCATTACTTTCTTTTCAGGAGGACAGGAGGAAAGAAAAAATTTAGGAGTGCCATGCCCTGCAAGCCTGCCCTGTGTTGTGTTGGGTGACAGTGCTGTCACCTCCTTATTGAAGGGTACATACACAGGAGCCCATTGAGATTGAAGGGGTGTAGTGATGCTATTTCTTGCCTTGTCAGGCACTTGAGTATCCAAGGGCAAATCCCAGCCTGGCATCAGGTGCCTCCCCCTTCACCACTGGGTGTAGCACTCGGTGAAGAGAGCACCCCTCCAGCAGCCAGCAGGAACTGGGGGGGGTGAGCAAGTGGAAAAGAGTCGCAGGCACTGTGTGGGGTTGACGTGGCCTGTGAAGCCCTGTTGGAGTGGGCAGGGCTAAGGAAGCAGCGTGTACCCCACCACCCCTCCTGCTTTTTCTCAGAGGAAACTCAAGCAGTCTCAGGCTGAGTGTCATGTGCCAGCATTGCAGCTGGGAGGGTGATAAATAGAGAGAAGGAATCGTGCTTGCAGCAAATCGGCCCTATCTCATTATAAACAAGGCCCCGAGGTGGGTCTTTTACCAAAAAAAAAAATGCAACACAAAACCAAACACTGGCTGTTATCAGCAGCAAATCTCCCAGAACCGTCTCAAAATACCACCTCTGCTCCACCCCAGGCCACCAAACAGTAATTCCTGCACGCACTTGCATTGCTCACACACTGCAAAATTCACAGACCACTGGGTAGGCCAGCAGGGCCGGTTTTCCAAGCTCAGGGCTCTCTGTCCTCAGCAGGCTACTGCGGAGCACTAGCAACCCTGCAGCTCTGAGGCACCCACTCCAAAACTGGGTGTTTCTCCACAAGATCCCAAGTGGCTCGACTGCCTCTCTCTCAGATATCTGCCTCCGGATGGCACGTGCCTGGTGGAGATGCCCAGCTCCCTCTCACATGAGGGCAGCCTGGATGAATGGCTCAGACTGCGTGCCACGTGTCTGAATGGTTAGTCACAGCGGAGGGAGCTTCCTCGGAAGCCTCCTGGGAGGAACTCCTTAGGTGGGTGTGCTGTGTCTCGCATGAATAAGCTGCCTTTCAGGGTGTGCTTCCAGGCACTGCATTGATAGTAAAATACTTAAGTATTGATCCTTTTCCAATGTGATCCCCAAGGGAGCAAATAGAAATAAGCTGCCTTTAAGCCTGCACTCTCTCAGCGTACATAAGCCCCAGGTTTGGCGGCTGTATGAGGTGGGCTGGGTGGAGGCATTTGGCTGATTTACAGACTTGTTATCATAGGAACAGTAACTAATGGGCTCCATGATTTCACACTCTTCATGCCCAGCTCCCTTTTGTGTGTTTGCTCAGAAAAGAATCCCACTCTGTCCAGAAATGTCAAGTGGGCAGGTCCTGAGCAAAGCTGCTCTCTGAGGTGCCTTGAAGAATTCAAAGCTTTTGAGTGAAAGTTGCTCTGTGCCTACAACTTTTTTTTTTCCTTTTTATTTTGCAAACCAATTTCTTTGCTAATCGTGGTAAATGACAACTTCTGAAAATGCTTTCTACCCAGATTGATTGCTGACTGCCTTGGAAATGCTCGCTGCCTCAGTCAGCTTCTCTACCACTCAAGCACATCTGTTTCTCAGGTGGGAGGCACCCCTGCACCACTGAGCTGCAAGAAATATGGCCAGGGAGCACATCAAAATTCACAAAATCCATCCTTCTGCCACAGGGTTAAGGTCAGGTCAGCTTCTAAGCCATTCATAAAGTAACTGTCCACAGCACTAGCCTGAGCCTCAGCCATTCCCAGCCAGACTGGGCTAAATACTGTTTCGCTCTCCTTCAGACCCATGAAACTGTGCAGGCGCAGGCTGGGTTCCTGCAACAGAAACCAAAAGCTAGTGCCAACAAACTAGCTTTGCTGCACTCCCTTTCTCAGACCTCAAAACTAGTTTTGACTGCCGGATACAAACCATAGCAGACAGATGAAGTGAGAGAACTGGTGAAGAAGAGGAGGGAGGGAAGGGGTGGTTGCGTGGAAAAAGGCAGGTGAATAAGGAAAATTGCCAGTCTCTGCAACCCTACACTTCCCATCAGCACCTCCCACCACCACACCCCACCAGGTAACCCGTGGTGCTTTTAGCAATTCCACCTGCTCCCTCACCTCGCCTCTCAGCACTCCCCACTCCAGGGTCTGCACTGCCAAGAAGGTGTAGCATGCATTTCTACCCATCGCCTGGCTTTTCTTAAGAAACGGGGCTTGGTTTCTGTCTCAGAAGCCGAGAACCAAAAAGAGACCTCCTCTCCATTGTACCCCAAAGTCTGCACCTTTGGGACCTCTCTGACTTCACTTGGAATGATTGTTCCTGTTTTAAATTAAAGTTTGGCAAACTACTGATGGAGGGGAGAGACACAGCAAAGTGTGAGCGAGAGCCAGAAATGCTGAACCAGCAGCCCTAAATTCAAGCAGGCATTTCCCCACATTTGTAAACAATACTGCTTTAAAAGCATGTGGCAGCTTCTATGCCAGGGCTGGCCCAGGTTGGGCACCCTGTGTCTGCACTGTGGGTGCACATGCCCTGGAGGCAAAAATATCATTGCTGCTGCCATCACCCTACAGTTGCAACCAGGGCATCTTGCAGTGTTGCTTTGCCCCGCAATGCAGCTGGACTTCAAAGCAAAAGCTGAAAGTTTAAGGTGCATCCCATAGGCAGCTTGTGTGCCAAGGTGAAGAGAAGTGGCAAAACAAAGGAGAAAAGCAGGCTGGAGCTGCTGGGTGAGGGAAGCAGCTAGCAGCAAGCGAGAAAAGTTGCTGAGGATTTTCGAGAGCAGCTCTTACCGTGAAGGCTGGGGCTGGTGCCGGTACCTGTGGGAGCAGGAGTGTGCTGGGCTGCTGCGCTAATGTCCTGGAGCGCGGAGCTGGAGTGAAGGGGAGTGACCTGCTGCTGGTTTAAGTTTCCTCCAGTGGTGCGGGAGGGTGTTGTCTTTCCACTCTGTTTTAACAGGAGTTACTATGAATCAGTCTGCCTTTAAAAGAGAGGGAGAAGGGGGGGGGGGAAAAATGAGTTACGCCCTGCTTTGTTGGCAGGGAGTCAAGAGTCTCTGGGAGGAAACCAGCGATTCAAAGAAATCTGTGTAGGGCTGTGTCTGACTCAGTGTGCAGTACAGAGACCACAGCCTGGAAAAACGACTGACGCTCATCCAGCTGAGTAATAGAGGCTCACAACAGCATCTGTTTATAAAACTGAACTTCTGGTTATCATAAAAAAAATGTATAGTTACAAATGTGGCAACGGGACTTCAACAATACTCAAACAAACAAACAACTGGTTGGCAGGGGGCATTGTGATGCTGGGTGAGTCACTGCTTCCCCTCCCCGTGCTGCACAGACAGAAGTCACCGAGGTTGGGGACACAGGCGAATGCAAATCTGACCTGTGGGGCTGGCATGCACAAGACTTTTGGGAATATATCAAGGAGCAGAGATGCTCAAAACACAGCTCTGGCCTGGTGGTGACTTTGGAGCAAGTTGGCCAGATGGCAGTGGTTTGCTTCCACAGAAGCAGAGCAGGCAAGGAAGATGGATTGAGGAATTTGTAATTCACAGTTTTCTGAGGTCAGCATTTCTTGTCATCTCGAAGACCTCTAAAAATAGATCCTTTACATTGCAGAGAATTGACTGATGTAGTTGTCTCATGGATGCTACAGTCAAGACTGAGTGAGGATGTGCTTGAGATATGGATGAAGGGAGAAGTAGTTTGTCAGAAAGCATCTGGGTTAAAATGTGATAGTTGGTGATCTGCTACTGCAAGGAATCAAGCCTACCTTTGCCGGGGCCCAGAAAGACATAAGCAGATAGTGATAAAATACCTGGTAAAGGCCTTACCCACTTTAGTGAGAAGGGCACTAGATTGCCTTTATTTGAAAGAGAAAGCTGGTGCTCTTTGAAATCTACACAGATTAGAAGACCTTGCTGTCTTTCAGATTATTTTTTCTCTCTTCTGTCATTGATATGTGTGTGGTCTAATTTTAGACTATAGCAACCTGCTTAAAAACATAGCTATGGATAAAACAGCATCAAAGATGACACATATGGTGGGCAAAAACATCATGCCCAGACAACCTCAGGGGAATAAGCCTAACTATGTTTAAAACCTATGGGCTAGAATGTGCTTCTTAGTGATATACATGAATACAAGATCGAGGGAAAGGAAAATACATATGCTTACCCTGTGGAAGGAGCTGGCATTTGCATTGAGCTGCACTGTCCGATGCCCTTCCCTCTTCCCCCAGCAGAGTTTATTGAAGCGAGGGATGCTCAGCTCCACACAAAATACTGGAGTGCATGGTCCCAAAGCAGATTTTGTAGACCAGAGTTCAGCTGTGGTGAGGCATCCTCTGCCTCAGATCTATTAATGAGTGACTAACCACCTGCCAAAGAACAGCTGCCTGTGCACTCACAGAATTGCTTATCTGAGACCAAGCAGCCAAAACACCTGCATCTAAAACACACTCACATGTGGCAACAACAGTGGAGACCCCTAAGTAATTGGGTATGAAGTGACCCATGCCTGGCAAAGCATTGTTTGTCCAGAGAGAGCAAACTCATTTTGTACAAACTGCTCTCTGGCCTGGGAGGCTGTGTCAGGCGATGGCCAACATCTGACGCTTCGTGGGGAGGCAGCGGGGTTCTGCAGCGTCAGCAGCAGCTTGCCCACAGGAGCATTGCTTCCTAACTCTCCATCTGGAAAGTCTGGTGTCCAGCCAGCAAAGAAAAGTAATTGGACAGGCCACATGGGCTGTGACTGTGGCCCTGGAGGAGCACTGGTACCCTGCCAGCCGTTGGCTTCATTTTTGTTGCTGTACCTGTCAAGCCAGGTGTGAGAGGGGGTAAGAGCGAGTGTCAGGCAAACGAAGGTGCAGATTGCTGCTCCTGTTTGGGAGTAATGCTGCACATGGACAAGATGATGGTTTAAGCAAGTGAGGGTACCCCCCTAATGTCAGAGTACAATGAGGTCAGGAAGAGCTCAGCTTCCACTGAGCAGATTGGCAGCTCTTTGGGATATTTTCACTTTGCATCTGAACAGGGAGACATGGTAGAAGTGTGAGAATTTCCTACCAAAAGGTGAAGGTAGCAGAACATTTCAAATTGATAATATTTGTTGTGTTTTCTGTGTGGCTGTTTGTCTGTGGATGAAGCATCAGCTCAATAAGCATTTCACAGAATGTTTGTATGACAGAGAACCGGCCCTATCCACCCATCCAGAGAAGAGGCTGGTCTTTCTGTGTGCTTCTGGCAACTTCTCCCTTTAGGGTGTGTGGTTTTCACAAGGCAGGTTGCAATAGAAAACCCATGACGTGAGAAGTCTCATAATGGGATCAAAAGCCTAAAACGTGCTGCCAGTTTGACACACTAAGGCTGAATTGCCTAAGATCCACACACCATAATCCATGGTGTCCCTTGACTTAAGCATCACTCATTTCACAGGCATTTTCTGAGTGCCTACAGCCAACTAATAGGAGGTGGTCAGGTCAAAGCCATAAGAATTTAAGATGTGGGAATCTGGATTGGCATTTCCACAGGCCATGAGAGGGTGAAGCTTTCCCATGAGTGCCATGCCTTTGCTGAAGCTCTTCCCAAACAAGAAGTTTGCAGCTGCTCTGTCTGCTTGTTTTGCCATGCCCCACACATTCGTGGACATCATTACTGTGTATGAACATTAGTCCTTGGTGTAACAAGATAAGCATCCGCAGTGATATTATATGAGACAAACATTGAGCTTTTTGCAAACTCAGATCAAAGGAGGAACAGATAATGAGGAATGGGAGATGAAGTGTAGAGTTAGGGGAGGGAGAGGCATGGTCATGCCCAGCTGGAAGCATCCAGACTGATCCTTTCTAAAGATGGAGGTGCCAAGGGAAGTAGGCCATGGTCTCCCTACACTTCCTTCAGATGCCAGAATCTATGCTTGGGATACATCTGTAGCTTAGTTCCCATGCTCTCTTGGATGCTTTCAAGTACAAATGCAACAGGAATTAAACATATGCTATTTGGACATGCTTGTCTGGATAACTATATGCAGACACACATTGCATATTAAGCCCCCTGGTCTGAACACTGTGTCTTTCCACCTAAAGATACGTAAACCCTTTCCTCTCTCTTACATGTGCTATTTACTCTGTGCAAAATCCTGCTGGCTGGTTGCAGGACAAGTAGAAGTGATATACTCCATACTGTTTGCTATTTCTCCGCTTGTCATGACATGGAGAAGGCAGGGTTGAGCCTGAGCTACTGTGTGGGTTTAAAAAAATAGAAACCAACAAGTTTCATACTGCTCTGTAGTGGTATAACTGATTTGTTTGTATATGTTTCCTGGGGTTATCCATGTGATACAGTAATTTAAAGAGACATATGATATATCTCAGAGCGATATGATAAACTGCATTTGTCACGCATGACCCTGCAGGGCTTCAAATGGAAGCATTCATCTACTAGGGAGGAGAGGGCGATGTTTCCCTTATTTATAGCTTTGCTCAGTTCTGAGGAAGCAGATATTGGAAGTCACACCTTTATGGTTTGGGTCATTTCTCTAATGTATGTTGTCATGTTCCTGTCCCCCTAAGGACCACTAAACTTCCAGCTTAGGGAAGCTGACTTTACAAGCTCAGCGGCACAAGAAAAGGGTGGATTGCAGTCAACACTAAACAGATGTAACTCTTCCTCTGTGCAGTCTGTTTTTTATGTTTGTTTGGTTGTTTTGTTCTGTTTTATTAGATGGCAGGAATATTCTCAGGACCAAGTACTTTGGTAAATTGTATGAACAAAAAAACCTACCAAAACGTTTTTTCCAAATTCACTAAGGACTGAGAGACTGACATACTTTTGAAAGTGAGTGATAGGTACAGAGTTGAAAATGCCCTGTGTTTTACAGTATTTGTGTAGGAATGGTGTGTCACAAAGCTTTAACAGACAAGAATTGCAATAATTCTCTCCAGGACTTGAGCATTATGAGTGGGGTCTATGCCAGAACGCATTCCTGCATCACGTCTACCACATCTGGGAAGCCCCAAAGCTTCCCTTGTTTCTTAAACAGGAATAAAATTTAATATGAGCGTGAGATAAGGAGACCATTCCTACCATAATTTGCGTAGTGATTACAATTTAGTTTTGTCCTACTGTGTGCAAAGGATCATACCTTTCATTCTTACATTGAAAAGGGAGATGAGGATGGATTAGGATTCCCCTGTGTAGTGGGTGAACTGACATCTCACACTACCTTAGAGTACTGACATTCACATTGTGGTCTTTGCAGCAGATTTGGAGATTCAGCCAGATGGGGTAAGTGACAATCTATTCGTAACTGGCTGAGAGGTTTGGACTAGTTCTCAGAGCAGCAGTTAGCCCAGAAGTACCTTGCTGTCCTAGATGCTGTTGATGGTCCTCAGGCTGAGGTGCTGAACACCTGGAAGAGGCAGCATGAGCTGGCTGGTGCTGGGAAAAGAGACCTGAACCTGGGAAAACATAACCTTCATCCATGCTCTGGAGCAAAAGAAGGTGTAGCGAAATGAAAGCCATCTGAAATGAGGACATCTTCCCTTGCTTTTATGAGACTGGGAGAACTGCACTTCTTGTCTCATTTTCCCTTACTTTAACCTCTACCTCAATCTCTTTTTCTACTGGAAACAGCCCAGTTGAAGACATTTTCTTGTAATGTGCAAATGTTACCTCTGCCCTGGCAGACCCACCTGAGCTGTCACTTTCCCCAAGAGCCTCTCCCATTCCACATCAAAGAGAGAGTGGCTGGTGGTATTCTCCACTGCATATGAAGGCCTCTCTCATCCATTCTGGTTTTATTTATTGCTTTCTCCTGCTCCTGGCTCATTCCTACTTCTGTTTCTGTGGCTGCTGTATTGTGCAGTACACACTACTCATTGCTTCACCAACAGGTTTTACCATGTTAGTGGAGAAAAAAAAAAAATCCTGCAAGCACCAAGAAATGGCACGAGTTGACGGTGCCTTATTGTTCTTTCATTTAGTGCTGACCAAGGGAATTAGCTGCATGACCGTCCTGCGTCCTGGACTGCAGCTGTGTCATTGGCTGTAGACATGGACCTTTGCTAGGAGACCAAGGCAAGGGCAAGTGCCATTTGTGCTGTGGTTGAGGTTTGATAATGGGACATCCTTCTGTTTACCTGCTGCTCCCATGGGCTGTTTGCACATGTTAGCTCTACTCAAGGTTTGCTGGACTTTCTCCTTAGAGCAGATGTTGGTGTCCTGAGAAAGCTGTAGGTTCTCCCTCTGCATTCAGAGATAAGGTCTTGGAGGGTGCGTGAAGGCTAACTGTACTTGCTTCTCACTCTTTGCAATATCTTGCCAGGAAGATAAATGGCAGAGACTGCAAGGGACCTGGATTTGAACAAACCAAGCAGGCAGATCACTTACTCAACTAAACTGAAGGAAAAGCCAAGAAAAGCCCAGAGAAGCTTGCAAGGGAGCGCAGCGGTATCTGTATGGGTCTCCCAGTGAGGGGAAGGGTTAGTGGGAGGGGAAGGGTTAGTGGGAGGGGAAAAGCACCAAGCTCAGTGTGTAGTGAAGAGGGAGGAGAAGGAAAACAGGGCAGTGTAGCTGAGATGGAAAGACAGGCTGGGCATTGACAGGGCAGAGCAGGGCAGAGGGGGATGAATACCAGTGATGAAAGCGCCTCCGAATTCCAATTCCCTGAGCAAAGTGTTGAGGGCTGACAGGAGGCTGGGAGGTCCTCTCCCTCCTGATGCTGTTGCATGGCAGAAGGGAGGGGAGGATCTCTAGGTTTGCTTTTTCATTCCCTGACAAAGAAGGAAACGATTTCTGTGACTACAGAGGCATGGTTCCCTTCTGAAAGAGGAAACATCTACACGTGTCACGCTATGTGCCAGCTGCTGGGTTTATTTGCAGCAGTGCTGAACTGGAACAACTTGCATCAACTTCATGGCTGTCTTTCTGATTTTGAATTAGGGATTGAAGCAGTGCCACGATGTCAAGAAACTAGTGGTAAAGAGAGAATTACCTCAGCACAGACACTGAGCATTGAACTAAGCTCTTTCTCTGTACTTGCTACCTGCTACCCGCTACCCTGTTTCTTGCCAGTTGTACACTGATTTTTTGAGAGGGAACAAAAATTATGCTTTTCTTCCTCTTGTACACACACACTCCCTTTCTGTGCCTTATGCATTCACAAACACAACAAATTTCATTACTCCATTCCTTCTCCTTTTGTAATATACAGTCACCACTTTCGTGGCTCCCTTGTGTTTGAGGCAGGATATGGAAAGGAACTAATAACACAAGATTCAAACTGGAAAAATGCATACCTATTATCTGGGGGAAAATAAACCCAAAGTTAGCTATTCAGAGGGCGGGAGTCTTTGGAACTTGCAAGAGAAATAAAGCTGGAAGTGACTTAACAGAGACAGCAGACAGAGCTGGAGAAGAGTTTGCAACGTGATACAGCACTTAATGGGGGAGGAGGCAGCCAATGTCATTCACAGCTCTTCAGATGCTGATGTCCATCTTGCACCCACGAATTTCAGAGACATACTTTACCCTTGAAGAGGACCGATCAGTGGTAATGTCAGTGAAAACTGAAAGTTCTCATTGCTGAGAGAATTCACCTCAAATTCTGTGTCAGGAGATTGCTCTAGTGTAGTTCCAGCAGTGCTGTGGGATTGGGGAATTTCTTGGCTGGTCTGTGGTACCTTAATACTAGCCAAAGTCAGAGACATCATGTCCCTGTGCAGCTCTGTGCTGGGAGCGTGGAGGAAGACATGAACTAGACAAAGAGGAGGAGAAAAGGAGCATTCACCACATTGCCTGGCTCTTAGGGTGATTAGATAGCACAGAGAAGAGAAAGTCCAGGAGTTTTGACTTCAAGTGTGTTTGTGAAGGGTGATGCTTTGTGGGTGTGGAATGAAAATCAGAAAAACGACTCAATGACATAAAAAGATTGCTTGAATTTGAGAGGTATCTGGGCATACATGATCAACCAGACAAAAAAATGAGAATGAATGAATTGAAGCAAAGAACACAGCAGACTGGTAGAGAATGCTCCCAGGTGAAGAATATGGACACGTAGAAGTGGACTGAAGGAATGCTGAGGAGGATGTGGTTATTTGAGAGGATTTTTGAAGTTTGGTCTGAAGCTTAAGGGTAACCCCAAAGCTGTAAGCACTACCTTGCTGAGAACAAATGTTACATCTTCTGTGATATGCAAAAGTGTGGATCTACTTTATAATACTGATCAAAATTGGACTACAGGGTGAAACTGAGTAAAACAAGGCACATACTGAATAACCTCTAACAATAGCTTGGCAGTGACCAGGTTTTGTATGAATGATATGCGTACAGGTTCAGGGTGAAACACAGAGGAGTGAGGGGCACTATCATCTTCATCATTTCCAGAAGAAGAGGGCAAAAGCTTTCTGAGTGTTGGGTCCTCTTTACAGTGCTGCTGTGCATGTGTTGGGGCGAGCAATGTGCAGGGAAGGTGACAGGTCACTTCAACATCTGATTTCTATTATTGTGGCTAAATAGGCAGTGAGCCATGTGTTATGACCCCCTTGTGGTACTTCAGTTGTAACTCAGGTACCTTATAGCTGTTTATACTCCTTAAACTGGTGATATTTTCCACAGGTGATGGGGAAGGAGGCCATTCTGCCTCACAGACCACTTGCAAAACAGCTACTCCCAGCAAGCATCACCAGCAGCTCGATCTGGCTGGCTGTAGAGTCCTTTTCTGTATAAGAAAAGTGGTCAGGATGGAGGAGAAGGGAGATACTGATCTCCTTTGATCCCTCCAAGTTTCATGGTAAGGATGGCCTTCATGTGACTTAGAAGAAGTGGTGTGGCTGGGCAGACCAGCTCTGATCAGGCAGTGAATGCTTGTGAGCTGCGCTGCTGCTTGTGGAGGTTCATTGTGCTGCTTTCCATCCATTTCTTCACAGAATCACAGAATGTTAGGGATTGGAAGGGACCTTGAAAGATCCTCTAGTCCAATTCCGCTGCTGGAGCAGGAACACCTAGATGAGGTTACACAGGAAGGCATCCAGGCAGGTTTTGAATGTCTCCAGAGTAGGAGATTCCACAACCTCCCTGGGCAGCCTGTTCCAGTGCTCTGGCACCCTCACTGAGAAGCAGCTTCTTTTCAGATTTAAGTGGAACCTTTTGTGTTCCAGTTTGAACCCATTACCCCTTGTCCTGTCATTGGTTGTCACTGAGAAGAGCCTGGCTCCATCCTCATGACACTCACCCTTTATATATCTGTAAACATTAATGAGGTCACCCCTCAGTCTCCTCTTCTCCAAGCTAAAGAGACCCAGCTCCCTCAGCCTTTCCCCATAAGGGAGATGCTCCACTCCCTTAACTGGAACCGCTGGTTCCAGTCCAGCAGTGTCACTTTCATGGGTCAGTGTAGAGGTGATGTCCACGCCATGGACCAAGGAGCTCTGAAAGTTTACAGAGACCTCTGCATATTGCAGCTACCAAAATAAGTGATTGCAGAGTGAAAACAGAGCAGACACAGCAATGAAAAAGGAAGATGCAAAGTCTTTGGTAGTTGTCCTACATGTCTGTCTCTTAGAAGGGTTTTACTGCTGTCCCTGCTGTTCCCTTGTAGAGAAGCAGGATACATGGGTGTGTTGGAGACATGAATTCCCAGCCTTCCTCTTTGCTGGAAATCGATCCCATCCAATACTCACACAAGCTGCAGTTGCTGGTTGTCCCACTCCCTGCACTGCTGGCAGCTGAGTCTATCCCAGCAGATGCTGATGCTGCTCGCCTGTGCGGGTCTCTGAGTACCCACTGTGTCCCTCCCAAAATGCCTGGAAAGAGTCACTGAGCTGAGAGGCACTGAGTCACAGGAGTTCTGTGGGGGTTTCTCCTCCCAGGAGAGCAGGCTTTGAAGGCAGGCTGCTGCTCAGCCAGTGCCTCGCTGGGTACCACGTGTTATTTGTAAAGCTGAGTTCTTAATACAAGAAAGGCCACCTTGTCACTATAATTTTAAAAAATCCTTTTGCCATCTAGGGAAATGTCAGCAGGCAGAAACAAGTAATGGGAGGGTTTGACCCAGACACAAAGAAGCTGTTGTTTTCTGCCTGTCCTGGCTGTCAGTGGTGTTGGGTTGCTCAGTGCTGCCTAGGAAAGCAGCTCTGGAATTTCTCTGCCTTCCATGAAGGCTAGAGACATGTGAAGTGAAATGCCTCTGCCTCAATAAACACCCGACACACTATCATGGGAAGAGCTGGGATGCTGAAATGTAACAGGGACTGGCACTGGGCCCAAACTGGGAGCTGGGGAGAATCCTCTGGCAAAGTTGACATCTTGTTTTTGATTGCTTGGTTTCCACCTGTAGGTGTAACTGATACCCAGGTGGTGGAGTGACTAAACTTGCCCGCTGATGCTGCTGCTGGGTTTCAGCTGCGCTAAGCGGTGGGGAGGAATAGAGGGGAGGGGATGGGTGTGAGAGAAATTCCTGTCTCAAGAACCACAGAAGCATTTTCATGCCTGGGATACTTTCCTATTTGCTTTCCCCCAAAGTGGCCCCTCTCACCTTGGAGACAGTGTGGCACCTGAAACCATGGGCCGCATGACCATGAGGTTATTTACAGCTGCAAATTCAGGAGCAGATGAGACATTTTGCAGGTCAGAATCCCAGCTGGGGCAGTCTGAGGGATGGATGTGGAGGAGCTGGGGTGTTTCAGAAGAGGATATGAGGGTGACAAACATCTAAGTGATCCTGGCTCAGAGAGCATGTGGTTTGGCAGAGAAGCATGAAGAATGTGCTGTGCCCACCTTTGGCCCACTGCTTTGTTTTCTGATCCATCCCACTATTGATGGCTGGCTCAAAGAGGATCCTTTTATGTGCGGGCTTGTCCACAGTTGGTGGAAACTTGTCCAAGGCTGCTTTCATCAGCCATAGTGAAAGGGAAGAGGCACATCACAAACCATTCAAGTCAAGGGAGGGGAGAAGTTGCAGGGGGATAGTACAGATCTGCATCTTCCAGAGATATGAAAAGCCCCAAGCTTTTCCATGCAGCGACTCTATGCTGCCCTCACATCTCCTGGAACTCAGCAACACAGAAACCAGCAAGCATCTGTGTCCCGTTTGTTCCATCCATGTATTTGCTAGATTTAAGGTCCAGGCCATTAAGGCAATTAGGTCTAGTTATCGCAGAGAGTGTCCTCACATACCTGCTGTCTGAGCACACAGCATCTGTAAAAGGCTGGTGCCAGGCAGTCCTGTGTGCTGGACTACACTCAAAGGTGAGCTCTGGCTGTGGAGAGCTCTGGCAATTGGTACCACAAGTAAGAAAACAAGCATCAGCCTGAGCACTTCAAATGGTCAGTCTCCACAAAGAGCTCATCAGAAGGACCTCACAGGGCTCTGTGCTAACACTAGTGCTATGCAGCTCACTTGTGATCTGGAGAGGAACGTCAACAGCAAGTTAACAGTTTACTTGTGGCCCACAGTTATTCCAGAGAGGCAATCTAAAGCTGACTGCAAAGGGTCGCAGAAAATCTCCTGGCACTGAATAGGTGGGCACTCCCCAGCAGATGAAATTCAGTGGCGACAAATGCAAGGGAATTCCACAAGGAAGAAAACAGCCTGGCTGCACAGAGACACTGAATGGCTCTAAGTCAGCTGCTGCCAGCAGCAAATGAGATCTTGGATTCATTGTAGGCAGTCTCCTGAAAATACTCTCTCAAGCTCTGTAGAGGTCAAAAAGCGAAATAGAAATGTTAGGAATGAATACAGAAGAAACAAAGAACACAATTATCCCTCTGTGTACTTCATGGTCTACTGAATGTTTGAGAGTTGTGAGTGCTTCTGGTTACTCCTTTGAAGAGCATAGAGAAACACTAGTAAGAATAGACAGGACATCAACAGTGATCAGAAGTAGGAGACAGTTTCTAGGCAAGCATATACTGCTAATCTTGGAAAAGAGATGCTTGAAAGGGAATCACAAATGGAACAGAGAATGTAAACAGGCAGCTAGCATTCCTACAGTCCCATATCACAAAAACTAATGGCATCTGATAAAATGTTTAGGCAACAAGTTTAAAACAAACAAGCTATGGATTTTTCCATGTAGACATCAAGGAATAATGGAAGTCATTGCCACAGACCGTTGTAGAAAATTATGCATGAATGGATTGGGCACATCTATGCAGCACAGATGCTACCTTTGCATCAGAAGTTCAAAGGTCCCGCTCTATTCTGCACTGGTGAGGCCTCATCTGGAGCACTTGGTGCAGTTCTGGGAGCCACAGTATAAAAGAGATACAAAGCTACTGGAGAGTGTCCAGAGGAGGGCTACAAAGTTAGTGAAGGATTTGGAGGGGATACCATATGAGGTGCAGCTAAAGTCACTTGGTTTGTTCAACCTGGAGAAGAGGAGACTAAGAGGAGACCTCATCAAGGCTACAGCTTCCTCACAAGGGGAGGAGGAGGGACAGGTGCTGAACTCTTCTCTTTAGTGACCAATAGTAGGACCCAAGGGAATGTCAGGAAGATGTGCCAGGGGAGGTTTAGGCTGGACATTAGGAAAAGGTCCTTCACCCAGAGGGTGGTGGAGCACTGGAACAGGTTCCCCAGGGAGGTGTCACGGCTCCGAGCCTGACAGTGTTCAAGAAGAGACTGGACAACATCCTCAGACACATGGTGTGAAATATGGGGTTGTCATAAGCAGGGACAAGAGTTGAACTCAACAGTCTCTGTGGGTCACTTCCAACTCAGGACATTCTATAATAAGTGACCTAAACAGCAGGCTGATGGAAGGTGATGGGATGTAGCTTAGTAGTTAGCTTCCTGTGTTTCTTATTATTCTTTCCTTAATACCTGGAGACTGCTAGAGAAGAAATACTGGCTTTTAGATTTTTGGTAGAACTTTTTTCTTTTTTTTTTTTTCTTCTACAATCATTTCCCAAATTGTTATCTGACAGCTGCTGAGATCTTACAGGAGAAGTGGGAAGTGAAGCAATGAGCTGGAGAAGACCACAAACTTCCAGATGAAGAGCTGACATCTCTTATGGACGTTCCATATGTTTTGTACTAGTCCACATCATAAGCCAGAAGAAATAGGAACTTTTGAGTAAAAGTAAGCAAATATTGTGGTCATGTTTTTTAAATGAGAAAAGCATTGTTTTCACTATTAGCTTTTCCAGGGCAGTAGACATCCTTAGATATTGAGAAGACAGAAGAGACATAGTCTTCCCTTGCTGTACAAACAGTAAATATGTTCTGACTGTATGAGCCAAACAGTTACACCTGTCCAAGCAGGACATGCCAAGTTCCGTATCAGAAATTAAATTTGAATTTTCCATATTTGCAACTGTGAGTAGAATATTTGCAGAAATAACAGAGTAAAATTTGTCCCTAGAGATGCTGATCTTTCCATCTTGCAGAGATTTATTGCTCGGGGCCAATTTTCAATTGAGAATAATTTTGCATGAGTAGTCTGGAAGGACGTATAAACTGTCCACAGACAATCTTTGCAGAGGAAAAGATAACTAACTACAAGTCCAAGACTGTTGGATGCTGGCAACAAGAACATGTCAGTTGTGGCTTAGCACAAACAGCAAGCGGTCCTGGCCACAGCTTCTCCGGGGGTGTTTCACAATGTGAGATCCTGTCATAGCTCTGGGACACGGAGAATATACTTTCCACAGACAAAACTACTTTTTGTTTTATTTGACCCTTTCCAATCCAAATGCCCTGACTGCTGATATCTGCCATGTCTTAATGACCATCCTCTACTCAGAGACTACAGCTTTTAAGATTATATGTGTCATGAACCATTTCAGCTGTGGTTCTGGTTTTTTATCCTGTTCTGCCCAGTTTCTGACTCCACCTTCTCCGCCTGCCCACCCTCCTCAGTACACAATGTTTTTCCATTTAATTTTATGAGGCAAACGTAAGGCATTCTCATCCCCTCCCCCAGGCCTGGAGAAGAATAGCCCACATCTGGAGGCCATTCACAGCTGGAAGATTTCTTCTGGCATTCCTTGCTTTGAAATCCAACCCATGTAACCTTCTGTCTAAATACTCTGTGCAGCCATCGCAGGAAGGGGCTTTGTGAGGGGGAGTTGGTGGAGAAGCCTGTGACCCCTCCATCTTTTTGCAAGTGTCAGGCTTCAAGATTACAGACTTTCTTCCTCACAAAGGAATTGTTGTTTGGGCTTAGGGCTTTCTAGTTTTGAGGTCTCCAAATAGCCACTTTGAAAGTAATTCCAAAAGGCCACTTTTTTATTCTGTGGTGTTAAATTTACACAGTAACAGTTGAATGAAGCTGTCTGAAGCATTGTGTAGGCTCCACAACTGATCTTGTCTGAACAGTCCAGCTTGTGGCCTGTGGGCTGCATTTTGTCTGTAGAGCAGTTCACTCAGCCTCCTATGACTTTTCCACCACCAAAGAATAAAACTTTAGGTCTCTTGCATCCTCTCAACCCACTTAGAGTAAATTCCTGTAATCTGACCCCTGCTTGCCAAGAAGGTGGGTAATTTGTAGTCCCATTTTAAATACTTTGGAACAGAGACTTACTTGTTATCTCTGGATTTGCTTAGCCTGTATATGCTTTCCTCTGTGACTGCATTACTTAGTGCTTTACAATGCTAGCTACCACACTCATCAATGTCATAAATACTCCTGTCATGACTAATAGGATAAAGATCATTGAGCTGCTGGTCTGGTATTTAAAGGCTGGCACAGAGGAAGCAGGTGTGCCTTTTCCTTTAAAAAAAAAAAAAAAAAAGGAAAAAAAAAAAGTGATGGGAGGTGTCCTGTTTGTTTCCCAATGGGATTGTGTCTGCTTTTATGTTCTGATAGCAGCCAGTGGCTTCCTGCACCCCACAACATGTCCCTTGCCTGAGGGGAGCTCCCTGTTCTGGCTGTGCAATGACTTTGGGTGTTTCACATTGTGTTGGGTCTCTGGGACCCAAATGGGTCCAGCTACCAAAACTTTTAGTGTCACACCAAGGTACTGTTGCATTCATATTGTATGCCTATTGGCCTGGAAACATCTGCCTCAATGCTTCTATTGCAAATCTGAGCAGAGAGACTGTATTATTCTGTGTTAGTATAATTTGGGAACTGTTTGTGGTTGGTTGTTGAATTTTTACTCTTAAAGTAAGTAAGCCTTATTCGGAGAAAAATAGATGTGTGTGTGTGTACATGCACTCAAGAGATGGAGGAATATATTATAAAAGAGTTATATCTGTTTTCTAGTTCTCAACCCCTGAGAGATTAAAGGCATCCATTCACATTTTTATAAGTTAATTATTGCAAGATGTGATTTATACTGTCCTCTTTCACTTCACACTACTACAGCTTGTGTGTCCTGCCTGAGATGATAGTAATAAACTGCTAAACAGGAGTGACTTAAACCATGACATATTTTACAGGGACTTGTCTGAGTCAATTTAGCTTTCTAGGCTGCCCCATATAATGTAATGTAATAATGTAATGTAATGTAATGTTCTGCATATATCTGGGCCTTATTCAACCTATATGCTACCTCAGTTTGACTCACATGTTGTGACTTTTTCCCTGAGAAGACTGCTGAGGGAACAAGGAGTTAATAGCTCTATGGAATAAGTGACTTTTTTTTTTTCTTTCTTTTATTAAGCTAGATTTGTTCTTTGTGTGGTACAACCACCAGAATATCTGGAATAGACATGTATCTGGGGAATATGGCTGCTTGTGCCTAGAGTTAAAGTGTCCCTCCATATACCCCAAGGAATATCTTTGTAGTACTGGGATTAAATTTGCACTGATGTGAAAGACAAGCACAGTGCTCAGTACTCCTACTGACACCTTATTTTAGTAGTTTTTAGGAAACAAACCAAACCAAACCATATCGTTACTAAATATTATTATTGTTATCTCCTCTATGACAATGCTGAGAAACTAGAGCCCCAAAGTGTTAGGTGCTGATCAGAAATATAATGAGACACCACTGTGCTTAGAGGTAAATCTGATGCCGAAATGCAATAATCATCACTAGTGTGGCCATGACAGAGATCTTGGTCCCTGTTTCAGAGTGCAAGCGTTGATGTAGAATGAAGCCATTTTTCCTTTTATGTGCTCTTCTGTTCGGATACCTTGGGGAATACGTGATGTGACACTACATGTGTAATGCTGACCTTTGCAGATTGGTTATTATCTTGCTGGTGACCGCATGGATCTCATCAGGAGCAGTGAGACCTGCCTCTGGAGGCAACCAGTCCTGTCACACTGGGATTGTAGGCTCTTCACCTGCTGTGGGCAGCTGGAGATGGTCACAGCTGCTGTTCCCATAGACTGCTCTGGAATTGTGGTTTCTTATCACTTTTGAAAATCTGTCTCCTGCTCCCAGCATTTCAAGTGGTGTGCTTCCTTTTGGCAGAGGGGAGCCAGAACAGGGCAGGACTGGGTCAGGCAGTTCTTTAAAAAGGCTGGACTTGCACACACAGTGATGAAACTTTGTCTTGGAAGGATGAAGGCAAGTGGAATATGATGCTTAAGGGAGAAGATCCCAAAGAAGACAGCTGGATGAGTGGAAAGAGTTTTAAGGGAAAGGAAATTTTAAGTAAAATATAATTAAATCTTTGCTAGCAACTGACTTTTGTTGGTGTGTGGAATAACTTCCCAAGGGAAATCCAGTAATGGAAGCCTAGCCTATCAGTTCTGGTCTCCAAAACAGTGGAGAAGACACTTAACACACTTCAGGCCAGGAAATAAACTTGCTTTGGGTGGGACAAAGACTATGGGTGTAACCCTGCACCATAAAAACTCAATGTAAGTATTAGCAGTGACCTCAGGGAACACAGACTCCGACTAAACTGTAATGCGGGGCTGATTTTATATCTCTCTTCCACACTTGAATGTGTTTCTTGTCAGTATGCTGGTGGTGGCAGAGTCACCAGGATATCCAGAACCATGCCTTTCCATTCAGTTCTGCTGCTCATTCCCTTCAGGCAGATGTTAAGAAACGATGCAAGAGTCTCTGAGATGCACAGAGCATTGGGAAGAGGGAGCCAGGTCTACTTCCTACCCGCAGGGATGGGAGAGAGCACGTCCACTCTGTACACTGTGCACGTGGCCTGTAAAGCTGTATTTATTTGATTAATTTAAACTCACCTTGGCCTCTGATCTGGTAGGGGCAGGGCAAGGGGAAGGAATAGATGCCTTTCTACCAGGCCTGGTCTTATTTCATGTGTGCCCTCTGTTCCCCTTGGACTCCTCTGACAAGCAGAGGCATGTGACACTTTGTTCTCTCGTTTTGATGACTGGTCCCAGTGGAAGTCTCTGTCTCTTGCCAGGTGTATCCCCGAAGATGCACCCTCCTAGTATTCTTTTGAGTCCTTCGAGGTGTTCCCCAGTTATGCTAAGGTGTGTTAGTGCTGGGGTGCACAGGGCAGCATGAGAAGGGTGGAGGCAAATAGCTGTGGTTTTAAAAGTAAATAATTTAAGCAACAATAACCTTTCCACCCAGGTAATCACAGTGAACAAACATTCTGCATGTCAAAGGTGTTTCTGGAGATAAGGTTAGCACAATCAGGCTCCTGCTTTCTTAGCTTTATCTAGTGTTCAGCACTTAATGCAACCTAGCTCTCTGCTGAAGGTATAGCCTTGTCCCTTTGAGCAGCAGTGCCCCAGTAGAAGTTACCAGTCATTTTTCAAAGAGAAGTTTTTGTGCTGACAATAAGCTCTCAGTGACAGGTATGGTGTTTTCCAGGGGGTCTGGATTGAACCCCTAAAACTTTGCCTTAGACTCTGTCTGAGGGAAGAGAGAAAAGGAGCAGATACAGAATAACACTCATTCTGATGGCTGGAAAATTCAGCTTTGTAGTTGCAAACTGCACTTGTGCTTGCAAAGCAAGCTGAGGCTTTTATTTTCCCTTTTTTCTTTTTTTAATGACACATGCAAATACTGCTTCCTGAAGAAAATCTGTTTCCCCAGCTACCCAGCAAAGGGGAGCTCTACAAAAGAAGTCCTGGAGATTGCTACTGAAGATTTGGCCTTGTGACCTTCCTGATGTATATTGACAGGCCATTACCATGTTGTGATGGTTGCCTAGCAAAGTGATGACAATTGTGCTGAGGCACAGTGACAGCTGTGTCACACCAGAGGGCTGGTGAGGCTGAAACTCTGTAGTATTTGTTTTGCAACAGCTCAGTGCTTGCATCAGTGTATCCTCAATTCATGAGTGTGAGCACAGTGACAGGGTGACACTCTCTACGTGCTCACCTAACTTCTATTAACAAGCGCCCTGCCATGGCTCCCTGGTTTGGTGTTACTCACTACAAGAAAGACGTTGAGGATCTAGTGCGAGTTCAGAGAAAGGCAATGAAGCTGATGAGGGGTCTGGAGCACAAGTCCCTTAAGGAGCAGCTGAGGGAACGGGGGCTGTTTAGCCTGGAGAAAAGGAGGCTGAGGGGAGACCTTATTGCTCTCTACAACTACCTGAAAGGAGGTTGTAGCATGGAGGGTGTTGGTCTCTTCCACCAAGTAGCAAACAGTAGGATGAGAGGAAATGGCCTCAAGTTGCACCAAGGGAGATTTGGATTGGATATTAGGAAAAATTTATTCATGGTAATGGTTGTCAGGCATTGGAACAGGCTTCCCAGGGAAGTGGTGGAGTCACCATCCCTGGAGGCATTTAAAATGTGTATAAATGAGGTTCTTAGGGATGTGGGTTAGTGCCAGTGTTAGGTTAATGGTTATACTCAATCTTGAGGGTTTTTTCCAACCAAAATGATTCTGTGATTCTGCAATTCTATGATTCTACTGACATCACTGTGAACAGAAATGACTGAGCCTTGCTGTGCTGATCAAGACAAGAGGTAGAGTGGCTGAGTGGCAGTTCGTATACCTGTTCCAGAGCAATGCCTGACATACAAAGCCATCCTTTCATTTGTAATACAATTATATTTGTGTTATGACATAATGATTAAGACTGTGGCAGGTAAAAGTCCCTGGGCTGTGATATGGAAACCTTCTTATAGATGGCAGGGTTAGAGGCAAAGATAACCAAAACCACCTCTGTTGAATGGCTTGAAAACCTATTGATGATTAGACTTCAGAAAGTACCTGCCGGAGGTATCCTGTTGTCAGCAAGTGCTTCTAGTGGGGTTCCTATGGAGGTAAAGTTTTAGCCTAATGGTACTGAATTCATTTAGCAGGAAAATTTAATTGCTGGCATATTTACAAGTCACACAAATAATAGCAGGGAATGCAACAACAGTAAGGTCAACTCACATTGCCCAGGCTGAGATGAATGTCTTGAATGCATTTCAATAGCAAAATGTCACGGCTACCTTTTGGTATCAGTGTGTAAGTGGGGTGCGGTGAGGAGTTTGGAGGCAGTATTCTGGAATACACTTCCACTGTAGAGGATATGGGAATCATGGTAAATAATCTTTAGGCTAAAAACTCCAACAGTTTAGGAAAGACATCATTCTTAAATGTATAAGGGGAATAGCAAATAATACATTTTCATTTTTCCAGTCCCACTAACCTCTGTATCCAAGCTGAGCAGCACAAGAGTAACTTGGCACTGTTTAAACTCCTGGTCCCCTGAGAGATCATGTTGGGGACCAGATTAGTGTATTTTCCAGTTGTCCCACACCTGTAGGATCCCTGACCCTGGAAATGAGGTAAGCAGGTGAGGACCTGTGCCTTTTCCTGTGCTTATAAGGAGAAGGGAAGGTGGCAATGACCTGGAGTACACACATGGCTGGTGAGATCATAATACTGTACTGTCTTCTGCTTTCTTGTTTGTGTTTTTCAAAGTATTCTGAAAACTGGAAAGGACTCAAACTTTAGTTTATATAAGAGAAAGTTAAGAATTGACTTAACCACAGTCTACAAATACTTCACTTAGGAGAGAGATTTCTAATAGTAAACAACACTGGCAGAAAAGGTCTTGTTGACATCTAGGTTACACCTACACTAGTAAATAAACTGATCCAGGGCCATTTCTCTGAACCTGAGGGGAAGTGGCACAGCAACCCTCTGAACAAAATTTCTTCTCCCCCAAGAAAGATAACCTTGCCCAAATCACCTGTTGGGAATGATGTCCTGACTTGTGGTGTCAGACTCAGTTCTACTGTTGTTAGGAGAGTACTCACTGCCACAAGCCCAAACTTGCCATGAAGTATGGTAACAGTTTACCAGTGCAGAAAATTGCATGCCAGGGCTTGAGTGCGTAGCCTGAACTGCATAGCTTGCTAATACAGAAGTCATCTCTGTGGGTAGCAGTTGAAGGCCACCTAGAAATATGGCATGTACTCAAAATTGTGAGGCTGATTAGCCAGTGGGGCAGTTTAGGGACAGTAAGTGCCTTGTCAACTGAAGTCTTTCATTCCAGTTTGGATGTCATCCTAATATAACAGAGATGTAAGAGAAACCACAGCCTTATTGTGGGCAGGAGAGAGCCTGAAGGTGAATGCTGTGCATGGGGTCAGAGCAGGTATCTGCAGTGCCCAGCAAATGCACCTGTATCCCTGAAGGGTGTGATCATTACAGGGAAAGCCTCTGTGAGAACATCGTAATAATCAAAAAGAAACTCATTATTCTCCATCACCACTGCTAGCAGCCCTAAGCTCTGTGGAAAGCTCTTCATTAAACTCCCCACCTTCAGGATAGAAGATGGAAGCAGCACTCCCTGCACTCTCTGCTGCTCTCTTCCACGAGAAGTCTCAGCACCTACACATAACCCAGTAGCCAAGAGGGGCCATGGGGGCTAAAAAAAAAAGAGAAAGAAGCTTTTTGGGGGTGGACATTGCTATTTGAAGCCATGTCCATTTTCCAAGCAGTGATGGAATAAGGTGGCAGAGATCCTGCAAGCATCAAGTCACTTTCCCTGGATGTACATTTTGGTTATGTGCTAGTGACCTGCACATCCAAGTCAATGCCCCAGTGAAAGCCTAGGAACGAGGAGGTGGAGAAGGAACAGTACAAGAATCTTACCATTAGGAAATACAGTAAAAAAGGCCAGATTAGAGGTATGTATGGCTCCCTTGACATCCCTGCCTCTGCTTGCAGGATACACCCCGAAGAAAGTAATTGGTGCTGACTGGGACACCTCGTGGTTTACCACATTTGATCTACGACCCACTGCATTTTTCTTTAGCAACAAAATACTTCAGTAGCTTTTCTCTCCTAGAGGATCTCAAAGCCTCTTGAGGACCACATTTGAGTTTTTAAAAGAACAGTCACCAGATCTTCAGTGCAGAGGTTAAGCCAGCTGTAAAAGCGGCTATGAAGGATCATGGAGAAGTTAAATCACTCCAGAGTTTAATTTTCTTTTAATAACTACTAAATGCATTTTAATGTCTCTAGAGGGGAACAGCAGTTCTGCTCTAGCAAAGTTGTGAAGCACACGTTTAAGGTCTGTAACAGACTGTGGATGGAAAGAAACACCAGTAAGTTCCAGAATGGTTGAGTTGAAAATCTTAGCAGTATTGCACTTCAAACATCATGGTCATCCCAAACCTGGAGCATGACAACTACAGAGGGAGGTGTTAGCCTGGACTGCTGTGTTAGCCCAAACCAGGAGGTGTTCCAAAACTGAAATAGTAAAACATGTGGTCCAACAGGATGGATGGACTTTTCTAGGGCAGACTGAGTATTGCTTAATACAGGTTGGACTTCGGGTACCCATAAGCAGTGTCCTGGGGCATCCTTAGGATTGCAACACAGACAGATCATCAGGGCTGTAGCACAGGCCAGTGAACTGCTTTGAGTCTCATGAAAGGAGAGCGGCTGACCTGTGACTGCAGCCAGTCATGACCTGAAATGCCAGGGGTTTTGAAAGTCAGGATTGTGGTGCATTGGTAAAGCTGTGTGTGAGGCTTCAAGACTGATGAGAGTAATTAAGGATGTTTGTTGTGTCCAGCACTGGATTAATGAAGGAGTGCAAGGCCAGCTCTGCAATCTCTCTTTTAATCCAAGCCTCTGAAAGCTGATTTCAAACCAAAGCAATACAAAAACCTCTTGCTTTAAAAGGAAGGAGGGTAGGAGAGAAGGCTCTAATCAAATGTTCTGCTAACTCAAAACTCCTTTGGTGAAAACTAGCAGGGGAGAGTCGTGCAGAGAGCTAGAGCTGAGCCTTCCCACTTCTTTCCCAGTGTTGCAAACAGACCACTGGTGACGGCAACATGCTTAAGTAGAAGTAGGGTCGCAGTTCTTTCAAAATCACCCTCTTCACCACTGACCTAACCCCTAATCCTCACCCACAGTGTCCCCAACATAGCTCACTTGCGCAGGCATCCACCCGGTGGGAGCAGCCGCTCCAAGCCATGTACCCTCCTGTTCTCTGCAGCCAGACTTTCTAGTTTTGCAGCCTCTGTGAGGCTTCAGGCTTCTTATTCATTGCTTTTTTGTTTGTTTGTGTGTTTTTTTTGTTTGATTTTTTTGTTTGTTTGTTTTGTTTTGTTTTTGGTTTTTTTGTGTGTGTGTTTGTGTCATGCAGGAAACACAGCCACCTTTCTCTCTCCAGCCCCATCTTCTGCCCTGCTCAGAGATTCTGTAAATGGTGTGAAGGAATTTAGAGCAATGCCACCCAGAGTCTTTTTGGTGTTTTTTGTTGTTGTTGTTTTGTGGTTTGTTTGTTTGTGGTTTTTGTTGTTTGTTTGGGTTTGTTTGTTTGTTTGTTTGTTTTTAATACCTAGGAATTGGAGATAGGAGAATCTTGCTAGCTCATCCATTCTCACATTCTAGCCCAGCCCAGTTCCTGCAAGATTCTTGCCTACAGTACATTTTCCAGTCTGGATGTACATGATTTAACCAATGGACAAGCATCTCTTCCCATGAGAGACCGTACCACAGACAACTACTTTTCACTGTTTAGAAGATGTTTCTGGAGTTTTCATTCTGGTTGACCTAATTTCTCTAAGCTCTGCCTGTGGTAACACTCTAGCCAAATGTTCTCCTTTCTTTCTTGCTTACCCTGTTCAGGTGATGGCAAATAATTCTTGTTTAGTCAAGCTGTTCAGCCACAATGCTTAATACTTAGTTGTAAAGCTCAGCAATTATAATCCTTGGCTACCTGGGAAAGACTGATGTTGAGATTAGCATGTAAATGGGTGCTCAGAACACAGAAGACAGTTGCTAGTAGCATTGCCTCTTTATTATAATAGTCACTTGACACATCTCATCACAAGGTCTGGGTTTGGTTGCTTTTCACTTTGCCAAACTTGGAGTCAACGTTTTCTAGCTCATGTCTGCTTCAGTTGTTCTATTGGTTTCTTTTTGGTTTTGTTTTTAATTTCAGTCAAAACCACTTATCTGTTTCTGAGAACAAGGCTGGCAGGAGAATATTCTGTTTATTCACATTAAAAAAATATTGGCAGCTTCTTTTTAGAAAACATCCTCTAAGTAGTGTCTTGCTTTAAAATAAATCACTTTTATTTTTGTCAGGAATATGTCTTTTGCCATCTATGACAAAGTCCCCCCTGACTTTGGCTAAATAATGAGCCTTTGAGTAATTGCAGCTCAAGCCTGCTCAGAAAAAAGTAATGGGGGCCAGGAAGGGCAGTCATTTGTTATTTTTTTTTAACTGTGGGCCTGATGGAAATAATAGAGCACGATTTTGTGATTAAGGCCCAGGATACAACGCACTTGCAAAAAGGGCCCTGGCTGCGGCTCCACAGTCACCTCGCTCTGGCCTCCTCTGGCCCAGAATGGTGTCTCCGCTCCTGGACCCCTCCTGCCCACAGTCAGGGCCATCCTGGGGAAGGGATGTCCCCCATTTCACGCGTGAGGCCAGGGTTGCCCAGGCAAGTGGAAACCTGGATGTAAGGAAACAGGGAGGTATGGAGAGAGGAGGAGGGGAGAAAACAAACAAAACCAAGCAACAACAAAAACAACAACAAAAAACCCCACACAAAAACAGCAGAAGAGAGGGAGACGCCCAAGTTCTCTGTCATCAGTCTCCAAAATATTTCTCGTTTTGGTTTCCACTGACTGGGGCCCTCCCTTCCCCAGGGACATGTAGGAAAGCCCGGGTGCCCTGCACGCAAGTGCTTTGCCTGCTCCCAGCACTGCCTGCTCCCTCTGGGCCTCCAAGGCATGGAAATGGGGGCCCAAACTTGTGTCACTGCTGCCCTGTCCCAACCTGTCCCCTCCCCAGTGCTAAGGCAACCCCACTGTGCTGCCCGCCACAGTGTGGAAGGGCACAGGAGGCATGGGCACCCAGGATGGCACTTGCCAGCAGGACCACCTGTGAAGCCACAATTCCAAAATCATAGAATCATAGAATCATAGCATAGTTTCAGTTGGAAAGGTCCCTCAAAGGTCATCCAGTCCACCCTTCCTGAAATGAGCAGGGACATTTTCAACTAGATCAGGTGGCTCAGAGCCCCATCCAGACTGGTCTCGAATGTCTCCAGGGATGGGTCGTCTACCACCGCTCTGGGCAAAATGCCCTGAAGGAGTGGAAAGGGATTTGAAATCCTCATTACATCTCGGAATAAAAGGAGATGCCCTCAATCCTGGCTAATTACAAGGACATCCAGAAAGATAAAAGGTGAAATTAAAATATTTAGCGCCATTGTTTTCAAAGCACCCACTGTAACATAACCTTTTTGCACAGAGCTTTTAAGAAAACCGGTTTTATTATTCCCTTTAGACCAGCATATTAGACCTTGATTCCTCTGACCTGTGATCACTACTGTATCTGCTCTGTCAGGGAAGCCAGCCTGAGAAACTCCCTTCTGCCTTCTGGCCACCCCAGTTGCTGTACCTCTTGCCATGCTGCCTCTTTATTCATGAATTCTTCCCCTCCCAGTTTTCTCTCCCTCATTTTTTTCATTTTGTGCCAAAGCAAGGAGTTTTTAATAGCTAAAGAACGAAAACACCTCCCACACCTCACCTCAAAAAAGCTAACTCTCTCTCTTACTCACTCCTTTTGATTTCCAAACCTCTCCTGCTAGCTTAGAGTCTTCCTTTGAAGCACTGGTTCCTCAAACACTAGTGTGTGAGTATAACTTTAGTAAACCATGCAGTTCCAATGGCCTCAAGGGGACAATCTGTGTGAGTAAATAATACAGATGTAGGATGGAGACTATGGCATTTAGCAGAGATGGAAAAGCTTTCTGTTGGATGTTGTGATTTGGTTGGAATCAAGATATTGCGAGAGAATATAGTGATTTCAATCCAGGATGGAGTTGTTTCTGCCTTGTAGAAAATTTTAACAGTAGACTTGAAGGTCTTTAGGGTGCCTCAGGTGCATCGATGCAGATGGATTGACTAGTTTGGAGGCTTCCTCTAGCTCTGCTTATTCTGATTCACCATAGTGAAATGGAGAAAAAGATAAATTGAAGCAAAGAACAATTGCTTTGAGTTACTCATTTCCATACATGAAACCAAAGTGCAGTGTGATTCAACTGTATTGTTTCAATTATTTTTGTGTTAAAACCAACATTACACATTTCTTCGACTCCAAGATCATCGACATATGTGATGTACTTTTCGCACAGAATTATTTTAGATCCTCAAGTTCTGTCATTATGAAAACAGAGTGTCTCTTTCCCACTGGCTTCATGCTGATTCCAACACCAACAGGGATCAGCTGTGGTGTAGGTTTGCGTCTGTGGGAATGACTACAAAGACCTAACCTTATAGTGTAGGGAAACAAGTTATTTTTTGAACTATTAGTCCAGCCATGGCAGTGTGAAGTTCAACACAGCTTACTCTACTCTCTTTCTAGACTGAGATTTGTACCCCACATTGTGCTCCATATTGCTGGAGCGAAATTGTTAGCAACACCCAATTAAAGCAAGCACTGAATGTTTACTCCCCATCACTGCCACTGCTTTGACTGCAGTGTAAATGCACCGCTAATGACTTGGCCCATGGGAGGGGAAAATTAGGTATCAGAGCCAAGTACAGAATCAGGAATTTGGGCCATCAGCCAGCTTGTTAGATCACACTGTGTGCCTCTAATGAAACGCATTGATTTGCGACTCTTACAATAACATTTTTAGGAAATCATTTCACTGGCTATTTATTTGTTTATTGGAGCAGCCTGATGAGATTGAAAACTAAAGTAGACACTGTGCTCTTTACAAATCAGGAGCAAAATTTTAAGAATGAGGTCAATTCACCATTGAAATAACTTTTCTAAGGATGCGATGGGTTTTCCATCATATCCTGTTGCACGGTCAGTACTAGCTATTTGTATAAAATATATGCTAAAGCTGCAGCAGGAGCTCTGTATATCGCTAGAAATTATTGTCTGAAGTTCTTCGGGTTCTATTACACCAGAGGTGAGACTATGTTGCTCTAATGATCCCTCCTGATGATAAAAAAATCCTATGAGCTTGTGACAGCCATTGAATTTGGGTGTTCATGATTCTGTGGCGTAACAGACTGAGATCTCATAAGTGGTAGATTTAAAACTGGCAACAATTTTCATAAAGGGGACTACCAAATTACAAGACATATTCTGCAGAAGTGGACGCCCTGCCAATCCTGCGGCAGCTGATATAATGCACTGTGATGAATTAGCAAGCTCAGAAAGAATTAACCCATCAATAAAATGACAGATTTGGTACATTTCAAAGCATCTGGTCAGATCTCATGGAATTTCTTGCCTGCTACATGTTCAGTCAGAGAGAAAGAAATAGTGGGAGAGCCCATGATCACCTTGTAGTATTTCACTGAATGCTTCAGAAGAGCAGGTGAGGATAAGGTAAGCCTTTATCTACTTGGGGATTCATATGGACTCTTTCCTAGACTGACTCCTCTTTAATATCCTTATAGATTTAGATAAAAATATTTTTCTTCTTGTCTGCTTACAGTTTATTGTTGGCTAAATTTCATATATAACTTTTTTTTTTTTTTTTCTGTATGCTCAGGTGAACACATCCTAGAGTTGCTAGAGTTTAAGTATTCCGTGAAAAGCAATCTCCCTTAAGTAGTCTTATGTTGCCTATCTAGAAATTGAGGCATTTAGAATCTTTAGTGATCCTCAAAGTCTGTGTTGCTGCATTTGATTATTTTTTTTTTAATTTTCATGTCTGCTTTCTATGGGTTTTTTTGAATGGTTCTTAAACATAAACATTAGAAAAAATCCAGCCAAGTAAGACTTCTTCTGAGAAAAAAAAAAAAAAAAGAAAAAAAAAAGAGAAAAAAGTATGAGAAAAATAAAGTAACTAGGTCCAAACAAGCTTCTTTGTTCATTTTTGAGATACACTTGATTATTCCAATTCAATCCTTATTTCTGTTATGCCACAGACTTGATGTCTAGCGATGTAAGCTGTTCATGTTTAAAAACATAATTCACCTTTAAACGTACTTAGACTAGAAAAAATATGCCTGGTGAGGTCATTTGCAGATCAAGAGTTAATGCATCATGCAAACAGCTAAATAAAGGTTACAATCTGAGTGGAATTATTCAGAGCTCAGGGAGAAATCTGGCATTTGCAGTCTGTCACTGAGTTTGAGAAGTCTGGCTCTCTTGGTGTCCCTGTCACCCGGAGACACCCTGCTTTCTGTGTGGCAGCAAGGAAGGGACAGCGGCACTAGATGGTCTTCCTGTAAAACCAGCAAAAACCAGGAGCACTGGGAAGTGTCATGTGCGAGGAATGTGTGGAATGAGGGGTGAGTATGAGCCCGTCTTGGTCCAGGTTACACAGAGTGACATTATGGGTGTAAATAGCTGCTCTCCCTCCCCTCTTTTTCCTCTTCAGGACAGCTGAGGAGCCACTGTCAGGATGGCATATGATTTCCAATACCCCTGGGTAGGAAGGCTGCATGGAGGGCTATGAAGAGCTGTGTGTCTCTTGAGACCTACTGGTTAATATTGCAATCTTTGGGCCCTATCTGATAAGGGCTTCTCGCCCCTGTTTTCCACCAACCTCCTTGAGGATGTCTCTTTGGGACAGGATACACCCTAATTTATGTGATACAACTGGGATAAAAATGCATCGCTTGTAAATACCCAGGCTTTTGTAGAGTTGTCGGTCTCCATAGAGGTGCTGCGTTAAGATTGTGGTTTGCATTTCGTTTCCTTGTTTTGTTTCTATAAGCCAAGTACTGGGATGATTGCGCAGGAAATCAACTGCTATGGGCATTCACTTCAATGGACAAACTTTAAACGAGTCACCAGGGACTGGCTGCTGCTGAGTTCAAAGAGAAAGAGACATCCAAAACCTCTAGCCAAGCCAAGTTATTGTGGGAAAGGTCAGATACAAAGAGGAGAAAACTGGAAGGCACAGGAAGGTGAAATACAGATACTGCTTGTTTTTTCTGTCCATAATTGATCAGATTAAGGCAAGGTTGGAATGGGGATTAAATATATATATATATATACATATATATATATATGTATATATTCCTAAGGGAAGTTTGTCGAAAATCAGGAAATGTGCTATAGTGTATATGTTCCATGAGGTGTGTGCAATAATCTGGGGATGGAAGCAAATTGAGAAAGTTAATATGGTACTTGATGAAATATTGGAAAAATGTATTAGAAACAATAGTTCTGTGCAGGGGAGAAGGTGGAGCAAATGCCATGCTAAGCTACTCCATTTATTCCTTTATTTTTCCTTTCTCCAATGATTTCAGAAATCTTCCCAGGCTCAGATAACTCGAAGATAACTCAAAACCCCACATCCCCAGATCGGGGAGGGGAGGAAACATAAAAGGAAGGAATAGAAGCTTAAAATTGGATGTTGCTTTCTCCCAAGCATACATAAATAGCAGAGACTCCCAAAAAGAAGACTAGAGAAGATTGCCATCTTCTGGAAGGATAAATATCTGCCGTTATTCAGAATACTAAATCTGTTATATGTATGTTTTTGAAACCATTTCTGAAAAAATTATTTCAAAATCTGAATCCTTAGCAATAAAAATCTAATTCAGCCTCACTTCATCAATACATATGCAGTGATCCCAGCTTTAGAAACTGACATAGCATGCTGGATTTTAATGAGACTCTCATCAAGCTTAAAATTAGGAACATGTTAACATTAAGGATTATCAGTAAGAGATGGACTTTATCTATCCTTGAGCCTGGAAAACAGGCTTTTTTTACTGAGCATTTAGAAGCCAAACTTAAGTTATCCAGATGCAGAGAGACTGCACAATGAAAAAGAAAATGACTCTCCTTTTAAACAGCATCATCTGTTATTCTACCTCTTTCAGTAAACTGAGTATATCTGTGTCAAACAGAATCTTTTTATTAATCAAAAAACCTGCAGACAGTCCATGAGACACAGAAACATTTAGCATTGCTTTCAGTTAGCCAGCCTTAGAAATGATTATCTATATTAGAGGAGCTTATGCAGTGAGTAGGATTAAAATAACTGCAGAGCTATTGACCATTCTGCTCAGGGCAGGAAGGGTCAGGAGCCGGTGATGGCACATTCCACATACTGCACTGTGAACCTGCCAGCTCCATTGTGCTGTACAGGGGCTGTCACAGGATGTGTGTCACTCAGAGCTGTCCTCACACCTGCCTTCCAGCCTCAGGCTCTGGTGTTGGAGGCGAGGGATGAGAGCAGATGAACCACTAGTGTCCTCTGTCCCAGCAGAGCAGCAGGCAGGCATGCAGGGAACCTGCCTTGCTCCTTCCCATGCTGGTGGGAGTCTCACCCACTTGGCACTGGGCAGAGCCTTCGTGGGGAAGATGGGCTTAGCATCTTTGGTATGCTCCTCTCCCTTGCAGTTTGATTCAATGTGGTGTAGGTCCGTGCCCTCCAATGACAGTTTGTTCTCATGAGCAGCGATGCCATTCTCACTTTTCACTGTTCTGATACCAAACAAGGTGTATTGACACCGTCAGGTATTGTGGGAGCCTTTAAACTTTCAGGACAAGAGCTCAGAGGGAGCTTCATAGAATCATAGAATCACTTTGGTTGAAAGAGACCCTTAAGATCACTGAGTCCAACCATTAACCTAACACCATCATTAAACCATGGCCCTAAAAACCTCATCTACACATCTTTTAAACACCTCCAGGGATGGTGACTCAACCACTTCCCTGGGCAGCCTGTTCTAGTGCTTCCCAACCCTTTCTGTGAAGAAATTTTTCCCAATATCCAATCCAAACCTCCTCTGGTGCAACTCGAGACCACTTCTTCTCATCCTATCGCTTGCTACTTTGGAGAAGAGACCAATACCCTTCATGGTACAACCTCCTTTCAGGTTAGCAGTAAGGTCGTCCCTGAACCTCCATTTCTCCAGGCTTCACTTCGAGTGAGTGTGAATCTTTCTGTCTCTCCATACTACCTTCCCAAATTCCTCCAATGTGAAACTTCTGAGAACTGGAATTCCTGCTGAACTTTGCACCTTGGTAAAAGCTGACACTACAAGGGACCCTGAAAATCTTCCTCATGCTCCCACCTTTTGAGTATTGGATTTCTTTGACTTGTCACTGTTTCGTACACCTCCATCATGGTGGTAATGCCGTGGTTCTAGTCTACCACTCTGCAGCACTTCTGCTAAGGGGCTCCTTTTGTCATTAAAATCTCCAGCACCCATGGACTGAGGTCTTTTTAGGGCCTGAAATCCTCAGTCCTCAGAACAGATTCAGTTGCAAAAATTTTCCTCTCCCCATTTTTTTCTTCTCCCCTTTCTACGACTGTTAAGTCTGGCCAGGAAGATACCCCAGGGCTGGGTGACTTGTGACCTTTGCCATTCTGCTGAGACTGTGTGCAGGGTGAGAAGTGACCCGACACCAAGGGTGCTGGTAGTGTCTGAGCTAAGGTCATTCATTCCCTGAAGTGCTGGCCAGAGAGCTGCCAGCTCGCTCCATACAAGCTCTCAAACAGGCACCGTATGGAGATGGTTGGGATTTGTCCGTGTTTTAAGGAAACTTTCTGTTCAGTCAATACAGGTCACTGCTTCTGCACTTAATCCTGGCCTGCAGCACCAATCGCTTCCCATATAATCTCCCAGAACAGCTGTGCTGTGATTGCATTGTGGATTACAAAATGACCATTTTCCACAAAACAGCTGCTGGCTGGAGGGATAGCATTTAATAATCACTAGGGATGGGGGGGTGAGGAAGGATGGGAGGAGACAAAGGAGAGAGAGGGTTTGAAGCAATTTGGTTTCTTGGAGTATCTAGAGATGAGCAAAACAGCAAACAAAGCCTAAGTCCCATTTCTGCATTGCTCCTTCAAATTAACAGGACTTCAAGGACTTGCTGCCAAGGTAAATTCAACTCTTCTTTTGGGGCTACCAGTGATTGTCAGTAAGTGCTTGGCTTTTATGGAGGGAAACTTTTCTGACAATGTTCTCATGAAGGAGTAGCTCAGATTTGCTTCTCATTCCCCATGTCCTCTGCACCCCTGATCCAGTTCCTTCTTCTGACTCATTTGTTTCTTATTTTTTTTTTGCCTCTTTCCTTATAACTTGTTCCGAAATTATATGGCTTTTCAACTACTATCATAAATCAACTGAAGAGAATATTTTTCCCACTACTGAAGATTCAAATTTTAAAAAAATGATTTTTGTCAATATTATGAATGGAAAGATTTTCTTTTAAAACAAAGCATGACCAAACTGAAACACAATGACAGAAAATCTTATAATCAAGCATTGATGAAAAACTGAAAAACTTTGTGTGCTGAAGGTTTCTGTTTTCAGGTGAAATATCATGTTTTTGAGGGAAGCAATTTTATCTACAGGGTGTTTGAAAAGATGGACCCAATCTGAAATCACTGTATCTCTACAACTGTAAACCACTCATGAATGAAACTCTTCCCACTTGAAAGCGTGGGGCATAGAGTTTCAAAGGATTACTAAAGGTAACTCATTAAACCCTTTGTAAGAAATATGCTAATTTGAGACTGGATCCATCCTTTTGAAACACCCTGTATAATTTTATATTCAGTCATAAGCCAAATTTTCCACTGAAAAAATTTCAGTGAGGATTTTGCCACCAACCTTAGGCCGAAACCTTCATATAATTAAGTGTTCCTAGTACGTGTCTGCTCTATGAAAATGGTGATATCCAACATGCCTTCAGGTCATGGAAGTAATTAGTTATGATATCACTACGATTTTACCATCTCCAGGGTGCAGCGTCTCCATTGCTGAAAGAAATGCATAAAATAATGCATGAATTTTTCAGGAGCTGGTATTTTCTTGCCTTCAATGAGGATATTTTGGATCAGGCATGCATAAAATAATGCATGAATTTTTGAGGAGCTGGTATTTTCTTGCCTTCAATGAGGATATTTTGGATCAGGCATGCTTTTCTCACTGTAAGGAGGTGCTAATGATGTCCTGCTTTCCAAGAGGAACTTCAGCACATTATTGACCACAATTTCGAGCTTGCTGGTTAGCAGAACAAATGCTTCCAGCTGCACTACTTTTAGCTGCAGTGCAGTCACAAACAATTCAAAGCTCAGTCTCATAGAATTTATTTATAGTAGTGTCCACAGTATGCAGGGCCTTTGTCACACATTGAACATTGTGTGAGTCAACCAGTTATGTGAAGAGGACTGGCAGCAGGCAATATCTGTACAAAGCGAATCTATCCATGGGCAAATAGATTTTGACAGTCATAAATAGGAAATGGTGGGAGTATCTGGATGAAGTTGTGCCAAACATAGGGAGTGCCATGTGGGAAGAGGCATGCGTTGATTATATGTAAGTTGATGTGTGGGTAGATGACATCTAATCAATCCACAGAGTGGTAAGCTGGGTTTCTCAAAAGTCAGTGCAGGGTTTTGCAGGAACCATAAAATCTTAAGCTTCCTTGTGAGTGAGAAAGACCACAGGACCCTGGTATACAAACTGCCTTCTGAATTACTTTTTCCAATGAGATGAAACAGAGAAGAGTGTTAGCGACAATGTTTGCTCTGAAAAAAAAAGACCTTTGGCACTTTGTTTGAGAGCAGAGACACTGTCATCCTATCACCCTACCGAATTTCCGAATGTGCAGAGCAGTGCTTGCTCAGGTGGAGGGACTGCTCTGAGGTTTGTTCTTGAGCTGCCAGGTCTGAATACCTGGATGTGCCTCCTGCGCAGGTCACCGCCTTGATGTGTGGCCTTCAGTGATCTGGGAACATTTTGCTACCTTTCCCCACTGTGAAATCAATACAGTTGCTACCTCCCTAGATACAGTCATGAACTTCTTGAAAGAGTGTTTTGGCAGCAAGTACATTTAGTTGGACAGAGCATTCATCAGGACCCATCTAAAGGCAACAAATGGTATTTGGGGAAGTTGGTCAGCAGTTTTTCCCTACCACCTCTGAGATGGAGTGAATATGATATCCTTCTCATTTTGCTCATGTGCTCACACACCCTGATGTACTCAGCCCCACTATGTCTGCTGGGTCACTGGTACAGATGTTCAGTGTACTTCGAAATGGTTGAAGCTGACCTATTGCTCTACCACCCTGGCTTTCAGGAAATGTTTCTTCCATGCTGGGTGAACTGCTGGGATGTTGTGAGGAGGGCAGAGCACTCATAATCCCTCCCCACGGGTGCACGCTGGGAAGACCTGGGATTCGTTAGGCTAGGCAGGACAAGCAGCTGGTGTGACAGTCCCTCCTGTTTGTGTGTTGTAGATGGAGCTGCTGAAGGGATTGCCATGGCGCCGTGCTTTCCTGGCTGTCATCCTGAACCTGTTGGCTCTCACCCTCTCCACCACCGCCTTGCTTGGCAGCTACTGGTGCACCGGGACCCAGAAAGTGCCCAAGCCTTTGTGTGGGAAGAGCAAAGCCACCAAGTGCATCGGTGTCCCCATGCCCCCTGATGCAGAGGGTAGCAATGTTTCATCCCAGGAGGTGGTGCACTACAGCTGGGAGACCGGGGATGACCGCTTTGCCTTCAGATACTTCCACACGGGGATGTGGCTTTCCTGTGAAGAGAGCATGGAAGGGCCAGGTAGCATCTTGTCCAGGCAACCACAATTTCTACCCTTATATTTACTCCACAGGAGTCTGGAAATGAAAGGCAGGAGGCTGACAACACTTGGGAGAACTTCATTTTCTTAGATGGCATCAGGCCTGTGCACTGCTGTGGTCATTATATTTCTGTCCTTTATTAGCATGTTTACAGAGGGGAAAAGGGAGAATGGTTGCCTCTGGTGTGCCCTTTGGCCTGGCGCAGGGGCTGTGAAGTGCAAGAGGTGGTAGTGGTGGCAGTGACTTTGTGATGGCATCATTTGCCCTGATGTGAACTGGGGTGAGCCTCCTTTCCCTGTCCTCATATCTCCATTCCTACACACAGCTTACTTTATGCTCTCCAGAGTGCATTTGTGCGTGTCCCCTCAGAAACATAAGCGGTGTGATTTTATGCAATGCTGTCAATTCTGTCATCACCGTGAGGACTGCAATAGTTGGTGTTCTCCTTAAATTACCAAACTGAGCAGTTTTGTGAATTGAACAGGGACTTGGCTTTCTAAAAAAAAAAAAAAAAGAGAGAGAGAGAAGTACTGCCTTACAGATACAGAAAACCTGGAAGATCTGAATCCAGAAGAACTAAAGTGTTTCCTTCTCTGGAGATATTCCAAACCTGCCTAGACACATTTCTGTGCAACCTGCTCTGGGTGAACCTGCTTTAGCAGGTGGGCTGGGCTAGATGATCTCCAGAGGTCACTTCCAACCCCAGCCATTCTGTGATTCTGTAAAGCTTGGAGGCAAATTGACCTGAGGATTAGACCTGCAATATTGTAATTTTTTCAGTTGTTTTTGTGATATTGTAACAGGTTTCATTTGTGGTTTTTGACCATATGGGACTGGCACTGCAAACCCTGGAGTGCCAGGGACCGGTCACACAACCTGTACTAGACACCTTTGCTGCCTCACTTTACCCTTGAGCTGCTCCTGTCCAGTCCTGCTGAAGTCCTGCTGAAACCTGTGGCACACCAGCACAGGTGGATGCTTTGCAGCACACAGATGCTCTTTACAGCCTGGTACACACATCAAGGATCAGAACTGACCCAGAAGGTGGCCAACAGGGAGATTTATATCTAAAGATACAATGATGAAAGTTGCTTTCATCAGGCTCATTCCCCTGAGCCCACCATCCTTCCTTCAGCTCTTCTCCAGCACTAACATCTCACTTTCTTTAACTAAGCCACCATTCTAGTATGGCATTTCTCATTTCCTTATCTGTTGCTGTCAGAGTCTGAAAATAAAGAACTGGTGAATAAAAGCAGACAGAAGGGGGGTGGGAGCAGGAGTGAATGTGCTTGAAACTCTCATGTCCTAATGAGAGGGCTGCTTCATTATGAACATTTCCAGACGTGCTGTGGAAGGACATGTGTTTATTTGGGACTGCTTTGGGTAGGGGTGTGTTTCCATGGTGCTTGTGGGAATGGGACTGCATCCCTTGACAGCTTTCTCTGAAAGACTTGTCTGGTCACCAGGCAGTCCTGGAATAACCTCGAGGGCTGAAGGAATATAGAGAGTGCGTTACATCTGGATCACAGCAGAGCATGGGGTAGAGCACATAGCCTTAGTCCCCTGCTTCCTGTAAATGGAGTGCAACCCAACCACTTCTGTGGGTCTTTGAAGCAAGAGACAATAACAAACAATAAGGGGCTACCATGAGAAAAAGGGGTTTGAGCTGAGCTGGATAAAGGATTTCATTATTGAGGCTAATCTCAAGATCAATTTAGATGAGCCATTACTGAATAACCTCATTAAAGGTGAAGTAGCAAACCGCAAGTTAATGAGGACTGCAGATGGCACTAAACTGGGTAGCATCCTGAGAGCTGTGGATGACAGAAGTAATACAGGAGATTGGGAGAGATTAGAACTGGGGGTAGAAATTAAGAAAATGAGATTCTTACATGAAGAACAGCAGGCTGATACTTCTGGGAGAAAACACTGTGCCAAGGAGTGGAGAGGACCCTCAAATGCCGTAATGCAGTATGCAGTAAGAGAGACTTGCAGATAATAATGATGGACCCTCAGCTGAGACAATAGTTTGCATCTGGCCAATATAAAAAGCCAAAGCAAATATGAACACCATTTGTCCAAATAGCATGCCTAAAATGTGAGGACAGAAGACCATATTTCTGTGTGATTTTCTGCCACTTAAGAGGGACTTAACATCTCTGTCATGTAGCATTTCACTTGGGAAGATGTTTTTTGCTGTTTTCTTTGGGAAGCAGTGCTGGAACTGCTCTACTGAGGGTGTAGTGAGTGGGAATTCACATTCTCAGCAGAAGCCGGTGGGTCTGCAGTCTGTTATAAGCTACATCTTTAATAGGCGTGACCAACAGTGATGTTGTGAACAAGTAGCAACAGATTTTTATATTCAGCAGAGCCTTGTGGGATTTACAAATTGCTGAAGGTTTTTTTTTTTTTTTCCAGGCAGACATTACCTCCTCCTACCTTGCACCAGTGAAGGTCTGGAAAGATGGTCAGAAAGAGAGTAGAGGCGAAAAGATCTGATGGGTAGACTCAGGGATGACGAGCTATGCAGTGAAAAGAGACTGAGAAGTAGAGATTTCCTTTATGTACCCTGCATTGTTTTACAAACTAATATATTTGGTTTTTTGTTTCAGAAGAGAAATGCCGTAGCTTTATTGAGCTTTCACCGCCAGCAGAGAGAGGTAAGAGCAAATCCCCATAGCTCACTGTAGCTGCCCAGTCTATCTCCTTGGGATGGAATACCTGCAACACTTCACCTGTATGAGGACACCAGTGGGTCTCCAAAGAGCCACACATGAAATCCTGGCTTCATGGTTGCTGAAAGAGCCAAGATGTCCTCCAAAATGTTTGCCTAAACCACTTTAATCTGTGAGGTCAGTGCTGGAAACCTCAGACCCTCTCCCATATGAAGTGGGATTTGTCTCATATACAAAGTTGCCCAGTCTGAGCTTGTCATCTTGCTGTAGTCAGTGGGAAGGGGATGGATGTATCTGAGGACAGTCCTTCCCATGTATGCTACATGTTGACTCAGGGCTTCAGTTTTGGGGTCTAATGTGGTGACTCTGGATGCTGAATCACCTCTTACTTTGTGGTAAGTGATCAGGACATCTGAAAGTTACACTTTCAGGGTGAAGTCCTTGCCTCATCAATGTAAAACTTCATTTGGGTTGGAAAACTCCCCCTTCCTGTCATTGTCACGTTTCAAATTGTGCTGGGGATATCTTCAGCATACCTGGATGTATGTGTACATACGCAATGGAGATTTTACTTACTGAAAGCTTTTCAACTGGTGTGGGCTTGCTAAGTATAGCCTGAGATGGGAGCTGGAGGCAAGTCATTTCAGAGGATGTTTATATGTGAAGAGAAAGGTCTGGGATAAGGAACATGTGTCAGTGTTTAAGACATGAGAGCAAGGGCTAGAATAGATGCTGGGCAATCGCAAAAGCCAGCAGGGAGGTGAGTAATTTGGGGGAGCTTATCTTCTTTTCATGCCTTGTTTCCCCCATTTTAAAAACACCAGTAAACTCCTGACCTGCTTTTATTAACTAATGTACATTCCCAGATGAGGGGTCCAGTGTGAGTGGTGTGCAGTGGCATCGCTGTGCAGATTAACCTCAGTCATTCTTGGCACAACAGCAGGGTAGAAAAGCCTCCCCTGCTCATTCTTTTGGGAAACAGTTTTCACACAATTCAAATACTGCTGGTGTTACAAGACCATTTTGAAGTCCACTTTGTCATAAAATGAATGACCTAACTGTATTTACTGAATAACTCTTGCATTTACTGTAAAATTCTCACTTCACAGGGAGTAGCAATGCATTTTCCTGCTTTCTCACCTTCTTGTGCTTCATTCCCTGCCCAGGCTTCTTCCTCTTTTGCTTCCAATGTCTTCTTTATAGACTGTTTTACTAAGTAAGGAGGTTTATGCAACCAGATTATGTGTCTTTGTAGATCTTTCTGTCTGTCCTCCCTCACACTCCTCCTACTGCTCCTTGTCTAATTGCAGCCCAACACTGCTAGAAAGGCCATGTCCTGTAAGACATTGAGCTCCTACAAATTAATTGGAAGATCACTGTGAGCTCAAGCATGACACTGTGGTCTTAACAGCTCTATCACCTGCTTTTGCCCCTTCCTGCACATGGCATCATCTTAACATGACCTTGGCCTTCAGTGCAGCCATCATTACATAGTTGGGCCAGCACTGGAGAAGGTGGTGTGGCTACTCATTGCAAGCTGGACTGGGTGTGTGCAGAGCAGCTCCACATTACACAGGCAGCACTACAAGTCCAGATTACATGGCATATGTAGTGAGCCTGGTCTCACAGGAAAGTGATGCAGAGAGGGCATGTGTGTTGCCTGCAGCCTCCAGGACACTTTTGTCAGTCCAACCTCTAATGAAATATTGTTCCTGATGATGCTGCAGCAAGCAAGCCAGATCCTTTAAGCAGGGAATGCAGCTCATAAATTCCTGCTAAAGAGCTGGGTGACTCTATGGCACTAATGATGTTGAGTAGTCAAGTCAGTGCCACATTAATGAGGATTTTCTCCATGCTCCTTTTCCCCAGTTGAATGTCTCCTCCATGGCCATTAATACTTGCTAACAGTAGTGTTCACAGTGCTGCTTCATTTGGCAGATTAACATTTCTTCATCAGTGAATCCTGTGCTCTTCCACAGCCCAGCATTGCAGAGTGACTTATTCTCTTCCAAGTCCTACTGTACAGTAAACTCAGCTGAGGACTGTGGTGTCACAGTCCCGCTGATAATCCTGGTATGAAAGCACTTGTGCTCACTTCAAGCAGTAGGGTGAGTGGTGAATATTACTGCACTAGCTGGATATCCACCCGAAGGAATATAGTTTCATTTTAATTGGGGTTTCTGTGAGAAATACAAGCCTGCAAATGGGATATCCTGGATTCCAGAGGCCAGGTCCTAGTCATTGCCACAGGATGCTCCATAATGTTTTTTCTTAACCAGTTAAATTCCAGGTTAAAAGTAATTTGTTTCTACCGTTGTGTTTAGAAATCTACTGTGAAGGTCACTACACAAACAGGAAAGAACATTCTAACATGCAGCTCAGATGTTGTCATAGCCAACCTATGAACACTAGATCATGTGCTCAATAGCTTTCACCCTGCCTTTTGCCCATGGTGTCTTCCTTGCTGTTTATGAGCAATGCTGTCTTGTTTACAAACAGCTGGTTTAGTTCCTCTCAGCTTTTCCAGTGCCAGACCAGCCAAGACATCTTCTGTGATGGACTTTCTGTCCCCTTCAGCATCCTTTAAGCCCTTGCTCACAAGTTGGTGGGATTGCTGTTGGGTGTTCGTTATTTTCCTTCTTTCCCTTCTTTCCAAAGGATGTCCTTTCAGGGTTGGGTTGGGAAGTGGAAGTATTCTTCCTTGAACAAACCCTCCTGTATTGATGTGAGGAGTTTCTGGTTCCTGGCAGGAATCCTGTGGCTGTCGCTGGGATCAGAGATGCTGTACATTAGCTTGCTGCTCATCAGCTTCATCCTTCTGATGTCAGAAATGCTCCATACTGGCAATCCTGTCTGTGGGTTGAAGCTCAATGCCTTCGCTGCTGTCTCCTCAGTGCTGTCAGGTAAGTGTGTTCCTGCAGATTTGGAATCACAGCAGCAGGAGAGCCTCCTCTTCCACATAAAGCTGAAATACGCAGCTCTGGTTCCCACTGTAAATTCCTTGCTTTCTTGTCTTCTTGTGTCAGGTCTCCTTGGGATGGTGGCACACATGATGTACTCTCAAGTCTTCCAGGCAACAGTTAATCTGGGACCAGAGGACTGGCGACCGCACTCATGGGACTATGGCTGGGCATACTAGTACGTGAGCTCTGAATCCATCTTCACCTCCCCAGCCCTTTGAGTTTCATCCATGCTACACCCTGCTGAAACCCGCCTCCTCCCTTCTTGACCTTCCATGTTTCCAAAGACAGGTGTACTATGGTTTTCCTACTGCTAATCTCCTGTCTTTGCCTCATCCCCTGCTTTAACAAATAGTCACTGAGTTACTTAAATGAGTAGCTACCAAGGACTGGCAAAACAATGGGGTCATACCTAAACAAGTGCCTACTGACTAATCAGGTTTGCCCAATGCTGGTTTGCCCTGTTCGGTCTCAGCTGTTCCCTGTGTGCAGAGGCCAGTGTCACACCTGCGATGATGTTCTCAAACACACCTTGTTTTTCTGCAGTTTAAATAAGTTGCATGCTAGTTTGGCACCTTCACTAACCAAATCCAAAGGACATATTCCTGCAGCACCATACCTAGACACATGCTTAAAGAAGTGGACACTGTAACTAGGAAGAGCAGCTGCAAAAAGCAGGTGGCTCAGGGTTCCTTTTTCTAAAGGCTAAAGGAGCCAACTGCAGCTGTTACACCATAACTGACTCGAAAAACAGATGGCTGAGCTTTGCAAGTGCTCATGGAAAGTGAAGGCTCAAATTGTAATGCTGTACTGACAGTGAGCACACTGATTCTTCAGACTTAAACACTTCAGTGCCATGTGCCAGCTGCGGACATCAAATGTCAGCACGGTTGTCTGGTTATGCTCAAGTAGACATGCCTGGTATCCATGAAGACACTGAGCAGCCCTGCAATCCAGAACTTGGTTCCAAGCTGTGCTGTCCTGCTCTAACCAGTTACAGACTTTCCTGCTGCCCTTTTTCTTTTCCCTGCATCCCTCCCTTTCCTGTGTCAAGGATGACCAGTGTTCACCCCACCAATCTAAGAAGCATGCTGTGGTGGGATAAGCCCTAAGAACTGTAATGTTATGAGCCGTAGTCTTTCTAGTTCATGTCCATGCCCAACAGCTTCTGCCTGGCAAATCAGGGTGCATCACGGTGCATGCAGGTCAATTCCTTAACCTACTTGGCTTCTCACAGCATGTGCTATTCTTGTGTCTCTTCTGCAGCATGGCCTGGGCCTCTTTCACCTGCTGCATGGCCTCTGCTGTCACCACTCTCAACACCTACACCAAGACAGTGCTGGAGTTCAAAAGGACCCACATCAAGGGCTACAATGGGAGCTTCAAGGATCAGCCTCAGCATCACCAGTGCTTCATACAGCAGCAAATAAGCAGCTACTATGAGCCCCACAACAAGCCTCTCCGTTCAGTCTCTGAGGGAATCGACTTCTACTCTGAGCTGCAGCAGAGAGTGCTACAGCGAGAACCAGAGCTGGAACTGGATGAGGTCTTGGGACACACGATTGGGGAGGAGCGCTGTTAGGGATGAGTGCGCAGGGACAGAGCAGTGGGGTTTGGGAGGCACAAGAGCTCTGAACCAAACAGTAGCACCACTGTTAGCAAATTTTTGAGAAACTTCTTTCCTCTACTGTTTGGGGAGTGAGAAGGTGGGCACAGGGCCAGAACAAAAGCAGTGCCAACAGTAGCAGGGTGGGTCCTCCCTGATGGCAGTTTGACAGATGTCCTCAGCTGGGAAGGGTAAAACTGGAAGGACATGTTGCTGGTGCCAGGTGCACCCAAGGTCTTTCAGAGTTGAGGTAGATGTCCTAATCCCAGCAGTATTGCACCTGGGAATAAACAGACAGCGCCATCTGGCTGGCAAATTGCTGTGCTGCGCCTCTTTGAGTGGTGTCACATTGACCTTCCAGCAACCCTCTGGTTCAGTGCTATGGTGAATGGCATTGTTGCTCATATTCATTGGCTGTAATCCCCTCTGAATACCCTATTTATTCCTCATTTCCAGGCCCAACCTCCTCCTCTCCCTGCCCCCAGATTAAAAGTGCTGCTGCAGCAGGAATGGGGGGTTGCTTTCAGATACATCTCTCCTCTTTTCTATCTGTAATGATTCTCACATACTCCCTTCTTGCTTTTTCCCCCAAAACTGCCCATTCTGAGGTACTTCCTGTCTATCTCTTTCTACTGTGGTTCTCCACAACCTTTAAGAATCCTTGGCTGAGCTTTTTTTTGTTCCTTTTCATCGGTCCCCTTCTCCCCGTTGTAAAAATATCACAAACAATCCCCAAATCAAGCAAACTCATAATCTCTCAAAGGTGAAACAATGCTTCACATGACACACTGATGCTGTACACAGTATTTATTTGCTCCATTGCAGTGCACAGTTCAAATACATTTTTCCAACAATATACAGATACTCTTCATTCACAGTGGGGATGTGTCTGTGTGTGGGTAGGGTGAATTCACATTATGGAGGAGCTAACGTCACTGAACTTGAATATCAGTTCTCTCAGGAGAGTAACTACTTCACGTAACAGCCACTTCACCTTTTCCAGCAAGGTGGTGGCTAGACAGGAGGGAAGGGGCACTCCTGTTTAATCCTCATATGTTACTGGTCCTCACACTTTCAATCCGTATTATGCAGCTGTATTAACTGACTATATATTATAAACACTAAACCCTGCCTAGAGGAAAATGCCAGACCTAGAGCCATTGCTACAGTTGTGCTAATTATATACACAGCTATTTACACAAAAATACCATTGAACATATACAAACTGTTCACAGGCTCTGACATTAAGAGAGCAGGGCCCAAAGACCAGCCTTGGGACTTGCAGCTAATCCTGAAGGGCTACCCTGGAAGCTTTATACGGAAATGTAGGGAAGGAAAAGAGAGAGGGTGACATGGCAAGGAGAGGCGGCAAAAGACCAGAAGAGCAAACCCATGGTAGATGTGTCCATCTGGACCAGAGTGTCAAAGTCCTGCCACCACCTTGCCACTCACAGGGAAGCGTGGGGAGGCTGGAAGGGCATGTACCAGCAGGAGGACAGAAGAGTCCCTTGCAATCCTCATCTTAGCCTTGCTTTGCCTAATGTCAAAGGTCAGACTTCGAAAGGCATACTGGGAAAACAGTTCCTATGTTGTTAACCTGCACTATAGGGAGCTGCTGGGGCACCAGAGTGGTTGGTTTATATGTGGTCATTTTTATTAGAAGAAAATGAATGCAAATGTCAACAACTACAACACAGGAGACTGGTGGCACGCTCATAGGTGTAGTTCAAAGTACTAAACATAGTGAGAGCAAATGTGCCCTGGGGGTAGTTTGTTCCTCCTGGAACCCAATATAAGGCTGGCCTGGCAAGAGAATGGTAAAGTTGAGCTCAGGATAGAGGTAAAATGCACATAGCTTTCCAGTTCTGCTGCTGTCTGAGCCTCTAAACCCTGAAGCAGTGGTGTGGGAATCAGTTTTGCTGTAACTGAATCCAATGTGATCTTTACATTGCCAGTGGGGATGTGCTGGGAATCTATCCCAAAAGGGCTGTGGTGCAATTGCAAAGGGGAAATCAGCCCACTGGACTGCAGTGTGATGTTACAGTGACACTTCAGGTTCATAAAAAGCTTAGAGATGAAGAGGACACAGAAATAAGACGTGAACCTTTCAATTGTACATGATCCACATGAACTCGTCTTGAACTTGAAATTAGGAAAATAAATATACAAGAATTGGCAAATGCTGTGGGGATCATCTTTCTCTAGACCAGGCAATTCAGCCAGAGAGCTAGTTTGTTCATGAGTTTAGTGACAGAATGGAGAAGAGGGCTGAGAGCACAGGAAAGGTTGTGGACATAACTAGCCCTGCAGGACCCAGAGGGAGGCTTCTGTCCAAAAATATAAATATTAAAGCAGGTGGTGTCCTTTAGCCACACCATTTGCCTTGAGTCATCACGGCCTGCTCTAGTCCTAGAGCTTGTTTGACTGCCTGGAAATACTGTTTGGACATAAAAAGGAGTGTCCTAAATCTTGTTCATAAATTAAACATACAAAAAATATACATATATTGTATAAATTCATACATATATATATAAGCGCCTTGCTTGACATATATATATATGTATATAAATTCTAAATTCACATTTCCATGTTACCTGGAAGGAAGCATGCAATAACAGCATATGGAGGAGGAGATGCTGAACAAAGTTCTGGTGCAGGACAGGTCTGCCAAGGACTAACCTGCCTCCAGCATCATTCCTCAGAGAGCTGAAGAAAGGGGAAATGCTTTTAGCCCCCATTTCCTCTACACAGCAGTTTCCCTGAAGATCCACAGAGCAACTTCCAGTATTTCCCACACAGGCCACAGGTCCAACCAAAATCTGAGGAACCACCAGGTTACAGCTGGAAAAGGAAAGGCAAACAAAACCCAAAACCTATTATCAACCAATCTGGTAGAAAAACATGGTAATTCACAGATCAGCAGCTGAACCTGGGCACCAGTATATGGAGGACCCTTGTTTGCCCATGTCAAAACAAGTGATCTCCGTCCCACCTCTATTCCCTCTGTGAGTCTGTCAGTCCTTTATGACCAACACCCCTGGTTCTTTTCAAGATCCCTTTCCTCGTCCAATTGCCAAAGTAACGGCCTCACAATCTGTCCAGCTTATGCCCAAAGGGGCAGCCAGTCATCTTGCAAACAGTCTCTTTGCATCCCACCAGTTTCTCTGCATCCCAAAGAGCACCTGTGTCTGTAGCGAAGAGATCAGATGTTTTCAAAGGCCTGGATTTCATTAGGGATTCCTGCGCAATCTCACCTTCTGAGGAAAGTCAACAAATTTCAGCCGGGCAAGAAATCGCCTCACTTCTCCACGGCTGATTTTGGGAGTGGTGGTGTCCTTGAGCCACACCATTCGACCTTGACTCATCATGGCCCACTTCAGACCCAGCTTGCTGACCGAGAGAAATCCTGGCTGCTTTTCAGAGGTTGCAGTTGTTGTCACAGTGATATGAAATGCATCCTTCTGGAGATCATTAATTCCAACTGGTCCATCAGAAAAGGAAGAGAAAATATTGGTGAGGAATAAATGGTTATGTTTCTTCCAGAAGAAATCTGACAGTCTTTGCTCAGTCAAAACATCCACTGGACTGGGGGTATATTCAGTCTGGCTTTACAATTGCACGTACTTCAGTTAATCAGGGAAAATGATTTTAAGTTAAACATTTTCCATGGAAATAAACTGAAATTTGGATCAGGAATGGAAGGGTTTGGTTCCAGGTGATGTTTTTGAGTTTGACATAAGACATGCACATATTTCAATAATGCACTTCACTTTCAGAGAGCTTTCCTTCCCACACCTATTAGCAGATATTGCTTTACTTCTATAGAACGGGAAACTGATAAAGCACGGGCAAGTCAGTTCACTCCAGTCACTGCAGAATGATCTGCACAGACTTCAGAAATCCCAGTTTCTACCAAACCTCTCTAAAAATTATATTCTATTTGTTCTTGACTGAGCTGTTTTTCTGTTGTGTCCCTATGTAGCATATTTTCTATGCTTCCTGGCCTACTGGACTCAGTGCTGTATAAAACGATCTTTTCTCACATATTCTGCTATGCTCAACAGGCTGGATGTTGGTTGAAGTGCTTTAGAAAGAGCAAGGTTATCCAACAGGGACTGTACAACCTTGTAGAGATATTAAACCCAGATCTACTTGTTCTTGAAACACACATTTAAATATTTTGGATTCCCCTTTTCAAAAAGAAAGAGGAAGAAAAAGCACAGCTGCTATCCCAGAGAGTAGAAGAAGATGGCCAACAAAGGCAGAAGTGTATCTGAGGTGACAGAGGAAAGTTTCATAGTGATTCTTCATGCACCACCTTAAATCATAAATAGCTCCCTGGAAAGCCAGGGAAATTCTAAGATATAAGACATGCGTGAAACCAAACTCAGACCTTTCCTCGCTTAAACATGTGAAGAAACTTGGTGGGTCTTCTACTTGCAAAGTAGGGGTTGCACAGAATCCTCCTTCAGGAAGAAGATGAACCTTATTTCACATTGCTAGCCTATGTGTGGTGGACCTCAGGTGCTACCTTTAAAAGCACAGCTACACGTAATTATTACACAGCTACCTCTCCCTTCATATTTCTTTTTTTCTTTTAACATAGGTAGTTTCTCCTCCATTTGTACTCACCTGCTGAAGCGATGACTTTGTCTGTGGCATTGGTGAGGTCCAAAAGGACTGTAGGAAAAACAGGATGAAGGAGATAGAGGTGGTGCAGCCCTGGGTGCTCAGGTCTGGGACCAGGTTGCTGTTGGAATGAAGGACAGACAAAAACATTGCAGCTGGCTAGCAAAGAGGGTTTAGCTTTGCCACAGAAATGAAGAAGTTTTCTGTCACTGTGCTGTCTTTATGTGGATCAGAAAATCAAAAACTCTACGGTTTTACAGAGATGAAATCCTGCTAAGTTTTTTTTCTAAAACAGAATTTGTTCTACATCTTCTGTTTGGTGTGCCTGAGATCTGGTTCTGTCAAAGCCAGCTTGATGGGTGAAGCTACAGTCTGGAAGTGTGAGTCTCCATGCTGATCTGTGTGCCTGCATGCAGAGAAGCAGCACTCAGGGACTGGGAACAAAACTGCAGTAAAAATATCTCAGTGTTGCAGAAAAAATGAAATTCACACAGAAAGTTTTTGTTTTGGGGATGCGAACATTCTGTCAATAAAACTTTCTGATGAAGAATTTGCACACGAAAACTCCAGTGTTCAGGCTCAGAGAAGTCAGAGTGTCAACGCAAGAGGAAAATATGTCCCTGAAAGCCTTCTTGTATGGCAGGTTTAAAGTTCAATTACATTAGGAATAAAAGACAGGGACTGCATGTACCTCAAAGAGAAACCTCCAAGTGAAGAAAGGATGCTTGCTCACCAGACTTTGTAACACAGGTTGTGCTTCATCAGCCCAGAAGAGAAAAACAGACTTCTTGTCCAAAGTCATGACTGACAGCGCATCAAGTTGTTGCTTCTGCCACGGAAGTTCTTGGTTCCAAACAGGGAGGCCAGATTTGCCATCTACCACCATCACCTCAAGGCAGAAGAGAGATTTAGCATTAACAAGTGTTCAGGTTTGGGTGTACGAAAAGCCTCCTTGCAGTGGCATGGACTGTGCTGGTCCCTTTCATGCCTGTGGCCACAGTGTGATGAGTGTCAGGCATAAAATGGGAAGAGCGAAACATGGGCAATTACTTGTCCCTTTCTACCCAACCTCCCTCACTCCTACACTGCCACTGCCCTCCTTGTCTTCACTTGATTTACCTTTTTTTTCCCATCGCCAGTCTGTGCTTGCAGCATGAAGTCCAGAGTTTGGTCAGCACCGAAGTAACCTGGTACAGGCTGGCTGCAAATTTGGAAAAAGAAACAGCCCCATCACAGAAAAACAGGGATTTCAGATGGAGGTAGCACACTTACTTTCACTCTCCATTCTGCCTCTTAAAAAGGCAGGATTTGGCATGCTAAATAGGATCTTTCATACACTCAGAACTATTCTGGCTGTCAGGAACCATTTGCTGGTGGATCAGAGAAGTGAAAAATCATCAAGCAGCCCATGGTGCTTGTTAGCCATTCTTCAGAGTCATCTGTGTGGAGGGCATTTCTTGCTGGGCTGTGTAGACATCTGTTAATCACCCTGTGACATTAATCTGCATTGTTATTTGCTTAGCACGAGAACTGCGCGGTTTTGCTATGGTCATAAAAAATTACCCAGCCCTTTCAATATGCATCGGCAGATTTGACCTCCTGCTGAAAGTGCATTTCCCAGGCTGCCTTAGCTGCGTGAAACAGCTCTTAATATACTCACCATTAACGTCAGCTCATGATTCTTTGTTTTCTTGCTGCTGGTGGTTTTACAAGCCTTTTCATAACCTTCAGCAGTTTAAATTAAGTCCCCTCTCATCCTCTCCCTTCTGAGTGACATAACACTATTACTTTAATATCTCTTATTCTAACTATTTTCTAATCATCTTGCCTTTGCTTTCTGAGTCTTATCTCTGTCTTCCTTACATTCACCACAGCTAGAAACAAGGTTCTAAATAAGCACAAACAATTCCTCAAAATTCACAGAATCGGAGATTTTATGGGAAGGCAGGGTCATCAGAAAATGTCCTCCCTCTTCTTGTTTATGACGGATTGCTGTATTTAACCAAGTATCAGTGGGCTGATTTTGACTAGATCTACCAGCCATGAGGCTTGCTACGGAAATACAAAGATGAGATGAATTCATGGACTTCTCGTGACAGTCAGTTCTAAGGATTCATCTCACTCAAAGAAACATGCCTGCATTTTCATTTCCTTGAACATGAATGGCTAGCACTCCTAGGCACTTGTTCTTACTATGGCAAGATTAAAATGCGTGTTGGCTCCCATTACTTGCACATGCTTATGAACTCACCTTTCAGGCTTCTCTTTGGTCATATAAATCCACTGACTTAAATCTTCCATGCCAAAACATTTTTTCCAGCCCGTTTCTCCAATTTTTTCCAGCTTTCCCTTTAAAATGTGCATAACAGAATGGTTCCTGACCAGCAATGCCACAGTACAGTAGTGGCTTGACTTCTATACTTTTATACTTATATACTTACAATATTTATACTTACTGCATCAAACAATGTCATTCACTTTACAGACACCTTTGGCAACCAGAACCAATGCTTTCAAGGCAGTATCATGGGAGACTCTTATAGCCTGAAAGCTCTCCAGTAGCAAAAGGAAGTAGTCGGTAGTTCTATCAGCATAAACTTAAAACCTCTCCTAAGGTGCCTCTTCTTGTGTCCCTTACAGGTTACAGTCAGTGACAGATCTCACAAACTGAATGCAGGCAGGCATGTGTATTTTAGATGCTACCAATCAACTGAAAAATCCCCTTGGCGCTTTCTCAAATGAACCAGAAGGCTAGTAATTATTCCTGCCCAACAATAATCCCCACAGCAACCTGCTATTAATCCTCTCTCATCTGAAACATCCATTTACAACACAATTTTCAACTGCTTACTCAATTTCATGGTCTCTGAACTTCGCCCTTGTTTTATGATTACTGATTCTCCTTTATGGTTTTCCAGGGATCTTGTCAAAAGCTATATGGAAATACAGCACATCTGCAGTGCCCAGGCTGTTTTTATCAGAGACTGTTCCCAAAGGGCTGGACTCAGTCTGCCCGGCTGGAGTGGTGTGTCTAGGGGCAAGTCTATCCAGAAAGAAAGGAGCTCAGCTAGCTCTGTAATCTTTTTCTTATGAGGAACTGGGCTTGGGTCTGTTTGATTATCTGGTGATACCCCTGAGCTGAATTAGTCCCCCAGCCTGTGTTTCTCAAGCAGAATTTCTCTATGTCCTAAAAAAAATACCCTCTTAAATAAAACCTTGTTCACAATATATTCAGTTTACTAGATTTCATCTCTCTCAATTCCCAGAAAACAGGCAGTCCAGGACTTCAGCACAGTGGCCTTGAACAAGAACGGTTTTCATTATTTTTCAATGCCTAACTGGCAGCCCCTGTACACATGCTGAACTCTGTCCCTTGGGAGGTCACAGAACCAGAAGAAACAGGGCTGGAGTGCAGCAACTTGGGATACCAGTTGCCCAGAGAGGTAGTGGAGTCCTCAGCCTTGCAGATAGTTAAAACCTGACAGTTCATATCCCTGAGCAGCCTGCTTTAGCTGAGCCTGCTTGAGCAGATAAATTGGATTAGGCAATCTCTAGAGGTGCCTTCCAACCTTAGCCATACTGTGATGATAGGAATGGAAGAGGTAAAGCAGTTCTCAACCCTTCTTGATTTGAACTCATAGAAAATTTCCAATTAATCAGTTGGTCCATTCAGAAATTTCTTGCGTATCACTGATTTTACAGCATCTAAGAACTGGCTTTGCTTTGTGAGTACACAGCCCCAGACACATCCAGAAGTCTGCAGACTCTAGGCTCAAAGCACTTTGTTTGTCCCCTTTCCACATAGCAAGATCAACTAGCCATAAGCCACTCCTAAAGTCATTGCTTATGTCACCCATCAGCCCTCAAGAATGTGGACATTATCTGAATATCAAACCTAGTTGAACACCGATTTTTTTTTTTTTTTTGCCTAATGAAGTTCCACTGACTTCTTCCTATTGATGTTCTTGACAGTCAGGTAACACTGCACTAAGAGCTGCTTTCTTTCCTCTAGACAGCAGAGCAAGCAATTTGTTTCCCACGTAATTTCCCTCAACTGTGCCCAACTGCCCTTTGCAAATATTTAATACTGGGTAAGCTGAAATTGCTGGTTATTATAAGTCCACAAGTTCTGGCAAATTACTTCATTTCCATGTGTGAAATTAAAGGATAAGCAGTATTATTTTAAGACTTACATTTAGTATAGATGGCGTGCTGACTGCCCTCAAAGTGCTCATTTTCAGCTTTCAAGGAATATTAAGATCTGTGACCCATACTCAGACATCTTCTCTAAATACTTAACATCCCTAATGCAACTGGGCCCCTCCACTGAGCTGGCAAGTGGCAGCCCTGAACAGCAGATGGGCTGAATCACACACCAGTAATCCCCTGAATTCCAGTGCCACAGTAGTCATGACAACAATGCTGGGTACCTGAATCAAGCCCCTAATTTGTGATCACTCACAAGCACACAGCTCAGGTTTGCAGCCTCCTGTTCCTTGCCCCTCCCGTTCCTGCCCTCCTCACTTGTTCAGTGATGCATTTGCACACCTTCAGTTCTTAGATTTCTCTGCAGACATGGAGAGTCCTTCTCAATTGCTTTCTAAGGAGCACATATACTTAAAAGTGAAGGGCAGAAAATGGTACAGGAAGAACTAGGACAGAAAAATGTTCCCAGTATATAACCTGCTGATGTTCTGCAGTTCCAGGGTCCAACGGGGCTCCAGGTCCTGCCCTCGCAGTAGGATCAAGCCCTCTTTGGTTGTGATGAGCAGGTTGCTGCAGTTTGTGTCAGGTGTCTTCACTGTCTGGAGAAAGTCAACACCCCCACTGGCACAAATGGAAAGCAGAGAGGAGATTCTGAGTCTTGTATCTGCATATCTTAGCACTACCTGCCTGTCCACATGGCAATTCATCCCACCTAAGATTTGAACTGTTCTTGGAGAAGCCCATCTTTCCCCCAGAGATGGAGCTTACCTTCCTCTGGGGGTTCCTGAGTTAAGTGGGTTAAATTCAGGTGTGGGCTCTTCTGAACAGCTTGAGCTACTATAAAAAAACATGGAGTGTAGGGGTTCACATTTGCTCCCTTTCTTTTATTCCTATCCCAACTGATCTTGACCACAATTTGGCAGCAAAGAAGGAAGAGCTGAGAAATCCATGCCCACAGTGCTGGACATAGACTGAGCTTCCCAAAGAAACTCCATCAGCTGGGAACACCTTTTTTTTTTTCCTCTAGGTATGCATCACAAATGGAAGAAAAGAAAGGAGCAGGAGAAGCAAAGGATTTCTTTTTACCATACTCTGCACTTCTTCTGCTAGGACAACTGCAGGACGGGGAGGAAACAGTGGGTTCCCCAAAGTACTGTTATCAACTGAGAAATGAAAGGAAGGGCAGTTTTGAAGTAGGAGGGACCATCTCTAGGAGCACTAAGAAGTGACCATTCTCCCCATCCTCTCCCGACAGAAGCAAGATGATGAGTCCATCTCCTACCTATAAATGTCAATGAGCTCTGACAGGTTGACAGATCTGCGCTTCTCCCACTCTGGCTCTTCATGCTGCAGCATTGCAGGAAAGCTGTCCCGGTTTCTGGCTTGGGTAAAGATATCCCTCAGGGCAACTGCTTGAACATTACCTGCCAGGAAGAGTAAAGTTGAAGAGTCCTGCCTGCAAAAGTTATCTCCCTAGTAGCATGGAGGGTCCTTGGGACCACTGTGGTTGTGATAGAAAGAAATGCCCAGAGCTGGAACTTCCTTGGCATGATGTGCCTTTGGGAAACTCCAAGGTATTCCAGGCTAGCAGGTATTGGTGCTCCTGCACTTTTCCACACCATGGCAGTGAGGCTTGTTCCCATGCCCCCTACTCCTATCTTTTACAGCAGAAGGCATGGTAGAGATAACCCAGGGATGCTCTGGCGCATTTTAGGTAAAATGAATGTTTTCTTAGTAAGGAGAAGTGCTGGACAGGCAAGGTGCAACTTACCAAAACCAAATAGGATGTAGATGGCTTCCCGGCTGGTGATGTGGACTTGGGGGCCAATCACTTTCCCTTCTCCACTGGTGCTGTACATCACAGGCCCACCCAAAGCAGTCCCAGTCTTTCCTGACACCAAGATGAAAAACACATCAGGCTGCAAAGAGAGAGATGCAGAGATTTTTAGCAGTGCTTTCATCTTTCCTGGTCTCCACAGCAGGAAGCTCCACTGTTCTTTCACCCCACAGCAAGGTCTAGCTCATGGTCTTTTTATCTTTGTTCAGTCTGAATTCCTGGGACTCTCACATTCATGCTTTTCCCTTGACTGCAAGTACATCAAAGATGGAAGGGACTTCAAAAACCCAAACTCCTCTAACAACATTAATGCTAGATTTGTGGGGAGGGATAATCACAGAGGAAATCTGCATCTGAATTAATCACATAAGTACTTCTTTCTTTCGGATAAGCTGAATGGTCCTTTCTCCAGAGATCTGTCTCAACACGGCTCCCTATGCTGCTAAACATTCACTTCAAACCAAGCCTTCACTGAACAAAACCAGATAATTCTGAAGTCTCAGAAAGGGGTAAATAATGACCCTTCTGTTCACTTCCAGCTGACAAGAAATGCAGGTAGTGTCATTATTGCCTGATCTCACTGCTTTGAAAGAAAAAGGGGGCTTTCCAGGGAAATCTAAGGGAGTGGATATTAGGGGCTGTTGCAGCTCCTGTTACAGTTTTCCACATCAGTCTTCCTATTCTTCCTCTAGATAGTCAAGGTCCTTTCAAACCCCAAACAGGGCTATGCTGTACCTGTGTCTCTTTCAGAGCCAGAACAACAATATCCCTAGTCCCGTCTCCATCTACATCCGGAAGAATTGCAGCCGGTGCAGCCAAGAACCCACTTGAAAGGTGGATCAAGTTCAGCGTCCAGATGGTCTTGCCTGTGGGAGGAACAGGATGAAAGTGACTCACAAAACTTGGGCAACCAGTGGGCATCCCCAGAGGGTTCCAAAAAAACTTCTTGAAGAAGGAAGCAAGAGAGGTTGTTTCCCTCATTCTCTGAGAAATAGAAAGACAAGTCTACAAACTGGGGCAAGCTGCAGTGGAAAGCAAACTTCTTCCCCCAGCATTTCTTCAGATTGTCTTTTAGTCATGCCTCAAGTCCTGCTGTGCTTGCTTCTTAGAATCTCTCTAGAAAGACCCGAAACCAAAACAATTCCTGAAACAGCAGAGAATATTTGCGGTTCACTCTTGGAAGGAGAACCTAAATGAGAGTGCTGCTCTGCAGGGCAGCAGTTGTTTTCCTCAGCCAGCAGTAAAGCCTATAGGTAGATGCCAGGAAAGGGAACAGATGGGCAGTCCTGATATTCAAAGAGCAAATCTGCGTCTCAGTTAAATTCCCAGCAGCAAGTAGCCACTCTAGCATGACATGCTTGCTCTACCTCAGGGTGAAAGCACGTCAGCAGACATGATGTCAGTAAAACCTGATGTGCAAATTGGCAAATAAACACCCCAAAAAGGCAAAATGAAATTCAATGCTTTTACTTTTCTATGATTCTTCTGCCAATACTTCTGCTTTTTCAATAAGAGTCTAAAAATGCCTTTCTGCTGCTGCTGCTGTGTAGGATAAGGTTTGCCCTTGCACGACAAAGGAAACCAAAGGCCAGACCTGCAAACACTTGCACACATTAATAACACTACTACTGCTGGTAAAGGAGACAGTTGATGGTCCTGACCATCAATGAATTTATGTAGTAGAACAAACAGCAATCAGAGAATGGAGATGCACGTGATCAAGTGATTAAAAATGCAGTATTCATTCACATCTAATCAATTCTTCTATGGGTCTAATTTCTCTTGAAGGTTTCCTGGCTGTAGCACATGTCCTTATATAACTTTTCTAAGGATGGTGCTCAGCTTTTCAGTGCTGTTAGGTAAGTGCTGAGTTGTACTAACAGCTCAATGGTGATGAGAACAGACCTCACATACCCTTTATACCATGGGGATGCTACAGGATAACATGAACACCTATAAATGTTCTGAAATGGTAAGATGAAGATGCTGCCACAGAGCAGCAGCAGTTTGGGTTTTCTTACCCTGTGTAACTAGAAACTCATTAGTATTTTGACTCCTTCCTGTGTGTAACTAGGTAACAGCCACCACGAAGTGCCAGCAGTGAATCATGCATTCTTATCAGTCCTTTAAAGAAAACAAAACAGTAATAACATATTTCTAATATGCTGGCAGTTGACTCTACCTGTGGAGGCACTGAGAAGGCTGAGGAATTTTGCTGTTCCTGTAACAAGGCAGACAGGCTCTCCAGGTGCCCCCAGTGACAACCCTTTGCACTGCACGCTTCGAGTCTCCTCTGGAAGCTGGATGGACCACAAGGTGCTGCCATTCATACCAGAAAGGGCCACCACAGTTACGGAGGGCCTAGAGACACCTGGAAGAGGCAGGAAAGAAAGAGTGAAAACGGAGGGCCTAGAGACACCTGGAAGAGGCAGGAAAGAAAGAGTGAAATCCCTTGGCACCACGGGCTATGTTCACTCTGCCTCTGGTCTTTGTGCTTGAGTTCCAGCTCTAGCTCCTAGAGCTGAGTTGCTCAAATCAGCCACATTCACACTGTCTGAAAGCAAATGTCAAATCCCACCCCACAGGAGAGTCTCTCTGCCTACAGAGTCTAGCAGTGATCTCCAGACAAGCTGTGCTGTCAGTCAACAGTGCAGACAATCACAGAGGTTGGACCTGAGCTCACAGCAAGAAATGTGGTCAGCCGGGCATAGAGGAACCAAGATCCTGGGGACAACCTGCTCAGCTGTGCTGAATTCCTGGTGTGAAATGTACTGCTGTCAAACCAGACTGGTCCTTCTGATCCTATCTCCCTCAAGATCTCCCTCTCTTGGCTAGTATCAAGGAGAAACCTCACACGACTCCCAAGACAGATGCCACCTCATGTCAAAGTCCTGGGTTGCTTGTAATTCTGGAGCAGTAGAAAGTGACTGGCAATCTGAGAGCTTTTCCCTTTGTTTTCCAAAAGAGTTTTACTGTGAAAAACAGATTGAATGCAACCAGCTGGTGTAACTCTGAGTCCTTTTCCTAATTCACTGGTTAGCACAAAATAGTTGCAAAAAAAAAAAAAAAAAAAGTGCTCTGCGCTGTTCTGATTGACTGTTGGCTCTGATTCCAAATGTCAACAACTGACCACAGACATAACTGCGGTTACTGTAGTCTCCACTTGGTATGCTCATATCACAATTTAAGATGAATACATTTCAAAATAACAACAGTCTCAGCTGACTCCAGTCTTACTATCAAAACAACATGTAATCTGAATACACAAAGGGTGTATCTGGGCCACTAGCTAAAAGCAAGTCTGAGCCCACTCTCTAAATCAAACTCTCTTCCCAAACTGAAAATCATCTGACTTATGCTAAGGGGCTGCCTGAGCCCTAGTTCTCTTCATTGGGTTGGCAGGGACTAAGAACAACTAACTCCTGAATGCAGCTCACAGCTGTTGTGTGTACAAGCTGGAGAAACAGCTAACAACGTCATAGCTTACTCCATTAGGTACCTATCCTGAGCTTATCTCTACTTGACACTGTGTGAATGCTCTGAGCACAAGCTACGGGAGGGCTGATGTGCAGCTATGTGGTTTTAGGATTGTGATGTGTTTACACCTGCTTTAGTGTCTGCTTTCTGTCTTCCAGCATAGCTATAGACCAGGATGAACCTACGCATGACTAGTTCTATTCAGAGTGTGCTGACAACTGTACATATGTCTGCGATGAAAGATAAATACAATGCAATGGAAATATATAGAACACAAGGACAACCTCTACAAACTGAATGCAGCCTTTATGTCAACAGCATCTCCTGCTCTCACTTTCTTTTTTAACTTAATCTACAGTTTTCTCTCTGCTCACAGGTTTCTTTCCAAAGGGCTTGTTGTGAAATACTGAGGTCCAGGCTTGCGCCACGGAGAAGTGGTATTTTCCCTATCCACTAACTATATTTTTATTACCCAACTCTTCGAACAATCAAGGCGTTCTGCTCTCACAGGAGTTGTCTTCATGCTGTGCAATGTATGCTTGCTATCTGAATACATCTCTGAGACTGAACAGATTCATGTAATCTCAGGTGATGCCAGGCTGGGCAGAGGCCATACAGCAGGCAGCTGGGAATCTCCAGGACTTTAGAACTCAGTGCAATAGGATGTCACTGGACTTGGCAACGTTTGTGTAACAGTGGCCAGTATCAGCAGGTTGCTGCTATGTTACCTGAGGGGTGTGAGGGCTAACAGAGTAAGCAAAAGCAGCCAGAAGGAGGAAGCAGGGCTAAACAGCTAGGCACAGCAGTTTACCCACCATCAGGCAGTCTATTATCTGTGAATTAACAACGGCTCGGAGCCTGGAAAGTATATGGAGTGACTTGGAGAAAAAAGCAGAAAGGGGAGGGTGCTTCCTGCAATGCTGACCTAGAGCTGCCCTAAAAAAATTCATAATGTTTCCTGTTGGCAAGCAACTGGCTAATTCAGAAGAACCAAAGTGCTCCAACAGTCAGCTCTGCCATCACTGTCCCTCTTACCAACTGCCCTTAGTAATGACCAGGACACTAGACCACAGACGAGGAAAGAGTTGAGATTATCACTGAATCTCATTTGTAACCTTTGTCGAGTTGCTTCCCTCCTCTGTGCTTCCACCTCTGTGCCTGTAAAACGGAGGGAAGTAGACTGAGCTCTTTCGTGAAGATAACAAGATAACAAGAGGGGAAAAAACCCCACCTTATTTCCAATTGCTATTTGTAGAGCAGTCCTTTCTGATTGCTTTATCTCTGACCACAAACCAAGTGTGCACAAATACGGGAGAAAAAGATGGACTTGCCCCAATAAGAAATAAGGGGAAACAGATGATATTGACCCAAGAGGTATGAGAGCACAGGCTTGCAATGAAAATTATGAGCAACGTGACAAAGCACAGACACAGTACACCAGCCATTTTAAGGAACTCTGAAAAGAGCAGTGAAGTAGATTTGCAGAGACAAGAACTGTTCCCATGCACAAGACAAAAAAAGGTCTGTACTGACATGCACAGAAAGAGGAATCGAAAGGAGCTGCGGTGCTTACCCCTGACGCTAGCATTCATCAAGGCGGTGAAGACTACGAGGATGTCAGGGAGCCCATCGCCGTTCACATCACACAGTTCCAGTGGGGATAACACACCACCTGCAACAGTCACAGAGAATCACCACACCGTTGTCAAAAAGGCCACCCAGACCATCTTCCATGCTGGGAGAGGAGGGCCAGCCCAGAAAAAGAGACTCATGGACAGCCAAGCATCACAGAGTCTGCTAGGGAACCACCAATGTCAGGCAGCTCACACCACAGTAAGATGTTTCATTGCATGGAAAGGCAGAAATGTAGCATCTGGGTCAGGGAAATGAAAGGGAAAAATAAAGGAGGTAACAGGAAAAGATTTCTGCATTCCACTTCACTTTCTGAGGTGATGTGGGAGCCACATATCTTACGAAGGGCTAGATCTGGAAGCCAGGGGTAGAAAGCAAGGAGGGAGAGACATATCTAGACCTGGCAGAAATTATTTCACAAACCACTGTTACTTTACTGCAGAAGTCAGAATAGGAGATACTTTAGAAATGTTACCAGTGGCCTGAATAGGATGACAAAAGACCACAAATGTTGATTTATGGATTCAAGCAGGACAAGAAGACAAAAGAAATAAGGTTAGTTAAGCCAGACAGAAGACACAAAGACTTTAATCCCTCTCCTGCTGAACACACCCCCACACTTCAGTGTGGAGGTGTTGGTGAAACACAGGATGTAGAGAGGGAGGTACTATGTTTTAAAGTGGGCTGGGCCATGTCCATTTGGAACAGAGCATACCATCTGAACAAAAAGGCAGGATGGCAGAAGAGTCAGAATGTTTTTTTTGGTGTTGACAGAAACAAGATTTTGTAGCACTGTCATCTACTGATGTCAGATTTCACAGGCCTCAGCTTGAAGAGGAAGCAGGGCACAGTTGCTCATTTACTATTCTACATAGAAGCATCTGCAGTGGTGAGGAAGGGCTTCTGCTCTGACCTGGCTCTCCCAGATAGGTCTCTCCCACCGATGCCCAGCCTGGGAGCTGCCACCTCCCCCATGCCAGATGCTGTTCCTGAGGCTTTCTCACCTGCTCCCTGACCTAGGTTGCGGTTCCAGGTGTTATGCAAGTCTCTAGGGGGACAGGGAATTAGAAATGCGCACACCAAGACAAGAATCATTGAGACCACCACAGTGAGCAAAAAGATCGCTGTGCGCAGGTATGGCATGAGGGAGGGAGCAGCCTTCTGCTCCAAACTCCCAGCCGTCTCTGCAGAATAACCCTCAGGCGTGCTCTCTGACGTGTGCTGCTTTGTCATCCCAACCTCCACATCAGAGTCAGGGTCCTGCACCTCCTCAGGGGGGCTCTTCCCATTCTTGACACCCCCGTTCTTCTGGATGTTGAGTACCAGGTCATCTTCACTTTCATCACTGTCAGCCTGAGTGAGGGGATCATATTCCCCAAGGTCTGGGCTCTTCTTTCCTGAGGAAAGAGATGGAGACAGACAATAAAGCATGAGTTCCTTGCTTTTGCAGCATCTCAGTGGAGAAAAGGCTGCAGTGGAGAGTGATACAGAAGGAACAATAGCGCAGTCTGTGTTTTGCATGGATCCAAGTGAGAGGTACGAGAGAAAAGACAGGGTCTGTCCATGAGTAGCAGCTGCAGGAGAAAAGATGTCAACAGTTTATTTTCCCAGGATAAAGGTGTATCTATATCTATGTACATATCCATAAACACTTGTATGTATGCATGTATGGAATTCATGGCTGACTTAATTCAAATACTTTACTGTTTGGTAATGAGACACACTGATATGAAGTCATGCTTAACAGTCTTGAACACCTAAACTGCAGCACTCTCTTGACTTCAGGTTCTGAACTCCTTTAGCGTTTGCCAGCCTCTAACCCTGACACAGCCCCTTTCCACTTGTAGTCTGTGTTCCCTGAGGAGTCCTCTCTCTGCAACTCATTTTTCCCCTGCTCCTCCTGCCTCGTCCAAGTGTACCATATCTGCTGTCCTGTTTCATGAGGGACAGGAGGGATAGAGCACTGCACATGGCTTCTTTGTAGTGCTGTTAAAAATGAGTATTGGCTCCCTGAAGATGATGGCAAAGTGATTTTCCGCATTTGGGCCAGTAACATGCAGGTGTCTGAAGGGATCAGGGCTGCCCCTCTAAGACACCACGTCTCTTCATGGGTCAGCACTGTGAGAGGGAGTGCTCCAGCCCCGCAACAGGAAACCACCGTGCTCCTGCTCTATTGCTGCTCTCACCAGAGCCGACAGCTTGTGCTTAGCCTTGCCAAGATAGATAAGTTAGTACTGATGCCTTCAGGTGGTGGTACAAGAAAGTAGCTTAGCTTTAGGTGTCTCCCTCACAGATGCCTGGCACATGGACTAATTCTCCCCCAAGCCTTAGATAGCCATGGGGAGCGTGACGAGGGCAGATGCAGAGCCTGGTCATACATACTGGTGCAAAGCCAGGGCCATCTGTTTATGGGGCCAGGGAAGATCACGCAGACTCACTGCCCTGAGCTATGAGTAGAGGATCACGTCTCAGGGAGCTGCTCTGAGCCACCAGACTGGGCATGGAGCCATGGCCACTGCTCCAATGTTTGCAGGGTCTCAGTCTATTTCTCTCTCTCTCTCCTGTTCCAAGGGGGGACTTTGCTATCCCAGATATCTGCCTTATTTCCCTTTGTCTAAAGTTGACCTGAGACAGGAGCTAATTTGTGCCCAAAGACGCTTCAAGTAATACATGCAAGGCATAAATTATAAGCAAAAATATGCAAGCTGTAACAACTCTTGGACACTAAGATGATGGGAAGGCTTTACAAAGCGGAAATTTGAGAGCTTTTATGATTATTCTTCCCGCATAAGATAATACGCCCTACTTTTGGTTTTCCTGTTAAAGGTACACTCAGTTACAAACATTGTAGTATCTAGTTAGTGCAACACACCTATTTTGCATCATCTAGAATCTATTTTGCAGCACGTGCATCTCATTTCTTTCTCATTTCTCACCCCACGAAAGCACCTTCACTTCCCTTTCCTGTAGCACTTATAAATGGCATTCAGTGTCAATTTTAGGATTTTAAAAAAAAAAAAGTCAATCCTACTAAAGGCCAAATGCCCCACACTAAGTAGAACAGCCAGGACAACCCACCCATGCTGAACAGAGGGAAATAAAGATATCCAAGATCATGTACATAAATTACACCCTCCCTTTTTGAACTAGGGGTTTCTACAGAAGACTCACAACAAAACAATCTGGTGCACACACACACACACTCCAAAAAGCTGTTCCTTGTGGAGGTAAAGCACCCAGCTAAAAGGTATTACACTCCTATGGGACAGTCAGGTGTATCCCTGTGAGACAATGCATTGTTTCACATTGATCTGTTCTAAGTGTGGTCTTTTCAGCGGTCTTCATAACCTTGGGTCCATCCTGTGAGCAGCACAGAAGGCCACCAAACTCACTGGCACACAGCTCTCTGCTCAGAGATTGCATTGACAGCACTGTGTGAATTTCCCAGATGTCTATACAGTAGGTTGTGCTGATAAGTTGCTGAAGGAGTACTCAGCAAAAACAAGAAATTCCAGAGAGGACTCACTGGCAGGGTATTTGCAGCTTCTCACTACAGATCCAGATGTGCCAGTTCAAGCCAGGTCAGAGTGGTATGAAAAGCAAATGCTGCTGGCCCACGAGTAAATGGTATTTAGCCTGGGAAGTCAAAATTGGACAGTTATGTTAAGCAGACTGCTCCCAGTTTTCGAAACTGCTGTGCTTTGAGTAAAACAACTCAAAAGCATAATTACATTTCAGATACACTGTGATTTGTTTAATTATCTTAATTTCAGACAGTCAATCCAGAAGACTGAAATCTGCTGTTCATCCTTGGGGCAACTAAAAGCATTGGCAGGAATGAGCTTTATCTTGAACAGTTTTGTTCCAAATCTCTAGGAGACAGAAAGGACCTCGAAACTATGGCTTACCCATGGATGGAACTGACATGTTGGGAACATCAACAGTGGTGTCAACCACCACAGACAAAATGTAACAGGAACACCTTTCCTGCTGAGAACCAGGTAAGAAGCCAAATCTACTCATCAGAGACTAGAAAACAGCTGCTACACAGTAACGACTTACAGCTTTTTGTGATCTACATAGCAAAGGATTTTTTTATATGTAAAAGAGCTATAGAGCCTGGCCAGTTATAGAAGAGCTATAAAGCCTGGTCAGGAGGCAGAAACTGGCATTCCTTCTCCATATCCTTCCTCAAAAGGTTAGCTGGCACTTTCGCAAGGCACAGCCACTCAGTAAGGTCTGGCACAAAATGCCCTGATGATTTTTGTTTTTAAGTCAAAAGGAGGGAAGACACTGTCCTTTAACAATGGCTTTTGGAGCACTCATGTAGCACATGGGAAATGCACTTGCATATCTAATCTCAGAGGATTCAAACACTCATCTCCCATCATTCAGAGAGCCCTAACAATCAATATATATAGCTGTTTTGGGAATATGTCTGGAGGGGTGGCGAGGACACGCTCAGCCTGGCCTCCTGAGGCTGTTCTGAAGTGCAGAGAACATGTAACTCGTGATTCACCTGGCTGGAGAGAGAGCAGATAGAACAGGTCTCCTCATCTGGGTTTCAGGTCACTTGCTGTGGGAAGGAGGGATACCACACCTTGCTTCCTCTAATTACTTCCAAATGCCTTTCCAACAGAAAAGCATAAATAGACAGGAAAAGCAAAAAACACTGTATGAAAACAAAGGCAGTTTCACACCATTTAGAGAATTCTGATTTATTAAGAAGTGCTCCAGAACTCAAATTCTTTCCTTTCTGGTGAAGAACAAGGCTCAGGCTGGGAAAAGACATTTTGTCCATCAAGAGAAAGCTAAAACTGCCTCTGTTGCAAGTGATCAGCTGTCAGAAAATCCAACACTCCCATGCAGTTTTCAACTTTCCATTGTGGAAATGGAAATGCTAAGACCTGAGTTGGCCTCTTGGTGAAACTTGTACTCTGTCTCCTGAAAAAATAATCACTGCATAACTTTAATGATAAATTGGTCCCTGCACTAAAGAAAACAGACTCTAGACCTAACTTGAGCAGCTCTGTGGCCTTGCATAACTGTATAACTCATATCTTATCTGTCTTTTGCATAGCATCTCTAAGTGGTATAGACTTTGCATTCACTTTATAGGGGACAGAGTTAAATCAGTTTCCATGCTGCTCTGTGCTCTCTCCTACAGGTATAGTAAATAAACCGTTTCTGTTCTGACCTGCTCTAAATTGTCTTGTTTTCTTCC